>NC_034592.1:52795755-52855035 GCF_900095145.1 Mus pahari
GAGAGAGAGAGAGAGAGAGAGAGAGAGAGAGAGAGAGAGAGAGAGAGACAGAGAGACAGAGAGACAGAGAGACAGAGAGACAGAGAGAGACCAAGACTATTTCAAACTCTAAATGCTGAGAACATATATGAGTCTTCTGAAAACTAGCCTGAGGCGCCTGGGCATACCCTCTCCAGGCCTTGGAATCTCTGCCAGGGCCTCCCTCCCCACAAACCTCAGTGGCACCAGCACCAGATTGGATGCCAAATCTGTCCTGCACATTCTGGAGACTAGCCAAATGGTGTTTAATGATTGATCACTAGCCCTAGGAGATTTCAGCTGCCTTTCTCCTCTCCGTAGCTCATCTTTTCATTATCTTTCGGCTAACATTTCACTTTTAGAAAAATATTTGTATCTCAGCATTTTTAATGCACCAACTTTAGTACATATTAAAATATGTGCGCCCAGTTATCCATAGAAAGTCTAATGCTATGATCCCGGTCTGGGGAGTACAATTGTGGCTAAAATGGAGCAGAAAGTAGTGTGCTTTCCTGGGTGTAGAACAAACATTAGGGAGTAGAGCTAATTTCAAAATAAAATGTATGGAATAAGATTTTGAATGGAATTACTTTGTTTCTTAGTCAGTGTTTCTATTCCTTCACAAACATCATGACCAAGAAGCAAGTTGCGGAGAAAAAGATTTATTCAGCTTACACTTCCACATTGCTGCTGTTCATCACCAAAGGAAGTCGGGACTGGAATTCATACAGGTCAGGAAGCAGAAGCTGATGCAGAGGCCATGGAGGAGGACTGCTTACTGGCTTGCTTCCCCTGGCTTGCTCATCTTGCATTCTTATAGAAACCAGGACTGCCAGCCCAGGGCTGGCACCACCCACAATTGATCACTAATTCAGAAAATGCTTTAAAGCTGCATCTCATGGACTCCTTAAGGGAGTCTCCTTTTTTTGTGTGATAACTCCAGCTTGTGTCAACTTGACACACAAAACCAGCCAGTACACTTTGCTTGGGTGGATAATGTCCCTTCCAAAAGACATCAGTTATTAAAAGAAAATCACAGGTCAAGGCAAAGGCTACCTCTGTATGAGCTGTTGGCCAGCTGTGATCTAGAGGTCATTGTCCTTTATTGCTCTCCTTAATTATATGTTGAGACTCTACTCTAACTTGCTTTCTGTTGCTCTAATAAACACCATGATCAAAAGGAATGCAATGGAGAGTTTATTTCAGTTTGCAAATTACAATCATCATTGAATGAAGCAACAGTAGTAGGAGCTCAAGGAGAAACGTAGAGGCAGGAACTGAAGAAGTGACCATGTAGGAGCACTCATTTCTGTATTGCTTCCTGATTCATGTCAGCTGCCTTTCTTACATAGCCCAAGCCTAACAGCCTACAGTTGGTACTATCTTCAGTGAGCTAGGCCATCTTATGTCAATTAAAATCTCCCATAGATGTGCTTTCAGATCAATCTGATCAAGACAGTTCGTTAACAGGTGTGTTAGGCCAAGACTAGCCATCATTACCGTATTCCTGAAGACATCACACACCTTGGCTACTTGATGTAAAGAAATCAATCTCTAAGCAATTAGGAAAGTTCCTTGTCTCTGGCTCAATTCCACAGTACAGGGAGATGCTATGTATACTGCTAGGGAGAATGGCATCACTAGTCATATTTGGCACTGGATCCATATATTAAAGTTCTAACCTGCCATGGAAGATGCACCTATTAGTACAGTAGGAACATTACTGTTATGGAATCACTAATTGCTTGCTTGTTGGATCTGAAGCCTGCACCACTGGCCTAGTAATCCTAATAAAAAGCCGATGGTAGATGTCTTAGGTCTTTGGATGGATCGACCTTGAGATTGTTATGTTGCTAAATGGTTCTGCTGTTTAATCTTTCTAAATATTTCTGTTTATAACCATAGACTTGGGCTCTTCTCAACACTGGTCAGTGAAACTCCCTTGTGCAGTGAGTAACAGTCCATAGGAAAAATGTGCAACTGGTCAAAGTAGTGAGAGTAAGCAACTGATATCTGTGCTAAACCCTCACCTCCAAGGCTTAGGAGACATTGAAGAAGATGTTTAAGGAGGATGTATGAGTCAGAGGATGGGAAGTACTACTGTGAAACGCTGTCTCCTGGATATGACATGTCTGATAAGGTCATGACCTCAAAACAGCTGTGGTCACCTGCACAGAATCTATAAAAGATCAAGCTGAATAAAATCCTAACATCAAAGATACAGACAATCTCTGGGCACCAACACTTACTGGGGAATTATTGACAGTGGAAAGTTGCTGAGGAAAAGAGAAATATTCTTTCCTGTACACATGGTACTGGTACGTGTCCCCTGATCTAGTTGATGGCCCCCATAACCCATGCACAAAGGGTAGCTCTAATTGGTACAGTAAATTCTCCCCAACAAGGAAAAAGAAAGACATGAAATTAGGAGGGGAGGGGGGATATGTTAGGGGAAAGGTACAGGGAGTTGGGAGTTAGGTGTTAGATATCATTATATTGTGTTGAACACAAGCATGGAAATCTCAAAAGAAAAAAGTTGAAAGGAAATGTGATTCTATCTGGGGAAGCATGGGCCACAGCTTAAGTGCAGAGGCCAAAGCGCAACTCGTGGGACTCAGTTCTCTGCTTCCAACAACAGATCCTGGGGATGTAATCCAGGTCTGCACTCCCAGCTTGGTGGTAAGTAAAATTACTTCCTGAGCCATCTGTCTGACCTATGACGAATTTTTCAGAAATTTACAGCAAAATAATCTAAGCATAGGTGCCAAGTTATTGTCCACTTATTCTTCTCATTCTTAGCATTTTTTTATTGAAAAAAAAAGCAGATCTTAAACTAAAAGTTGAGCATGTTGTATAACAAATATTTATCATTTATTTAGCACACATGTGAGAAACAGTTACATATGAGGGACACTTTGGGGAACAAAATACTGTCTCCTTTTTTTTTTAGATAAATTGAATATTAATTGTCATACAAAATAATATTTTAATGCATATAAATTAGTAAATTTGGATCTGTGTATACACTCATAATAATACCATCAGTACATACAAGAGTTCCTTCTGTTCCTTTTGTTTTTCATTCTTTTCTTTTTCTGGTATGAATAAAATATTTCAATATATTTTTTGCAGTAGAGTCTTACTATGTCCCCCAATCTGTTCTTAGATTCAGAACCATAAGCCATACAGATCTTTCACTTGCTTAGTTAGAGTCACACCAAGATATTTTATATTATTTGTGACTATTGTGAAAGGTATTGTTTCCCTAATTTCTTTCTCAGCCTGTTTATGCTTTTAGTAGAGGAAGGCCACTTATTTGTTTGAGTTAATTTTTATGTCTAGCCACTTTGCTGAAGTTGTTTATCAGGTTTAGTAGTTCTCTGGTGAAAATTTTGGGGTCACTTAAGTATAATATCACATCGTCTGCAAATAGTGATATTTTGACTTCTTCCTTTCCAATTTGTATCCCTTTGAGCTCCTTTTGTTGTCTAATTGCTCTGGCTAGGACTTTGAGTAATGTATTGAATAGGTAGGGAGTGGACAGCCTTGTCTAGTCCCCGACTTTAGTGGGATTGCTTAAACTTTCTCTTCATTTAGTTTGGTGTTTGCTACTGGTTTGCTGTAGATTGCTTTTACTATGTTTAGGTATGGGTCTTGACTTCCTGATCTTTCCAAGACTTTTATCATGAAGGGATGTTGGATTTTGTCAAATGCTTTCTCAGAATCTAATGAAAGGATCATGTGGTTATTTTTTTCTTCCTTTGAGTCTGTTTATATAGTGGATTACTTTGATGGATTTCCATATATTGAACCATCCCTGCATCCCTGGGATAAAGCCTACTTGATCATGATGGGTGATCGTTTTGATGTGTTCTTGGATTCAGTTTGTGAGAATTTTATTGAGTATTTTTGCATTGATATTCATAAGGGAAATTAGTGTGTAGTTCTCTTTCTTTTTTGTGTGGTTTAGGAATCAGTGTAATTATGGCTTCATAGAACGAATCGGGTAGTGTTCCTTCTGTTTGTATTTTGTGGAATAGTTTGAAGAGTATTGGAATTAGGTCTTCTTTGGAGGTCTGATAGAACTCTGCACTAAACTCATATGGTCCGGGCTTTTATCAGTTGGAAAACAATTAATGACTGCTTCTATTTCTTTAGAAGTTATGGGACTGTTTAGATTGTTTATCTGATCCTGATTTAACTTTGGTACCTGGTATCCTGCCTCAGACCCTAAACACCTGGGAATGTATGTGTGCTCCAGTATATTCTTTTGGAAGTGTTTGTGGATATGTTTACTGTTTGTTTGTTTCAGAAATGTAAATGAAACTTAAGGTTCACACATATTACATAATAACTGTGCCATCACACTCCCTTGTAGAACCTCAATAAATTCTTAAGTGTGTACCATTATATTGTACACATTATATTACACACATACTGCCCTGTGTGGTAGGAATCTAGAACTGATCCATCTTGCAGAAATGTCTTCAAGCCTATAGGAAAACAGCACACAATTTTTCCTCTCCCCGACTCTATCACTTGCCTATTCTCAGTTCCTACTGAGTCTAATCATTCCAGGTAAGTCAGTATTAAACCCTCCCAGCTTACTTTAGTTAACATATCTTCCAGGGTTATTCATGGTGACAGAAATGGGAGGATATGTTTCTTCTAGGCTAAATGTACTCATTTTGGAAGCGTATACCAAATTTTCTTTATGGATTCATCTTAATGACTTGTCCAGCACTTTACTATCTAAATAATATTCATGAACATAGTAAGTTGTCTCAAAAACATTTAGACAGTTTTAGTGAATGGAAATATTTATAATGCTGCAAATTGTAACACTATAATGTAGCCTAAATCACAATAGTTTTTCTTATAGTCAATTATCCAGTCAATTAGTGTCTCTTTAATATTAGTCTTTCAAGATTACCCCTTCAGAGATTTAAAAATATCTTTAGAAATTTAATTCATTTAATAAAAATAAATGAAAATTGTGTTTGCAAATTTTTCTTTTAACTTTTTATTTTTATTTTTTATTAGATATTTTCTTCATTTACATTTTAAATGCTATCCTCTTTCCTAGTTTCCTCTCTGAAAATCCCCTATACCCTCCCCCCAATCTGCTCTCCAACTCACTCACTCCCCTTTCCTGGCCCTGGCATTCCCCTGTACTGGAGCATATAATTTTTGCAAGACGAAGGGTCTCTCCTCCCATTGATGGCCAACTAGGCCATTATTAGTAGAGTTCAAGCCAGTCTTAACCCTATAGTAAGAACTTGCCTCAAAAATAACATAGGGTGTGACTCCTGAATTCTGTGATATAGCTTAACCTGTCAAGTGTTTGTGGACGTATGCCTTGTCCACTAGAGTATTAAAACCATTTCAAGTATGCAGTAGATCTTTTCAAATTTCAACCTAAGTTTCAACTTTAGTTTAAGTCAAATGTGCTGCTCAAGTGTAATATGATTATTAAGCACTTTTTATCCTCAATATTTTCCTTTTTCTTTAATATTGCAATTATGTGGTTTGATCTATTTAGTTGAAAATATAGATTTCTTTAGCCTCATTATGTATTTAAAAGCTTTTCTATAATCAATTTAACTATCAGATCGTTCTATGTTTCTGTGTTTAACAAGTCCATATATATGCATCTCCATTATATGTACATATATGATATGTATGTATATATAATACATATATAATATACTTATACATACATACACACACACACATATATATATATATACATACAGATAGTTTATGTGCTTCTGTGTGTGCATTTTTGTGTGTATATGTCCATATGTATAAATGTGTGTGTGAATGTGTTTGTGTGTGTGTGTGTGTGTGTGTGTGTGTGTGTGTGTGTGCATAAGAATGTGTTTGTGTGTGCACCTGTGCATGTAAAGACTAGAATAAAACCTTGGGTGCTGTTTATCTGGTGCCTTATAAAAGATTGTTGGTTTGTTTGTTTTGAGTGAAGTCTTTCACTGGATTGGAACTCATCATCTGGGACAGACTGGATTTTCAGTAGGTCCTAATAGCCTCATGTTTCTGATGCTTGTATTGAAAGTACTGGCCACCACTGCCAGCTTCCTTCAGATGGGTTCCAGGGCCTGAACTCAGATCCTCATGTTGGAAAGCAACACTTTATTAACTAAGCCACATTTCTAGCCTCACACATATGTTTTAAACCTTAAAAATATCCACATAATATAACTGAAATGTGAGAAACCAGAATGCTTTCTACATCTTATTGTCCTTACCTAAAGAGTGACTATGACCATTTGAAGAGGATAGCTGCAAATCTTTGATGTTCGGCTTATTATAAATGAAATCTCCATATGTAACACTAACATAGTTATTATCAGCAATATCAGCAACACGTAAGTATTGTCACCCATGTCCACACTAACAGCAAAGTTCATATATTCTATTTGTTCCCTATATCTTTGTAGTAAAGTTAGCCAAGTTTCTACAATGTATAGTCCACCACTGTCTTACTAAGGAGGAATTGTGGGTTTCTGAAGAAAATGATAAATAAAATCAGTTTGCTCAATGACTGACGATGTTTAATGATAACATTAAAAGGTTCTGATTTTTTTAGCATGTCATATGAATGGAGATTGTGACAAATATTCATATTCTTGTTCAGAAACCATCTCTGCTTCTTTGAAAGTTCACAATTATATTTCAGACAGAAAAATATTGGACTAAGTTTGACTGGCATTTATAGGTGAGACATTTCCAGATATATACTTTCAGAAATTTCTCTTAAAAGTGTTATAGGTAGTGAGATGGCTCAGAAGATATATGTAGTTGCCATGCAAGCCTGGTGACTTTGGTTCAGTCTGGGTCACCCATGGTGAAAAATTGGCTTCCAAAATTTCTTCTATGACTTCCACGTATACACAGTGATACACACATAGCTACACTCACACATATACATGATGCACATAGACAAACACAAATACATAAAAATGTTTCCTTTTTATCTAAAAAGTAGTTATAAGAGTTTGGGAGTTGACTCCATCTATAAAATGCTCGCTGTGTAAATATGAGGACATGAGTTTGGACTCTCTGTAGCCATGTAAAAGCCAGAAATGGTAGTGGAGTCTGTAGCCTCAGCATAAGGTGGACAGAGGCAAGCTGATCTCAGAGATCACACCTGAGACAATGAGCTCCGAGTTCAGTGAGAGAAACTGGTGCAAATAAATGATTAAATAAACTAAGGTAGAGAGTGATGAAAGGAAATACCTAAAGTGTACCTCTGTGTTACACATACATGTGAACACACGTTCTCATGCACATTGACAAGTATATACAGTATACACACACACACACACACACACACACACACACACCACAGACCTGTGATTTCATAGGAGGTAAAAGCAGGGCGATTGTGACACAAAGTCCATTCTGGGCTACACGGTGAGATCATATTGTGATAAACAATAGCAATATCAGCAAATAGCTATTGATTACAAAATGTGCTAGTAGAACGTCCAATGGATCATCTCCATCACTGAGCACTCTCCTTTAATGTGGAAGTAAGAGATTGGACACTCTAAAGCAGGACAGAAATGAGGAGGGACATTTATTAAGTTCTTTGTTTTCAATATTTATCAATCTTTTCTTACTTAATTTTTAGATACTTTATGTAAAATTTTTAGCAGTGATCTATACCCAAATACCGAGTTAACTGAGTGTCAAAAAGTGTCCAAAATCAAATGATATTGATGAAATGATGTGATAAGATAAGTAGAAAAGTCATTGCCTTTTAAAACGATGATGAAATGTCTTATCAATAATCATTGCAATCTATTTAAAAATAAAACTATGAACATAAACTTTATCTGTATTATCATTTATATTTAAAATATAACCATAGCATACTCTTATTATAACATACTAGTTTACCAAATGCATAATCATCATTATTGAATACCTATTTTTATACTTTAGCCAAATAAATTATTATATCTATATCTATATATTTATTTGAGTAGTTGTATAGAAGTCATTAAAAGTAGATATTCAATAGACTGAGAGAGAACCTTAATTTAAGACATTAAATTTAACTTAAATAACTTAGCAAGTAACATAAAATTCTAGAATGAAAAGTTGTATCACTACACAATGTATTTTATAGGAAATTATCATCTTATAAAAACTATTTACAACAATTCTGGAATAGAATATGGATTTTCAGAGGCACTTTGAATAGGCATTTTTTCATGTTTATTTTTGATATGCTGTCATATGCTATGAAGGGGTCGTTTGGACTTAGATTCCAATTGATCCCTAAAGAAGCCACTTCCCTTCTCCTTATATGAATCACTGGGAGTCGAGGACTTTGTGTAGATTTGCAAGGATTAGGTAGATAGGTGTCATAACATGTTCCCTTTTCCCATCAGCCAGCAAGAGCAGGAGCATCTTGACTTCAAGGCCAGTTGGGGTTTCATAGGAATACCCTGTCATTAAAAAACATGTATTATGTAGCCAGAAACTGGAAACAAGCTAGATGTCCCTCAACTGAAGAATGAACGCAACTGAAGAATGTAAATGGTACATTTACACAATGGAGTATTATTTAGCTGTTTAAAAATATCATAAAATTTGCAGGCAAATGTATTGAACTAGAAAAAAAGGAAATCATCCCAAATGAGGTAACTCAGACACAGAAAGACAAACATAGTATAAGTGGATAGTAGCTGTAAGGTAAAGGATTACCATGCTACAGTCTACAGTTCCAGAGAGGCGAAAAAACAAAGAAGACTTAAGGGAGGATGCTTGGCTCTCCCTGGAAAGGGGAAATGGGCTGGGGCAAGGGGGAACAGGAATGAGAGGGATCAAGTGTGGGGGGATGGAGGGAGAGAGCACTAGGAGATTTGGGGGGCCTTTTGGGGTAAGATTGAAACCAGAAGTCTAGGAAGGTAACCCTAGCTAAGACTCCTAGTAAGGGGGGGGGGAACTAAGTCTGAACTGGCCATGTACTGTAATCAGGAAAGGCCTCCAATGGAGGGATTGGGCATCAACCCAGCCTTGAAACTTTCAACCTACAACCTCCTGCCCGCAAAATGTGCTAGAGTCTTTACTCTAGGTGCCATGAAACCTGTAGGAGTTGGTGACCAAAGACTGGTCCAACTTGAGATCCACGCCATGAAAGAGAACCCATGTCTGACACTTCCTTGAAGGGCCAGAAACCAGAGGCTGGATAGCCTAGAGACCTAGAACCAAACAGGACCAAAAGCCAATCAACCAAACAAATAAAAAAAAAAAAAAAAAAACCAATGAGATGATAGAGCATAATCGTTATCAGAGAGGATTCACCCAGCAACTGATGGAAGCAGATACAGAGACCCACAGTCAAACAATAATGTAGAAGATGGGGGAGGAAGAATAACTGGAGCTAGAGGGATCAAGGACACCACAAGAACAACTAAACCGGGACTCACTGGGACTGATGCGACAACCAGGGAGCCTGCAGTGTCTGAAACAGGCCCTCTGTATATATGTTATGGTTGTGTAGCTTGTTCTGGTGGGATTTGTACCAGTGGAGTAGAGGCTGTCTCTGACCCCTGCCTGCTCATAGGACACTTTTCCTCCTATCAGGCTGCCTAGTTTAGCCTTGATGTGAGGGGATGTTCCTAGTCTTATTGTAACTTGATATGCTCTATTTGGTTGATATCTTTGGGAGGCCTGCCATTCTCTGAAGGGAAATAAAGAAGTGGATTTGGGGGAAAGGGGAGCACCACGGGGATGAACTGGGAGGGGAGGGGAGAGGGCAAACCGGGGTAGAGATATATAAGAAAAGAATGAAAAAAAAGGGAATAAATTAAGTTTGTTTTGTGTTTCTTTTAACCTTTCTTTTACTGCTATTAGGTACAACATACCATAAGTAATCACAGATAAGTTTTCACAAATTGATAAAAACAACAAAAAACTATATGTTATGTTGAGTGAAATACAAATTCTTCACTTTGAAATATTTTATTCTGTAGACGGATTATGTATAGAAACTAGATCCATTCTATTTATCTAGAAGAAATATTAATTTTATAATACCAGTGAAAGTAAATGCATAATTTGTCAACAAAACATCAGTTTCTTTTATTTATAATGTATTTATGTTTAATATATTATCCTAATCCCATGCTCTTGAGAAAGTACTATCTAATAGACTTGAAAGTATAATTACTTAATACAATTTAAATCAATGCATGAAATACGATAAACACTTTATCTGATTTACTTGTTGATATTTAATTGAATATGTACATTTAATTCATAACTTTGACTTTCCAAAATACTGACCTTCAAACACACTATGCTTTATCCCAACTACTTTGGGTTTAAAAATGTATACTTTATGAGCAATTAGCAAGATTGTTAGGAACTACAACCCAATTATCCCAATTTTTATAAAAGCTACTGGGTAGTCACTGTGGAGTCTAATTTAGCATGTGATACACACAAAATTCCATTAAAAAATTTCAGTGTAAGTGTCCTTGTACTTTTATCTTAATGTGTCTTTCTGACATTATTAATGTACCTTTAAAAGCTCATTTTTTTTGTTTGTATTATTTGAATGGGAAGTGTAGTACGTAGCAGCATACATGACCAATGTTTACAAAAAGAAATGTAGGACACAGGATAAAAAAAGGAAAAGAACTAAACCAGGCATTTCTTTATGGCAGAGTACAGTGGTAGAAAATGTACCCATTTCCTCTAAATATATAGATGAGAAAGCATAGGTACTTTTGAGCAGTATTGTAGTTTTTGATAAATGAATCAGGAAGGTTTGTTTAAAAAGTCCAAGTAGCTATTTCAAAGAAATATGTGAACAATCACAGTGTGCTTAACAATTGACATTCAAAATAACTAGCACTGAAATCACAATCAGAGGTTATTTTTTAAGAACAATACATGGTATTTTTGTCTTTGTTATATTGCTTTTAAAAATCCAAAAAGTTCTATCACCTGTGTTAAATAAGCAATGACAGTGTATGTTCAATTTATATTAAATTATTATTTGAAATAAAGGACCGAAAAGAACCATTTTCTCAGTGGGGCTCAAAAGACAGAAAGAACTCAGCTCTATACATTGTGTGGATCCACATTGATCTGTCAGACTCCTTTCTGGCACCACTCGAGGTCTTCCCTTCCCTTCCCTCTTTATTATGGTCTGGCATTTATCCTTTCTACCCACAAGGGTTTCAACCATCCAAATTTCATTACTTTTTTTAGCTGCCAAGAGCTGATGGCTTTTCTTGTTGCTGAAGGCCATTTCCTTCCAGTAATGCAAAGAGGAAAGGGTAAATAAGATCTTCAATGAGGAAATTCCATTTTGTAGAATAGCAACACACCGAAATTGATCTCTGAGAGCCCATAAAAGTATTCGATACATAATTTGAAGCTCTTTTGTAAATCTTTATATACACTATTTTAATCATGTTTTATAAAATCCATTTGCCATGTCAAGTGCTTATCTGACTGTATTTTTTCTAGAAATGCTACACATTCCTATGAGTAAGCTAGCTCATCTGTGGGATAGAAACAGAAGACCATCTTCAGTTAGTGCACAGATCCATTCTCACCCTTTACTATAATAATGTGTGTCCTTAATAACAAATTTCACAACATGCCTGGTGACAATTCATGGAACAAATATCTTCTTTTAATATAAAATGTTGGAGAAATTTTAACACAGAAGGGTATAACTCAAACCAAATGACCACTTACTACACACACACACACACACACACACACACACACACACACACACACAATATGTCACTCAATGAAAATCTAACTAAATTCACAACAAAATATTAATAATGAAATTATTTGTCTGCTTATTTTTAAATTTACACACACACACACACACACACACACACACATGTATTTTACCTAAATGTATGCATGTAAACTATGTGCTTGGGGTACCCTCAGAGGACAGAACAGGGCATCATATCGCCTATAACTGGGGTTATTGAAAACTGTGAACCTCCATGTGAACCTCCATGTGGGTGCTAAGAACTGAACTTGGGTCCTGTGAAAGAGCAGCCAGTGGCCTTAACCACTGTGACATTACTCCAGCCCTTCTTTACCCTTCCTTCCTTCCTTCCTTCCTTCCTTCCTTCCTTCCTTCCTTCCTTCCTTCCTTCCTTCCTTCCTTCCTTCCTTTTACTTTTCTTCCTTCCTTTATTAACCCTCTCCTGGTTGGCTCTCCCACAGTTCTTTATCCCATTCCTCCCCCCCCCCATCTCCAAGAGAAGGTCCTCCCTTCCCTCACCAGGGTTCCCCACTCCCTGGGGCCTCAAGTCTCCCTTGAAGGGTTAGGTTCTTCTTCTCCCACTGAGGCCAGACCTGGCACTCCTTTGATGTATATGTGTTGGGGGCCTCAGATCAGTTGTGTGTGCTGCCTGGTTGATGGCTCAGTGTCTGAGAGATCTCAGGGGTCCAGGTTAGTTGAGACTGCTAGTCTTATGTGGTCATAGATCTTACTACTGAGCTCCTCCTCAGCTCCTTCCAGCCTTTCCCTAATTCAACCACAGGGGTCCCTGACTTCAGTCCAATAGTTGGGTATAAGTTTCTTCATCTGTCTCAGTCAGCTGCCTGTTGGGCCTCTTGGACAACAGCCATGCTAGGCTCCTGTCTGTAAGCACACCATAGCATCAGTAACAGTGGCAGGCCTTGGAACCTCCCCTTGAGATGGATCCCAAGTTGGGCTGGTCACTGGACAGCCTTTCTCTCAATTTCTTCTCCATTTTTATTCCTGTAGTTAATTTAGACAGGAACAATTCTGGGTCAGAGCTTTTGACAGTAGAATAGCAACCCCATCCCTCCACTCAATGCCCTGTCTTTCTACTGGAGGTAGACTCTATAAGAGTTCCCTCTCCCCACTGATGGGCATTTCATCTAAGGTCCCTCCCTTTGAGTCCCTCATAAAATTGAAAAGCTTCTGTAAAGTAAAGGACATAATCAATAGGACAAATTGGCAAACTACAGATGGGGAAAGTATCTTCACTAACCCCACGTCCAATAGAGGGCAAATATCCAAAATATATAAAGAACTCAAGGACCTAACCTCCAAAGAACCAAACAACCCCATTTTAAAAAAATGGGGTATAGAGCTAAACAGAGAAATCACAACAGAAGAATCTCAAATGGCTGAGAAGCAAAGAAGTGTTCAAAGTCCATTGTCATGAGGAAAATGCAAATCAAAATGACCCCAAGATCCCACCTCACACTAATCAGAATGACTAAGATAAAAAACTCAGGTGACAGCACATGTTGGCAAGGATGTAGAGAAAGACCACTCTTCCATTGCTGGTGGGATTGCAAATTGGTTCCACCACTCCGGAAATTAATCTGGAGGTTCCTAAGAAAATTGGAAATAGACTTACCTGAAGATCCAGTTATACCACTCTTGGGCATATACCCAAAAGATGTCCCACCATAACATAAGAGCATGTGCTCCTCTATGCTCATAGTGGCCTTATCTGTGATAGCCAGAAACTGGAAACAATCAAGATGTCCACAACGGAGGCATGGATACAGAAAATGTGATTCATTTACACAACTGAATACTATTCAGCCATTAAGAATGAGGATATCATGAGTTTTTCAGGCAAATAGATGGAACTAGAAAATATCATCCTGAGTGAGATAACTCAGACCCAAAAGGGCATGCACGGTATGTACTCGTTAATAAGTGGATATTAGAAAAAATTGTACAGAATACCTAGGATACAATTCACAGAACTCACGAAGATTAACAAGCAGAAAGGCCCAAGTGAGGATGCTTCATTCACATTTGGGAGAAGAAGAAATCCATAAAGGAAGGCAGAGGAAGGGGCAGAACAGGGTTCGAGAGGGGAGGGAGAAAAGGGAATATGATCAGGAAGGAGACAGTCTTGAGACTTGAAAAGTGAAGGAGATAGAGAGGCATATTTTATATTAAAAATATTGGGGTATGGATACAATTCTTTACATATCACTCTATCATTAGCCAGTGTCAGTGTTGAAACCCTTTTCTTGATCCCGATATTGGTGATGCAGTTTCATGACCCCTTCCCCTTCACTGATCTCTCTATATAAAGCACTCCACGTTTGTAGGATAATTTCCTCAAGTACCTGAAGCAAACACTAAGATCATATGGAACCTCAGAATCATCTTGGCAGACTACCATGCCTCAAGTTCACTCATGTTTCTGTACTTATTAAAACTGGTGTTTTAATATATTAAACAATGGTTTCAGTGAGTCTCAAATCCTTAAAGACTTATGTAATAATGTCATCATCTTTGATTAGTTTCCACTCACAGAGAAATCACATTTGTTCATTTATTCCAAATTTTCTTTAATATTTATTCCATTTATTGCCATGTCCTTCCTAAGTATACATTATAATCTACTTATGTTTGAACACATTACTACATACACTGATGAAAAATGGGATTGTATCTCAGGATATTTAAATTTCATCTCTTCTAAAATCACAGCATGAAGTTATAAACTCCCAGCATATTTGATTATTTGCAGCATTGAAATATACATTTCTATTGTTGATGAATGCTATAGTGAAATAATTAATATATTCATGCACCATTATTTATATAAAAATATACAAATCCTCTACTGTTCATTTCAGTTCTATTCTAGAATCTGAATCAGTAGTAGAGAGATGTTTTCATTTTGATTTGCAAATCTTCAAAGTAGCAGAGGAGCATAACAAAAACTACAAGGTGACAAAGAAAGTTATAAGATCAAGAATCAAGAGAATCAAAAAAAATAAACCTGTTTTGATAGGGTATCAACAATGATTTGCTGGATACAGAGATCTCTTAGTTGAGATATAAAGTTTGAGAAGTAGCTTGACACACACACACACGCACACACACACACACACAGAGTGGGGGGGAGGCAGACAGAGAGGGAAAGGGGGAGAGAAGAAAGGAAGTTGGGTTTTGCAGAGGTTAGAAAGAAGAGAGAGATCAGAGAAGTTAAAAGAGTAAAGAGCATGCTAGAGGTGTTTGCTATTGCTACTTCTCAGTCTTGCTGTTACCACTTTTAATTTTTTTTTTTTTTAAAAAAAATGCAGCCATGAAACAGTGAGTGTTTTAAAGAGTAAACATGATGACACTGCTTTGAATGGAGAGTAAATTACAGAAAAGCAAATCACTGAGGCGGGAGAGAAGTATCTGAAACACTGTTCCAAAAGGGACTGGCTTGAATCAACTTGGTGGCTGTGTAGATAGAAATTCTGGTGGATGAGATACATTTGGGAGAGAAGACTGGAAGATCTTTCTAGAGGTGGGCAGAAGGACATGAGGTCATGAGGGGAGAGCAAAGAATCAAAAATGTGAATCACATTCTGATTATAAACATTGGGGGAAACATTAGAAATCTCTTAGGCAAAAGCAAATACTATTAGCACGGGGGCTTCTAATATAATTATATAATATATAATTCAGCACTTTTATTGTCTATGCAAATGCACCAGATGATTTTCTTTTGCCGTGGACAAAGAGAGTCGAGAATATGAAATAATGTGAATAAACGGCACTGGTTCCTTCTCTTAATTTCTTTGCAGTCAAATCACCTCAGCAACAAGTAGGAAAAAAAAAAAAAACTCAAAAAGCCACAGAAGCATTACAGCTGGAGGCCTCCCATGATTACCTGCGGCTCCCCTGGGGGGGGGGTGGGGGGCGGGGGAGCAAGAGGCGCTGGGTGTTTTTGGCAGACATCCAAACCTGACTCAGCTCTCTCCTTAGCAGCATCAGGTACACCGAAAGCCTAGTTCTGCATCACAGAACTCCAGGCACACTTTATGCACACCCAAGCTACTGGGAAGTGTGTCACTGTGTACCGAGTACATAATGGTTTACTTCTAAAAGTGAACTCTCCTTAAACAACTGTAGTTGCTTTTAAAGAGTTACCGTAAACAAAATTGGCATCCGTGGTCTAAACAGTTTGTCTATGTTCCATTACATCAAACGCCATATTTTGCCTGGCATCTTGTAGTGAATGAGTTAGTCTAACAGTCATGGTAATATCATACATAGAAATCAGATAAAAGTAGCTTTTAAATGAAAGAAATTCCATTTATTTTAAATTGTAAGAATGAAAACTCCGACTTAAATACGTGAAAATGGCAAAAACAGAAAGAAAGGATGTCTCTTTCTTCTGTGTACAGGGAACTGAGCTAGGAAAAAAAAAATGTTTCTAGGCAGAAAGGACCCTGACCCAGTGGCGACTCACAGTCGACAACCAAAACTCCCATCATTTGTGTAAAAGCATATATTAATTTGGTCTTTATCTTTTCTAAGTAAGCTTTGAGGGAAAAAAAAATGCCCCAATTTTGGTTCTGGCAAAATTGCTGTTGGATTAAGGTAATTTACTGTGGACTCTAAAACTTAAAAAAAGAAAAAGAAAAAGAAAAGAAATCCTTGTAAAACTTTTTGCTATGATTTTAAAAAGTGGCTTTAGTTTGTTTATTTGGTTGGTTGGTTGATTGATTAATCTTGTTTGGAACACACACACACAAACAAGCAAAGAAAAAAATTCACCCTTAGAGAGTTCATGATATTCAGTTGTACTATATACCAAATTTAAATGAACTGAATTTAAGTTTCACTATAAAGTGCTCATTGGCCTAAAAAACAAACAAACAAACAAACTCTTAAGAAAGGGGCTGGTCTTTATTTGCCTGTTAGTGCTTCTCTGGGGTGCGTACATTTTCTAATCTTTCCTAGGTAAGTCAGCAATGCTGGGTTTGCGTGTTTATCTGCAGACACATGCTCTAAAGGACATGCCTTTTTATTAGCTAGTCAAGAAGCATAAGCTGGCCCTGGTCCTGAGACCCATGTAACAACTCTGCTGGAGTGGAAAGAAAAGAAATAACAGACTATTAAGCATCTACCTTTGTGTATATTGCAGAACTGGTAGGAGCCGAAGCCGCAAGGGTGTGTTGTGTGTGTGTGTGGGGGGGGGCTAGCTTTCCGATTGAAATAGTTGGATCTCATTCTCTGCTGAGCCCCCCCCCCCCAACACACACACCTCTTTCCGCTCCCTTGAATTCCTGGTGGCGCAATACTTGGTAGCTAAATTCGAGTTTGTGAAAACGGACACAGGTGGGTGTGGCAGTTGAAGGGAGCAAAGGGACCTTAGGTCCTCTTTCTTCCACACTCGCGGGAGTAGCAAGAGGTAGAAAAAAAAAAGGCTTTCACTGACCTGGCCCCACGGATCATGCCCACCCGGTGCGTGCACCTGCGGAATCTGATCCAAGGGAAGTCTTCCTCTCTTCCCAGACTTCTTTCTTGCCTCTGCTTCTTTCTTTGAAATCCTGTTACTCAGAGTGCCTGCTACTACGAGTCGCGGGTACCCAGGCTAGACCAGACCAGCCTGCGCAGTGGGCAGGATTGAAAAGCCGAGTCGCAACTGGAGCGCAGGCCAGGCCTGCGCGTAGTCTGTTTCCAGTCTGCTCAGGATGAAGCGACCCCGCCCTCGGCTGCCAACCGCGTCGCTAGGCCTCCTCGATGCTCCCTGAGCTCTCGGGTCCCCACCCCTAGCTCCCTCCTCCCAGTCCGGTAGACAGTGCAGGGCGGAGACCTGGCGATTGGGCGCCGTGATGCTGGGGATGCGGCAACCTCTAACTGTGCGCTAGAAGGGACAGGAGGTGGGTCGCATAGCCTCTCACCCACGGCCACCTCGCTGGGTGGGGTGGGGTGTGTGCGAGTATGCGCCTGTGTGGCGGGCAGCTAAAAAGGCCCTTCCATCACCTCGCCCCACCTCCCTCTAGCTCCTTCCTTCCCTCCAGTTCAGTGCAATCTGCTAATGTTTCCGAGAAGCCACTTTATGTGGCTTGAAGGCTGAGTCGGAGAAAAACTCCGAGGCAGAGAAGAATGACAAAGGGTTGGAGCTTGGGGAGAGTGTACAAAGCATTGTCCTACAGGTACCTCCCTGCCTGCAGGACACTGTTCCCTCCTTTGGGGTTTGCCCTTGGTGGAGTTGGGTAATGATGCTCAGAACCGATATTTTAGGCTGTGTCCTTTTTTTTATAAGCGAGTGTGCAGTCTTCTAGCTAGGCAAAGAATGCATATTTCTTTTTGAAGTTTGACTAGACTGTAGAGGCTGGTCTAGGTGGGGAGGAAGACTTGGTTAAGATATTCCTAGACTTAGGACCGCAAACCAGGATATGCAATCTACCCCAAGGATGGTGAATTTTAGAGATTAGTGGAAAGAAATTGTTCTTGGTGTGTGTGTGTGTGTGTGTGTGTGTGTGTGTGTGTGTGTGTGTGTGTTGTATTATGTTCTGCAGAAACTTGGCAGGGGAAGCAATGGCAGAAACACAACAACAACAATCTGCGGAAGGAAGACATCAGAGGATGGCAGATCCTGAGACGCGGTGGATGGACTTCATGCCCCAGCTTTCAGAAAGTTCAGGGCAGGTCAGATCAGCTAGATGGGCAGGGCTTTTTCTGCAATACTGTGCCAATCGTCCCACCCCCACCCCGGGGAAGTGAAGCTTAAGTTCAGTATCCACAGTTTAAAGCACCACATCTACATGGCCTGCTGTGCTGGAGGAAAGAGGGACTTTAATACTACACCCTTGAAAGGCAAAAATATGCTACAAAGTGTGTACAAACACTTTAATTTGGGGGGCTGGAGAGATAGCTCAGTGGTTAAGAGCACTGACTGTTCTTCCAGAGGTCCTGAGTTCAATTACCAGCAACCACGTGGTGGCTCACAACCATCTGTAATGGGATCTGATGCCCTCTTCTGGTGTGTCTGAAGACAGCTACAGTGTACTCATATACATAAAATAAATAATTAAAAAAAAAAACCCTTTAATTTTGGAGATAGCTCTCTGGAAAAAAAAAATCACTTGACAGTAATTCTTAGAACTATGTGCTAGAAAAGTAGTCACCTTTTACCTGGATGATTTCAGATGTAGGAAGTGTTCAATAAAAAACATTATGTAGCAGGGCATGGTGACGCATGCCTTTAATCCCAGCACTCAGGAGGCAGAGGCAGGCGGATTTCTGAGTTTGAGGCCAGCCTGGTCTACAGAGTGTGTCCCAGGACAGTGAGGACTACACAGAGAAACCCTGTCTCAAAAAACAAAAAACAACAACAACAACAACAAAAAAAAAAAACCAAAAAAAACCCCAAAAAACAAAAACAAAAACAAAAGAAACCAAAACAAACAAACAAAAAAACTATAATGTACTTTTAAAAAAAAAAAAAAAACAATTCTAACTGTAGAGCAGTTTTAGGTTCTCAGCATCACTGAGAGGACACACAGAAATTTCTTACATGTTTCTTGTTCCCAGGCATGCAGAATCCTGTTATTACCAACATCTTTAATTCCATAGTCTGCATCTACCATAGCTGATTATTTCATCTCTTCATTACTTTCCAGTATTGGGAATTTTTAGTAAAGCATCTATAAATAAGTGTGTGTGTGTGTGTGTGTGTGTGTGTATGTGTGTGTGTGTGTTTGTAGACATAAGATTTCAATTCTTTTCAGTAAATACCAAGAATACTATCATTAAATTGTATCATAAGAGAGATTAAATATGCAAGAAAATGGCAAACGATTCCAATGAGTCCATGTCTTTTTTTTTTTCCCTCACCAGCCATGGCTGAGAGTTCCTGCCAGCATCTCTGTTGGTGTTGTATGTGTCAGTGTTTCAGATTTCAGCAGTTATGAGAGATGTGAGTTTGCATCTTGGTTATACTGTTGAAAACAGAGGTATTATCTGATCTGCATCTCCCCAACTATGGTGCAGTGTGGTGTCTGCAAAGTTCTCAGACCTGTTCTTAAATCAGGTTATTGTGTTCTTGTATTCTAAGAGTTCTTGGTACATTGCAGCTAATGTTTCCTTATCAGATATGTGCTTTGCAAGTATTTCATTCAGGCTGAGTTTGTCTAATCATATTTGCTAATACCGACTTTTTCATAGCAGAAAAGCTTATTATAAACAAGGTATAAATTATCTATTCCTTCTTTCATGTATTTATGCCTTTTTCTTAAAACTAAAGTATGGTCATGTCAACTGGCTTGCCTATTTCTTTCTCACTTTTCTGTTTAAAGCATCCATTAGCAGCACACACTCTTCCCAGGGCACATCAGCTCTCTAAGAGTTTGTTAAAGACAAAATCTTCTTTTGTTTGTCTAAGGAATTTGATGAAATATTTTTGATGATTTCTCATAAAGGCATGGTGAACATAATTCATTATTTTTTCTTAATTCTTTTCATCTTTCAAGTCTTTATTTAATTTACCATTTTCTGTTTCTCAACTATCCTGTAATGTGTTACTATTAATCTATATTTTGTGATTCTTACATTTTTGTCAGCCATATGACTCTTGTCTGTTTAAACATCAAGACCATCTCCTTGAATATTCTTTTGAACATCACAGTGTACGCTGAGAATTTGCCACCCGGAGTGGTGTCACATGCAGACATTGTGGAGAATACCTTAGAAAAAGTTTGGGTTAAGTTTGAATTATGAAGGGCAGAGAACACCTGGTTGACTGGACCAGTAAGTTACTAAGAATTCTAAAAACTGCCCTTCTGTGATTCTGTTAGAAAAATGTGAGGTATCTATGTGTATAAATTAGTGCCTATCATGCACACACATGAAAAATTAGAAAGTAAGTGTAGTTTTGTAATAATATTGTTTTAATATAGAAATAACAGCACCATTAAAATTAAATACAAGAGTATTGATGTTTCCCTAGTTAAAAGTCTTACAAAATTACATTTTAATATTCAGTACATGGCAGAGAGAGAGAGAGAGAGAGAGAGAGAGAGAGAGAGAGAGAGAGAGAGAGATCATAATAAAGTCATACAGATGCCAGACACTTACTGTAACAATAGATTGTACACAAGACTGCCAGGATTATTACTTAAGGAGGGCAGATAAGGTGGAAAGTTGCTTTTGTGGAAGTGAAAAAAATAAACAATTATTGTTTTGTTGCTGAGTGTATATATACAAAGCAAAGTGTATTAGTGTTCTCTAGGGTCACAGAACTTATGGAATGTCTCTATAAAGGGAAATATTGTAATGACTTACAGTCTGTAGTCCAACTAACCCAACAATAGGCAGCTGTATATGGGAAATCCAAGAATCTACATGTTCCCCCTTCCCATGAGGCTAGTTATTTTAGTTCATCTTCTGTCTAAGCTGGAATCTTGAAGAGGTAGGTTCCAACTGATATGCTGGCAAGTAAGTGCAAGCAGGCAAAGAGTGAACCTTCCTCCTTCCAATGTCCTGATGTAGGACTCCAGCAGAAGATGTTGCCCAGATTAAAGGCGTGTACCACCACACCTGAATATGAAACTTACTTTGTCCCAGGCTGACCTTGAACTCAAAGATCAGCTTGCCTCAGTCTCTTGGAATTAGAGGTGTGTACTACCTTGCCTGGGCCTAAGCTTTTCATGGCAAGTATACCTCAAGATTTCCATGTCACGATCAGGGTAGAAGCCTGAGTCTTCTAACCTCAAGATCTGGATCATAGGTGAGCCCTCCATTTCTGGACTGTAGTTCATTCCAGATGTAGTCAAGTTGACAACTAGGAATAGCCATCGAACAAAGCACAACATGGTGATTTTATTCAGCATTTTACATGAGATTCATTGGTGAATGTCAGACATAAGCTGCTGATGTGTTAAACTAGACAAATAATACAAATTATAACAACTAAGGAAAAGTAGGATCCCAGCTCTGTCAGCATCTAGTGTTTTCTGGTCTAGTTTGCATTTAGTGTGCATTTCTTGATTCCTGTCAAGAAAGTAAATAAGCTTTGCTTTTTCATGCAGTTGATATTTAGGTAATATAAACGCTTCTTAATTGCTCAGTATGAATTCTTCACATACATAGGGTCAATTAGTCACGGATGAATCCTTCAGGCACGCTTTTGGTAACCTCGATGAACTTCCAGTAGAGTAGTTTTGGAGGAAAAATAATATTACCAATGCTGTATCTTGCACGAAGAAGTCTCAAGCTAAACAAAAGGGGGGGGGAATTATACAAATCTTCAGACATCATGAAACATAATTCACAAGATGGATTTGCTTATGCTAAGAAGGTAGTTTCCAAGCCACTGCTCAGAAGTATGGGACCACCAAATGAAGGAAGGAAGTAGCAGGTTAAGCTTGTCTTAGCAGATAGAAGTAATGTGGCTGAACACCAGGAGGAGGAAGCCTCTCTGGCACACCAGAGATCAGGAGCCCAGTGCTCTGGGAGCTTTGACTAATCTAAAATTACACGAGAACAGCAGTACCCAAGGCAAAAGACAGAACTAGCATTAAGCAGCAGGTTAAGAAATCTCCATATACCGCCAAGAGCTGGTGATGTTTTATATTCAGCCTTTTCAAAGGAAAAAAAAAAAGAAAAAGAAAAAGAAAATTCCCACAAGAGAAATTCTGGGTCAGTTCCTAAGAAGGGTTTATCTTAAAAGTGAGAATGTTTGCAAGCTGATGTACCGAACTTGACACTTAAAAGCATGTCTTAAAAGGAACCAACTAATTATCATTTACTTACAAGGTAGCTAAGATAATATCCAACATTAAAATGCATCTAATAATGTGAAATTCACATTGACTAGCATCCAATAATATACAAAATTTGCCGTCTGTACAGAGAAGCGAATATGAGCCAAGGCCACTACAAACATCAGTAGATAGGAATAGACCCAGAAACAAACAAAACACTATTACCAAGGTAAGGACATAAAATTCTGCAATATGTCTCCTTTCCGCAGTAAAAGAAAATATGGACCTCATGACAGGAGAGCAAGAAGACAGAACAAAAGAAAAATGAAACCAGGCGTGATGGTGCAGCCCAGATAGTAAAAGGCTAGTTGTGCATGCATGAAGTGTGGGGTCAGTCTTCAACAGTACAGAAATTGGGCGTGGTAGAACACACCCATATTTCCCTGACTTGGCAGACAGAAGGAGGATGATTAGAAGTTCAAGGTCACCCATTAGGGAATGTAATGAGCTCCAAGGCCAGTCTTAGGTCTATGTGATACCGTCTTATAAAATCAATGAAAGCTCGAGAAAGAAGACACATTGATCTCAATAGCTCTGTATTTGCAGTATCCGGCTCAAGGGTTCTTCATAAATTTGTGACTTAAGTGAAGTCAAGGATTCTGACACAAACCCAGCAATCCAAATTTTAGATGTACGGCTGTGAACTTGCTTGAAAGTTCTTACATTGTAAGTATTAAATTTATTTATTTATAATTATATAATTATATTTTATAAGCATATCTTGATCATGTCATTTCCCTTTCCCAAGCTCCTCACAGGTCACTCCCAACTCCCTACTCAGGCAACCATACATTCTTTTGCTGTCTTCCTCTCTTTCCAAAACCAAAGCCAAATATAACCCACGAAAAGAAAACTAAATCAAAAAAGCACAAAAGACTAATAACAAAAAAAAAAAAATCAAGCAAGAAAACAAACAAATGAGGGGAAAAATATGGAATTTATTTTGTTTTGACTGACTACTTTTAGATGTGGTCCCTGACCTGAAGTGTGGTTTATAGGCACAGTGATTTTTCTCTTTGCATTGCATATCGATTGCAAATGTGTTCGTGATTAGGGGTGGGACCTTGTGTCTAATTCCCACTCTCAATACTGGGATCTTATCTGGCTTGAACTTATACAGGTCCAATGCGTGCTGTCACAGTCTCTGCGAGTTCCTATGCATGTCAGTCTTGTATCTTGAAGACATTGTGTCCTGCTTGTAAGCCATCACCTCTGGCTCCTACAATCTTCTTACCGCCTCTTCCACAGAGATGGCTAAGCCTCCAGGAAAGGGGTTTGATGATTTCTATGATGGCATCTCATTTAGGAATGAGAGCTTCAGAGTCTATCAGTCGTGAACAATTTCCAGTTGTGGGTCTCTGTGTTAATTACCATCCTATCAGCTGCAAGGAGGAATTTCTCTGATGTGAGCTGAGAGAATGGCTGATTTATGGGTATATCTGTATGTCACTGGGAGTCATTTTATTGCTAAGTATGAAGTTTGTCATTTAAAGAAACACACAGCACATTTTCCTGTGATTTAATAACAATGGCATCTTTAATATCATGAATTTTTCAAATTCTTAGATCTATGCGATTGTGGGTTTTATTTCGGTATATAGTTAATTTTAATGTAATTAAAAAAACTACATTTACATTATGCTCTGCATTTTAAAATAAGAATCAAACTTAAATAGCTAGGAGAAGGAATTAAAAAGAAACACACAGTCTCTGTTTCTCTTTATCTTTCTTCTGCCCCCTCATAGGACTAGAGATCACATTTAGGAGTAAATACCCTATCAGCATATCAGATTTCTTTAAAGCAGAATGTAATTATAATTTTGGATTTTGGATAGAAGATCACACATTTAACTTGGAACCTGTTTTGGTGACGTTTAAATAAGCTTGTTTGCCACCAGAGCTTTCTAAGAATGTGCCATTTGACGAATAGTGAATAGTAGCATATAAAATATAAAATAATAATTCATGAGTGGTTAGAGTGTTTTCATAGAAATATTCAGAAAAGTGGGAGCTATCCAGATGGATCAGCAGATACAACTGGGGACCTGTATTATGTCTCCTTGAACTCACTTGGTAAAGAAAAGAACTGGATTGGAAATTTTGTCTTCTGAACCTCATATACACACTGTGGAGCATATGTGTGTCCACTAATCAAGACACACACACTAGCTTTTAGTTTTGGTCACAGATATTAATTATAAAAGTATTGGACTTTAATTCATGTTCGCAAAGGATCCCTTGGGAGCTCTTGAGTTGATGCTGCCTTTTTTCTTTCTTTCTTTCTTTCTTTCTTTCTTTCTTTCTTTCTTTCTTTCTTTCTTTCTTTCTTTCTTTCTTTCTTTCCTTCCTTTTTTCTTGTAATGAGAAGCTAATTACTATATGCCTTGTGAGATGTGCCAGGTGCTACCACCTTTATGTGCATCTTCCAGATGTGCTGCAAATTTGGTAAAAATATTCTTCTGTTGAGAACTTCTATCAGATAGCTGCTAGTCAGATACCAAGGTCCAATAACCCTATCAATGCTTTAATGTCATAGCTAGAAGCATAAATTTCTCCTCTTTAAACTTATTTATTCCCACATATACAAGTGAATGGTCATATTCAAGGAAGATCTGAATTAGAAATCAGGAAACAACTACACTTTTCAAAAGTGTTTATCCTAAACTGGCTGGAGTCTTCCATTAGATTCCTCACTGATATGCAATATTGACCCCTTTGAGATTCAACCCTTCTATCAAAGACGATGGAACATGATGCCCATTTATTAACAAGGACAGGAAAAAACAGTTTACTGCTAATTCTCACGGAGAAAAATGAGAACATAGCTTGGATGAAAACACTTTCAGCAAACAAGAAGAGAGATGCCCAGAGACCCTACCCTGAATTCCAGGTAAGTTCCTAAATTAAAAAAAAAAAAAAAATCTCATAGAAATGTAGATGACCAGTGGATGACTGGTACCAGGAGCCAAGTCTAAAGGGAGTCATGTGGTAGGGGGACAGAGACCAGAGACCAGTTCTCTTGGACCTTTCATATTCACGGAAACCATCAACTGAAAGTTCAGCTTGAGGTCAGCAGAATGAAAGGAGTTTGCTTACAACAACGTCAGTGGCCACCTGAACATCACAGATCCTATTCCTCTATTTCAGAGCCTTCGCACTCAGGTGGTAGGGTGGTTTATGAACAGGGTACGGAAGAAGAAGGGATGGAGAAGGATGGGGCTTAGCAGCTGTAAAGTAACAGTCAAAATCGCCTTGGTCAGCACAAGTCACATGGCTGTTTTGATCATTAGAGATTTCTGTTCCAGAGCTATGGTGAGAAAAAAAAAAAAAAAAAGGCATTCCCTAAGATATCCATTCCTCTAAAGGCATTGCTATGTTTTACAAGGAAGTAAGCTGAAGCTATTGAGGAAGGCAAAATTAATCAGATATTTGAGACTTTGGAACCTGGGAAGCTAGGCAACTGAGGTTTATCAGGCCTGGCAGGAGTCAGAACCCCTCTATGTTTTTGTCTTCCTGTCAGTCAGTGTTCCAACCGTTTAGTTTAACTTTGTCAAGTCAGTCAACCTAAATGGAGCCAGTCTTTTAAAGAGCTAGCAGGCAAGTATGATTTTGTAGATATGAAGGAGATAAAGAATGCATATACCAAATCCAAGCAGATCAGTGATTTCATTTTCTTGATAAGGCAATGGCAGAGGGATTGAACAGCAAAAATAAAACAAAAAACAAAACAGAAAAACAAAACAAAAACCCAAACCAAACCAAACCAAATCAAACCAAAACAAAAAAAAAATCCAAAACCCACTAAGGAATGCTAGGATCTGGTTATCTCGTGATCCATTCAGAGTGAACTTGACTATTTTGCCATTTGAAACTGGTCTGCTCGGGGACGTTGGTGGTTGTTTCCCCGAGGTCAGAGTTTCCTGAAGCAAACTCCCTGTGCTTAACTTCATTTTGATTCTTTGCAACTGGGATTGTTTTTATAAATGTTGTGGGGTTATTTTCTTCCATACAATAAGTCTTGCAGACATCTTTTCCCCCTCCCCACTCCATCTCTACCCAGGTGGTATTCTTAAAGCAGAAAAATTTAGGCTTATTAGTCTCTCTTGAAGGCACAGTTAGGGAGTAGCAAGCTGTCTCCTGACTTGGACAGCTTGATTCTGGAACACGCGCTTAGTAGCAGGTTACGTTATTGCCATAGGGAGGTTTGCCATTCTGTCTCTTTTAAGTACAATGTATGCACCCAGACAATATTTTCTGCATTGAAAATAGAATTTGATATCTTTAGAAGAACAAAGTAAACTATAAATACATAAACTTGTCATCAGCTCATTTATTCACAAATATACCTGTTGACTGAAGTTAAATATGTCAAAGAACATTACACAGTAGAATGTGGTGTGCAGAGTACCTAAGCCATTTCCTGCTCCCTCAATTGTCTCTGATGGGCCCCTTAATGTCTATTTATTTTAGTTCTTTCCTTTATAAATGGGAACACTTGTGCTAAATTATAACAAGGTATTTTATTCCTTAGCTCTTTTCTTTCTTTTTATTAATATATGCAGCATTCTGAATTAAAGTAAAATTAAGTAAAATTTCACTGAAACGTGATTTGTTAGAAGTTAAAAGATTTCATGAAAGGATACTTAATAGAATGGAGGTCATAGAAATGAATAAGACCTTGACTTTAGAGAACATGATCAAAAATGTTTTGTTACTAATGTAGATAATCATATACATATAACATACCATATACAACATATATGTATTCAAATACATATATGAAAATAGATTGTTTAATTACTATGACATCTCACAGTGTCAACATATCAAAATGTTATATTGTTACCTTCATATACAGACTTAAAATTCTTGTTAATTAAAAATTAAACAGGACAGAAATCCTAGCAACTTTAACTTACGTGAAATATTTCGGTAGTTAGGTAAACATTCAAAAAAATTTCTGCAAGCTAACCTATTTTCAATCGTATGTAAATGTGCCAAACTCAAAATTCTACAGTATTTATTCTGAATTCATGATGTTCAAGCTTTCTTTCCTCATCTTTGATAAACGCTGCACTTACTGCCACCTGGTGTTCAATAGATGTAGACTGGTGTAGGTTGAATTATCAGCCTGAACAGCAATGCTTGGGTAGCCAGTCTCACACTCATCTTTTTCAAACCAAGCAAAAGCACATCAAAAACAGGGAGCCCATTTTTGTGTTGGCCATTACTACGGGCGTGGGGGTGTCCATGGAGTGTGGTGGACATACCCAAGGTCATTCTCTTGTAGAAAACTGATTTCCTTTTTCCCAGCAGTATGGGTAGGGAGATGGAGAAGATTGAGAAGTTGAGGGAAGGGAACAAATATGATCAAAATATATCGCATACAAATTTTAACAAAAGCATATTGAAGTCCATCTTTAAATGACATAAAGACAATCTTTGAATGATATATGAGTGATGTATCAGGAAATCAGCTTTGGCTTATCTATCTCACATATCTGACTTGAATATTGTTCTCTCTCTCTCTCTCTCTCTCTCTCTCTCTCTCTCTCTCTCTCTCTCTCTCTCTCTCTCTCTCTCTCTCTCTCAAAACTGCCTCCAAACTCCACCAATTGAACTGCCGTAAACTCAACTATCCTGCACTGCTATTCAACTTATTGACTCAACTAAACTTGCTGACTAGAACTCAGAGATCTATAGACCTTTATTGTCAGAGCTGGGATTAAAGGTAAGTATTACTATGCCTTGACCTAACTTTTTTTTCTTTACTTGAAAGTTGGACTATACCAGGCTGGCCTTAAACTAAGAGATCTGCTTACCTCTGTCTCCTGGAAATAAAGGTATGTCTAGATTCCAGCTGGATCTCACAAACCTAGAAGGTCTTTGGGTGTGATCCCTTGCCAGAGCAGCTGTATTGCTAGATGAAAATACCTCTACAGATGGATGAAAATTAAAAATGAGGTTGGACAGGTATGACATAGACTCAATGGGCAGACAGGTAGGTAAGAGAGAGAACAAAGTAGACGCCCAGGATAGAATGAGTGTTTGAGGAGAGAGACCAGAAGGTATGGTGGCATCCTTGGGGGAGACTCACACCTTCGGAAAGTTCCCTCACTCTGTGTGATCAGTTTTCCAACTTAGGCCTTCGTAAACTCTTGAGCAAGTGTTGGAACATGTTTCCAAGTGAGACCAGATTTGATCTATTGAGCTCTCCATGCTCTAAGCAATAAGACTATCTGATTCTGCTGCTAATTGAACTGCGCTAGCTACTGCTCTTGAGTGACAGGGAGAAAGCAAAGACCCCGAGTTACAAGCGAAGGCAGAGAGCATTTGGGGAGGGTATATTTTGATGAGCTGTAGAAAGTAGCAATGAGTGTTAATGCAAAGATGTGTATCTTCTATTTTTTGCTCAACTTTAGTTATCATCGCAAGTATAAAAGAAAAAGAATAGCAAGGCACAAAATAAAAGAGATGGATGGATGGATGGATGCCAGACAGTGCGAGTCAGTGGTTCCTATCTAAGCAAACAGAAAGGAGAGCAGATCAGAATAAACATTTTTCCCTAAAATTTATCTCCCCACTCTACATCTTTTCTTCTCTTCATCTCCCACCTTTTATCCTTGTTTCCTTCAGTTGAAATATTTACACTAAATCTGTCACAAATATAACTTCTATTTCATATATTACTGATATCTATCTCTGCTCCCACTATTTTAGCTTCAGTGGCTTAAATGTTTGTCTAGACCACAGAAACAACTTCTACACCGTGATGGTCAGTTTGCTCTTGCTCTTTCCTGAGACGCTTTGCCTTATAGCCACACTTGACCACCTCATTTTGAAAATTGTATATACCAAATTTTCTAAACCCTCTTTGATGTCTTACATTCCCATCCTGCATGGTCCCGTTATGCCTGAAATTCCCATTAATGAACAGTGTGTCCTATTTTATTATAATTGTAGGTTGAGTGCCAACAAAGGCTTCTCAGAAAAAGGGACACTTAATCTGGACCAGACAGGATGTGTCTTAGTCAGGGTTTCCATTTCTGCATAAAACATCATAACCAAGAAGCAAGTAGGAGAGGAAAGAGATAATTCAGCGTACACTTTCATATTGCTGTTCATCATCAAAGGAAGTCAGGACTGGAACTCACACAGGTCAGGAATCTGGTGGCAGAAGCTGATGCGGAGGCTATGGAGGGGTGCTGCTTACTGGCTTGCTCCCTCTGGCTTGTTCAGTTTGCTTTGTTATAGAACCCAAGACTACCAGTCCAGGGATGGCACCATTCACTAATTGAGAAAATGCCTTACAGCTAGATCTCACGGAGGCATTCCCTCGAGGAAGGCTCCTTTGTCCGTGATAACTCCAGCTGTGCCAAATTGACACACAAAACCAGCCTGTACAGTATGTTTAAAAATTCAGTGGCTGAGTCTGAATAAGAAATTTCAGGCAAAGTGAGCATTGTGTGCAATGACAAATTCTTTTGTGAATTTTCAGAGCACCTCAGTCCTGGGTCTATGGTAGGACATACTTGGGAAGACGAGAGGAGATGAGAGAAGATGAAGTTCAGTGTTGTCATAAAAGAGTTTGAATATTACCTGCCAAATTGTCAGTACCTTTTCTAAAAAGGGAGGTATGTCAAATGTTTCAAAAAAAAAAAAAAACACATGTCACCACCACATTTTATTTTTAAAAGCATCATTCCTGTTATGAAAGAAAACTACAGCCATGTGTGCTGGTGGGTGCATATCATCCCAACCTTCAGGAAGCTTGGACTGTGAGGTCTATTAGTGTAAGACTAGTCTGGGCTGCACAGAAAGTCCCAGACCGGTTTGAACTGAGATGTTTTCTAAAATAAGATGAAATTCGTTCCTGAGAAAACTACATATAAAGAAATTAGTCATGTGAAGATTAAACAGAATGGCAAGGACTCATAGATTGTTTAAGCATATCAGAGAGGAAAAGGGAACTGTAGGACTCACACAGGAGAAGAATCACGAATAACCAGTACAAGCCAGTGTACAGGCTGTGATGGTAGTTTCTGTTGGGGTCACTGCACAAACCACCCAGACACTGATCATAGCCAAATAGTGTTGGTTTATTGAATGCTACATCCTAAGACTGATTGGTCAGGGCTGCTGACTAAACTTGGGAGATGGCTGGGACACCCAGCTAGAATCCTATGGAGTTTTTAACCCACAAACTTCTGTGCCTAGTTATTTCACCAATCAGGATTTAGGGATAAAGAATTTCCTCAGGAACATGTCGTTATTTTACATTTATCCTGCCCTCATTGGTTGGAGTATTCAACTGTGGCAGGGGACTTGCCTTGACTAACTTTTATTTCTTAACTTTTCCAACCAGGATGTCAGTTACCCATGTACATGTCTTGGCCAAGATGGATGTCAGTTCCCAGGGATGTCTTGAGAACTTAAACTTTACTGGATACCTACTCAAAATGGAAGTCTTATTCCAAATAGTTTCTTATATTGGTACAGGTGACTCTCTTATGTTGGGGTCCATCCCAGAGGCAGCTTATAAAAGCAAAAACTTTAAAAAACTATAAAAAAAACTATAAAAACTCATACACAGGTGCGGGAAGTGCTGCATAGTAGTTGGTTCAGTTCCAAGTTTATTGTGGCTAACTACACAAAGCAGTCCTAACTGACTTCTATTATGATTTGTTTCCAAGAACACCAAAGCACAGAATGTAACAGAATATGTAATCAACTGGGGCATGAGGAAAATTTCCCAGTAACAGGAGAAACAGCGTTTGAGAAAGTTTACTTATGACATTAGTAGAAACACAAAAGCACAAAATGCTGGGCTAGACATGTGACTGTCACCTAGGCCTTAACATTCTATCTAGGCTTTCAGTCCACCTGGGCCTGAACAGTTTCTCTAACAAACCTTTCCTTATTCAGAACAAGAGAAAATTGACAAGAAAGTAGATTTAATAAAGGAAAATGATGAGTGAAGTTTTATACATACTGTTTGAGTTGTTATTTGACAGACAAGTTCAAATATTTGGGGGAAAATCAAATATATGTATAATACAGTGCCAGTAAAATTCATGTGCANTATGGTTTAAAGTTCCATTATATATCATAAAATGTAAAGTTTTAACACAAATACATAAAACACAGTGTTGTTATAAAAACTGCACTTTAAACAGAAAAAAAATAGCTGTCAATTTCTTTCTGGCATTCCATGTGATTTTAAAAATTAAGTTGCAATCTCACTATATGTGTAATATGTAATATAAAATATATATTATATATTAACCTACACTTCTTTCTCTTTCTCTCTCTCTCTCTCTTTTCTTTCTTTCTTTCTTTCTTTCTTTCTTTCTTTCTTTCTTTCTTTCTTTCTTTCTTTTTTTCCTTCCTTCCTTCCTTCCTTCCTTTCTTTTTTCTTTCTTTCTTCTTTTCTTTCTTTTTTTCTTTCTTCCTTTTCAAGACAGCAATTCTCTGTGTATGTACCCTGTTCTGGAACTAGCTCGGTTGAGCAGGATGGCTTCAGACTTACATAGATCTACCTGACTCTGCTTCCCAAGTATTGGAATTAAAGGTGTATATAACCATCACCAGGCTACAATCATTTTCTAGATCTACACTTGTTAATTTAGAGACCCATATTTAATAGCTGTGCCTAGAGAGGAGAGAAAACATCCAGTGCATATTTGGATATAGAAAACTGTGCTCTTCTGTACTTCATCTTGGGGAACAATGGCTTCATCAAGTCAGAAGCAGTGTGGCTATTGATGACTTATATCTGAGATCCTGTTTGAGAACTTCCCTAGATTGAAGGTAGCTGCCTCGTATAAGATTGTAGTTCTTCACTATTGCATATGCCAGCAAGATTTTGCTGAAAGGACCCTGTTATAGCTGACTTGTTTGAGGCTATGCCATTGCCAGGCAAATACAGAAGTGGATGCTCACAGTCATCTACTGGATGGAACACAGGGCCCCCAATGGAGGAGCTAGAGAAAGTCCCTAAGGAGCTGAAGGGGTCTGAAACCCTATAGGTGGAACAACAATATGAACTAACCTGTATCCCCAGAGCTCGTGTCTCTAGCTGCATATGTAGCAGAAGATGGCCTAGCCAGCCATCATTAGGAAGAGAGGCCCCTTGGTCTTGCAAACTTTATATGCCTTAGTACAGGGGAATGCCAGGGCCAAGAAGTGGGAGTGGGTGGGTAGGGAAGCAGGGTGGGGGGAGGGTATAGGGGACTTTCGGGATAGCATTTGAAATGTAAATGAAGAAAATATCTAATAAAAAATTGAGAAAAAGAAAAAATACAAAGAAATTTAAAAAATTTTTAAAAATTGAAAAAAAAAAGATTTTAGTTCTTCAGCAAAGGCAGTCCACATCTAAAGAACAATTCAGGTGCTTGGACCACCTGAGTCCCTGGAGAAAGGTATTTAACTCCTCTATGATTGAAGCTAGAAAGTATATTCCAGTGAAATACTACAGCAACCTTTTGGCTTGACATCTCTGCAACAGAAGCCAATCTGCATCGCTCACAGTGCTGAGCAAATAGTCAGTTTCCTCCTGTTCAATCATTACGGGAAAACGGCAGGCATTTTGAGGAAAACTGTCTGCAGTCTCTAGAATTTGGCATTACCTCCGACTCTTCAATTAAAGGATGAAAGATAGAACTGGAGGCCAAAGAATGAATTGGCTAATTGATAGTATCTTAGGAGCATGGGAAGGAGACAGGAAGAGCCTTCCAAGCAATGGAGCTGGCTGTAGTAAGGCTCTGGATTATTGATTTACACTGTTGGGAACTCAGAAGTTGTGATCGAGGGAAAATACCTCATAAGACCTCATAAGACCAGTACCCACTTTAGGCTAGCATTGTCTTCAGGGTGTCTGGAGACCCTGTTATGTTTTATGTTACGCTTCCCCTTCTCATGTGATTACAGCGTGTGGCATGTTATGCCTTAATACAGGCCTTCAGAGACATGCAGACTAAGACTTAATGGACACAATCTCTTTTGCTAACCTTTTCGTCCACTGACCCATGTTAAGGGATGCAACACTGCTCAGCAACCCTGGGAGGAGAGAAGGGACAGGATGGTGGTACAAGGCTGGGATGATTAGCACTGGCTCACGGTAGCTTTGCTGATCTACTTTGTAAGTTGTGGGAGACTATCTGTTCCCAGGAAGTGATTTACATGATCACATCGTATAGACAAAACCAGTTAAGTCTCAGGAATTCAAAACAAAATGTCTCAGTTTTTGACAACTTACTCTCTTTAACAGTTTTCTGTCAGTCATTTGACTTTAGTAGTAAATTGGCTTTATATTGTAACTGATAATAATCTGCAATATCATGTGATTTTTTTTGGTTTCTTCTCAGCATATAAATTATTGTACCACATGAAAGGTAATAATTTATGGTTTGTAATGAAGAATATTCATTATTATTATTATTATTTCATAAAATCAAAAAAATCAAATTTGGAATCCTAAAAATGTGAGATAAGACAGTGCCTGGCAAATACAGAAGTGGATACTCACAGTCATCTATTGGATGGAACACAGGGCCCCTAATGAAGGAGCTAAAGAAAGTACCCAAGGGGTCTGCAACCCCACAGGAGGAACAGCAATATGAACTAACCAGTACCTCCAGAACTGTGTCTCTAGTTGCATATGTAGCAGAGGATGGCCTAGTCGGTCATCAGTGGGAGGAGAGGCCCTTGGTCTTGAGAAGATCATATGCCCCAGTACAGGGGAATGCCAGGGCCAGGAAACAGGAGAGAATGGGTTGGGGAACAGGGCAGGGGGAGGGGATAGGGGACTTTCGGGATAGCATTTGAAATGTAAATGAAGAAAATACCTAATAAAAAATGCAAGATAAGCTATTGGATGGAACACAGGGCTCCCAATGGAGGAGCTAGAGAAAGTCCCTGAGGAGCTGAAGGGGTCTGCAACCTTATAGGTGGAACTACAATATGCACTAACCAGTACCCCCAGAGCTCGTGTCTCTAGCTGCATATGTAGCAGAAGATGGCCTAGTCGGCCATCATTGGGTAGAGAGGCCCTTTGGTCTATGTACAGGGGAATGCCAGGGCCAAGAAGTGGGAGCAGGTGGGTAGTGGAGCAGGGTGGGGGGAGTGTATGGGGACTTTCAGGATAGCATTTGAAATGTAAATGAAGAAAATACCTAATTAAAAAATTGGAAAAAGTTAAAAAAAATGTGAGGTAAATCTTATATAACTGAGATAAATCTCAGACCAAAGAATACAATTTTTTAAATTAATTATTTTATATATTTACACCCCAAGTGTTGCCTACTTCCTGGTACCCCTTGTATCTCCATCTCCCCTCCCCTTTACCTCTGAGAGGGTGTTCCTGCCTCCAGGCATCCCACTTCCCTACAGGATTAGGCACTTCCTTTCCCATTGAGACCAGATAAGGCAGCTCTCTACTATCTATGTGTCCAGGGCCTCAGACCAGCTCATGTATGCTCTTTAGTTGGTGGCTTAGCCTCTGGGGTACTCCAGGGGTTCAGGTTAGTTGACATTGTTAGTCTTCCTATGGGGTTGCCATCCCCTCAGTTCCTTTAAACTCTTCCATAGGAGTCCCTGACCCCAGTCCAGTGGTTGGCTGTATCTGCTTCTGTCTCAATTAGCTGCTGGGGCTCTCAGAGGATGGTTGTGCTAGGCTCCTGCCTGCAAGCACAACAGAGCATCAGTAATTGTGTCAGGGTTTGGTGCCCAGCTAGGGATGTATCACAAGTTGGTCTGGTCACTGAATGGCCTTTTCTTTCAGTCTGCTCCATTTTTTTTTTTTTTTTGTCCCTGCATTTCTTTTTGACAGAAGTAATTCTAGGTCAAAAATTTTGATGGTGGGTTGATGGTCCCATCCCTCCACTGGGGCTCCTGTCTATTTACTGTGGGTGGTCTCTTCAGGTTCCACCTTCCCACTGTTGGGCATTATAGCTGAAGTCACCCCCACTGAGTCCTGGGAGCCTTTCAGATCCCAAGTCTCTGCGACTTTCTAGAGCTTTGTGCCACCACCACCCCTCATCTCTGGCAGCTGCATATTTCCACTCATTCTCCTGGTCCTCTGGGCTTTTCTTCTGTTTCCTCCTCACACCTGATCCTGCTTCCCTTCACTCCCTCCCCTCTCACACCCACATTTCTCCATTCCTCTGCCTCCCACGATTATTTTATTCTCCCTTCTAAGTGGGATTGAAGCATCCTCACTTGGTCTATCCTTCTTGTTTAACTTCTTAGGGTCTGTGGGCTGTAGTGTACTTTTTGGCTAATATCTATCCACTTATCAGTGAGTACGTAGCATGCATGTCCTTTTGGGTTTGGGTTACCTCACTCAGGATGATATTTTCAAAAAAGAAAGTGAAGGGAGTCTTTGCTTTAGTGACAGGGGACATTTATTAAATGCATAGTCACTAGAATTATTTAAATATCCTAAGCTCTAGTTCTCTCTTCATAAGAATGATAATATCTGATGAATTTGATTCTGTGAGAATTAAGTAAAACTATATCTATATAAATATTCGAGAACGCAAAATGGAACCAATAGTTAATGTTCAATGTTAAATACATGAGTGAATATGTAGCTGTGTTCTTTTGAATGTTTATGGCTTCCCAGACATTAGCACACACTCCCACTAATCCTCACTACAATGTCGGTGTTATCCACTTATATCATCCTATTGAACATATTTGCTATGGGCTCATCTCAAATAAATGCAAAACATGTTTAATTAAAAGTTGCAAGAAATAAACAAGTCTGCTGCACAAACAAAAGATTCCAGAGCTGAGGATTTAATGTTGGCTGCTGCTTCCGAGAATCTATTCCTTGAAGATGCTTTGCCACCACTATTGAGCAGAAGGTAATTAAAATTAACCACAGAAAAGAAAGAGGGAGAGTGGGAAAGGGGACAGAAGGGAGGGGGATTAAAAGCCAGGACAGAATATAGAAGAGGCTGAGGGAAAACAAAAACAAAAACAGTTAAACAGCTTAAAGAAAGGTTGTTTAACATTAAATACTTGCTTTCATTTCAAGTGCCTTGCCCACACAGTTGGTCCTGCTTAGAAGGTCACTCCTCTCTCTCTCTGTCTAAACTATCAGTTCCCAAGACCAGGTCCAGATTTTCTTAACTTGACATGCTCATAACATTTTGAACTTTACTCCTATCACACCAGACATGCTTTAAAATTAACTAACTGGACAATTATCCTTTAGCATAGAGACATAAACCCAAGTTCTGCTAAAAGAGTGACTCTGCGCAATGTTAAAGATGTCATGAAAAGAGAAATAGCTCAACTGTTAAAAAAATTGAAGGCTACGTGTAGCAAGAATCAGAATTGTACCAGTGAAGGTTTTCCAGATGAATACAAACAAAAGGTTAAAAATTAGATCTAAAAACAATCTACTTCAAATTCTTCCAAAATTTTCAGTGATAATTCACATAGGTTTTTGTTTTTTAAAACTTTTTATTGATTCCTAGTGAGTTTCATAGCGTGCACCCCATAGCAAATCCCCTTCCCCTTCAATCTACCCTTTGACTTCCCCAAAATAAAATACACACACACACACACACACACACACAGAGAGAGAGAGAGACAGACAGACAGACAGACAGACAGACAGACAGACAGACAGACAGACAGACAGAGTATAGAAAATATTTCATATTGGAAGCTGCACTATACTACAGTGAATCCCGCAGTATACTCCTCTGTCCACACATCTTCACTTGGAAATGTTCATTGCATGAGGTATTCACCCGGTTCAAAGTCTCTGGCTTCTATGACACGATCAATATTGGATCCTTATCAGGACTCCAGGTCATTCCATTGCTGCCTTGTGTCATGGAGATCCTGTAGCTTTGGACAAACAGGACCAGCCATTTCAAGTGCTACAACCCTTTGCAGGCAATGAAGATTTGGGGGTGGGTCTGTTCAGAGCCCTGTTCTGGGCTTGGGTGGCAACCAAGCTGGGAAGTGTGCCAGCTCTCCTTTATCCACAACACCAGGGTGAACTGTCCAGCACTGCTGCAGTTAGGCAACCCAATGCCTCCATCGGCAGGAGGCAGGGTCAACTCTACTGCTCTCATGCCCTCGGGCAGGCTCACCTACACCCATGCCTCCAGAGCCAGCTCCACTCTGATGCCCAGTCAAGTCATGGGGCCCACTCTCCCAATTGCTGCAATGTTCCAGGGCTGGGGCAGCTCCACTGTTTTGCCCAGGTGAGGTACAGGGTCCACTCTCCCACGTGTGGCAGCCAGCTCTTCCAACTACAAGTGGCCAGGGGAACAGAAGCGGGGGTAAAGAGCATTACCTGCATACTCATGCCATTTCAGCAGATTAACAGCAGGGCCAGCTCTTACCTTGAGGGCCGACACATCCCCACCCTGTTGACTATGGCCAGTCCTACGGTGTCACCAAGAAGAGGTGCAGGGCTTATTCTCTTTAGTGCTGCAGCTAGGGGGTGGGACAGGGCCAGCTCTCCCCGACTTGTGATCCAGTGGGCAGCTTTCCTGACTGCCAGAGGTGGAGAAGGGCAGGGAGCACCTGTACCCATGCTGCCTTGTGGCAGATGAGTGGCAGGGTCAGCTCTCCTATACAGCTCCTGGACATGTACATGGACCCAGGATAGGGACAGCCCCTTGTTCTCCAGTGGTAACACAAGCCTTGGACATCATCACCAAACCCTGCCTCTCCATAGCCATGAACCCAGACATTGTCCTCAGTGGCAGATCAGGCTGGGACTTCACCATTGTCCCAGGAGGTGGGACTGGCGAGTCACAACAGGTTACTCCTCTCCAACCCCAATTCTTCAGTTCTATCTCTCTTCATAACAGTCAAGCTACTCCACTTCTCTTTCTGTCCCATCTGACCACCACATGCTCATGCATTGTGGTGGCTCCTACTGCAGGCTGATCATGTGGCTGGTGGGCCCCTGGATGATATCCTCCTTCTGTGCTGTAAGCAAGCAAGCAAGCATCTACGGCCTGCCTGTGCCATGTGTAGGTGGGTAGGTCTGTGGTTGGCATGGCGGTCTGTAGGTCTCTTTCTGCTTTCCTCCTCCCACACTGTATGGTGTGGTGGTAGGCAGGGCTCTGTTTATCTAAGGTCCACTCTTGCTGTGGTTCAGGGCAGAGCTGTGGTTGCTTTTGGCTACTGGCACGTAGTGGCTTGGTGGGACACTAGTCTTCTGCAATGCACTGCCTGGATTTTATTTTATTTTTATGTGTCCTAGGCATAAAACAGCTTGGGCCACCAAACCAGTCACCAAACTGGAGTGAACAAAGGACTTCCATCTTCTCTGCCCCTGCCTCATATAAAAACAACACCACACCAAAAAGACGTCCATTTGCCCATTGCCAGGAGGATTGCACACTTATTTTTTGATTTCAAAAACTAAGTTTAGACAAAAAAGAACTATAAGAAAAATCATTTTATTGGCCAGTATTCTATGTTACATGAATTCAAAAGTCCTAATTAGATTTCTAGCACATGAAATCTACACTAAATTCAACAACATGTTAAAAGGTTCAGATGCCATGATGAAACAATTTATCCTGCACATCTAAGAATGTTTAACATATATGAATAAATTACTGTGATACTCCAATATAATAAATGATGGAAACCAAGAACGTCTCAGTAGATGTAGAAAAAAAATTGCAGAAAAAAGCAAACTTCTTTTTTTTTTATTTTTTTTCTTCCTTTTTATTATTATTTTCTTTATTTACACTTCAAATGCCATCCCGAAAGTTTCCCATACCCCTCCCCCCACCTCCGCTCCCCTACCCACCCACTCCCACTACTCGGCCCAGGCCTTGCCCTGTGCTAGGTCATACAGAGTTTGGAAGACCAAGGAGCCTCTATTCCCACTGATGGCCGATTAGGTCATCCTCTGCCACATATAAAAGCAAACTTCTTTAATGACAGTTTCTCAATGGTGTAAGAACAAAGAGTATATATCTATCATAATTCAGGCTATCTCTGAACATCTGACAAAGGGAATGTATCTAACTGTAACTCCGACCATCTCTGAATACTGAACAGAAGGAATGTATCTAATTTTATTCAGACCATCTCTGAACGCCCAACATAGGGAATGTATCTATCTAGTTAACTGTAACTCACCATCTTTGTATTTTTGTTTTGTTTTGTTTTTTTTGAGACAGGGTTTCTCTGTGTAGTCCTGGCTGTCCTTGAACTCATTCTGTAGATCAGGCTGGCCTCAAACTCAGAAATCTGCCTGTCTCTGCCTCCCAAATGCAGGGATTAAAGGCGTGCGCCACCCCGACCCGGCTCAGACCATCTCTGAACATCCAACAGAAGGAATGTAACTAACTGTAACTCAGACCATCTTTGAACACTATGATATATTTGTATATATTTGTATATAGTATGTATTTTAATACTATATTTGGTGGTAGCAATCATGAGCTTTTACTACAACATTTATATGACAGTAGCAGTGGGTATTTTTGTCATTTCTCTTCAAGTAGTACTGGGATACCCAGTCACAACATGTAGATATCATTAAGAAACTATAATCATACACATAAAGAATGAAAAATTCCATTTGCAGATGATATGAACTTATACAAAGAAAATCGCTTAAGAACACATTTAAGACATGTCAGTCTCCCAAAATGTGTGCTCAGAGTTGTTATGCAACAAACTGTATGTCAGCGACTAGATCAACTGTGCTTGGACCGAGTGCATGGACCTCGGGTGCTGGCACTGTTCTACCATCAGTTTAGTCCTCAAGTTCTGCACCATTTCTGACTGCCTAGCCTTGTTTAGTATTGAAGGAGGACTGTAAGGGCTCTGATCAGACTGGAATGCAGTGCAGTCTATGTCTCCTTAAAACATCATCAAAATTGCTGTATAATTTCATGTGTATGTACATGCATAAGTGGTGTGTGTGTGTGTGTGTGTGTGTGTGTGTGTGTGTGTGTGTGTGTATTGAACCTGTAGATTATTTTTTTTGGGTAAACTTGCTGACCTGTAAGCTCCTAAGACATCTCTCCCTCCCTAGTATAGGGATTGCTTACAGACAGGTCAGGCCTAACATTTTACACGGATGTTGAGGATCAACACTGGCCTTCATGATTTTGTGGCACCACTTTAGAGATCAAATCTTCTCCCCAACTCTCTACTTATTGATAAATCCTACTTAATTGTTCATTGTCTTTAGAATATTGTTTGCATATTAAACCTTGTTCATCTGTGCTGTTAATGTACTATACTTTTTTAACCCTACTTATATTTGTTAAATTCTTGTTTTTTTCTTGAGAGAGAGAGACTCACTGTATATCCCCATACTGGTCTTGAACTCACAGTTCTTCTGGATCTTCATTCCAAGCGTAGGGATTACGGGCATGTGTCACCATATCTGCCTGTATCATTGTCTTTCATTTAATTTCATTTTATTTTATCAATATAAGGTTAGGATCATTTGTACTTAATTTAATTATTGTTCTTTTTAATTAATGTACAATATGCCATTAAATCTACCATCATGCTTTTTGTATTCCATTTCTCCTGTTCATATTGCTAAGTGTCTTTCTTTTAAAAATTAATTTATTCATAGGAGTTTATCATATCCTTCATGTTGGCATAGTATCAGATGCGTTTTAGCCACTCCTCTACTCCATTATTTCTTTGACACATATTACATTGTGCTACTTCATGTACAGCGTACACATCTTACTTGAATAGTGGCCAAGTCACCATCACTCTTTGTTCTACTCTATGAACAGCTCTGTCTGTGTACATTAGAAAAATAAACAACACTATACAATGCTGCTTTTTTATCTTAAAATTTACTCTTATTTATATATGGGTGTTTTCTTCCATGTATCTATGTGTACTATCTGTAGTGTGGAGTATGTGTGCAGGCCAGAGAAATTGTCAAGTCCTATGGAGCTGGAGTTACATATGGTTGTAAGCTTTTATATGGGTTATAGGAACCAAACCTAGATCCTCTGTAAAATCACCAAGCGCTCATTACCACTAACCCACTGCCTGGCCCACATGGTTAACTTTTAAAATTCAAGGCATGCATTTTGTATGTATAGATGCACTCATAATTTTAGTACTCCAGTCTTTGTTTACATTCAGTTTTAATCTGGTGACCTGTGTCCTCCACTTGAAGAATTCTCTCTGACCTGCTCTGTAACACAACAGTACTGGGAATGAATTCAATTGCCATTTGTTTATGTGAAAAGTGCTCATCTTAATTTTGACAATGTCATCAGATTGTCCCACACTAGTCAAGAGATCATAGAGGTATTGCTTATTTTTAAACTTATTTTCTTACTCTGTTAAATGTGTATATGTTTCTTATAATCCCAATCATTGCTCTCTTTTGTAGGGCCTAATCTTTGAAAGCCATGAAATTTATTTTTTTCATTTTGAATAATATGTTTTCATCTCTAGGACTTTCCAGTGTTTAAAAAATATTTTCTATTTTACTTCTTTTTTATTAGTTATTTTCTTTATTTACATTTCAAATGCTATCCCCAAAGCCCGCTATACCCTCCCCCTGCCCTGCTCCCTAACCCACACACTCCTGCTTCCTGGCCCTGGCATTCCCCTGTACTGTGGCATATGATCTTCTCAATACCAAGGGCCTCTCCTCCCATTGATGGCCTACTAGGCCATCCTTTGCTAAATATGCAACTAGAGACACAGCTCTGGGGGGCTACTGTTTAGTTCATGTTGTTCCTCCTATAGGGTTGCAGACCCTTTTAGCTTCTTAGGTACTTTCTCAAGCTCCTTCATTGGGGGCCCTGTGTTCCATCCAATAGATGACTGTGAGCATCCACTTCTGTATTTGCCAGGCACTGGCACAGCCTCACAAGAGAGAGTTATATCAGGGTCCTGTCATCAGGGTCCTCTAATTCATGCTTATAGTTATATAATGTGTAATATCTAATTTTATATTATAATTGGCTTATCCTGTTATTTACATTTTGATTGAAATTTTTATGGATAAGGGACAATCATTTCTATTTCTTTTCTACATTGCATGCCAGTTTTAATGAAATGCCAGGCATAGACAGAGGCGAGAGCTCTGTTGGTAACTTGCCTTGCAACCTGATTTTCGTCTCGATAACCCAAGCCAAACTGAGCCTGCATGGTGCGTGCCTTGTCATCTTAGCTTCGGGGAGGATGAGAAAGGGAATCCCCAGTGCTCACTGGGTAGCCAATCAGTATATCAAAACTGGTGAGCTTTGGCTGCAGAAAAAAAAAAAAAAGTAAGAGGAAAGTCCTATGAGATGGTTCAATCAGTAAAATGTACTTGCTGCCAAACTTGACATCCTGAGTTCAATACTCTGGTTCGACATAGTGGAAGGGTAGAACTGACTACTACAATGTATCTTTGGATACCCACACATGTGCTGCAGTATGTTCATGTCCCCACATGCATGTACACACATGTACATGTGTAAATAATTACATATTATAATTTAAATTAAAAACAGATGAAAAGCAGTTAAGAAAAACATTTGATTTGACAGCCTCTCAGTGATGTCAATTATGTTCATGTGCCAGGATTTAAACACATACAAAGCTTTATAAGACACTGAATGCTGGGTAAGGTGAATTTTATATTATGAATGATTTTATTTTATTTTGCCCTTAAATTCAACATGTTATCCTGTTATTCATAGATCCTCCCTTTGCAACATGTTATAGAATATGTAGAGTAGTATTTAAGTCAAATCTATAGTAGTCTGTAATGCAGGGCAGAGAATCTTAAGTTTTCTCCAGCTAATTTTTGTCATTTCATGTTCTCGTATGGTTGAATTCTTAATCTCTAAACATATGTCTTTCATGAATTTTTATTCCTTTGTCTTTTGAGATAGTAATGTCTATTATAGTTATTCCTTCATAAATGGCATCAAAGTCTCAAACCTTATCATTAAATAAACAAACAAATCCTCAGTTATTATGCTCTACAGTATAAGAGCTGAGATTTTGATTATTTGTCTTTTCACATTAGTATATATTTATTGTTTATGCATTAAACAAAAAATGAGTAGGAAATAACCAAGAAGTGGAGAATACAACTCTAACAGAGTAATTATAGAAGACTCCAGCAATGTAGGACAGGAATTAATAGAAAAATTATTTTCTCGTAAGCAGAAAATAATAATCACACATTTAATACTGTACAGGAAATACTGATAAAATTGTTATCAAAATACAAAAGTACAAGATAAATGCAACACTCAGACAACATTACCACCAGACATACTGATACCTGTAAGTGCTATTTAATAATTTATGGTATGATATGCTACATTACTATTATTTGTTTAATATTCATGTAAAGGGTCAAGAGCATTGTTGTACCTCTAGCATAGGTCCTAATTATGAGTATCTGGCTTCATCCTAAATTATGCTGATAACCTTGGCTGATGGAGGTGTATCTACGACGGATGTGATATTTGAAATCCAATACACGGTTTATGATTGGGAAAGTGGTGCTTTCTATTTTCATCTTACATAATAAAAAGATAATGTAATCATGATGAAGACTCATGGTAGTTATTCCAGGAAGGCACCTGGAGTCACTTGATGCTTCTTGTCCTTGACATTAAGAAAATAGCAGAGAATGGATTCATAGCCTTCAAGTTGTTTCATCAGACGCACATCAGGACTGAATCCTGTTCTAAAACTACTTATCCAATTATAAAGTAGGTTTATCTTAGAAGGTTTGGTTTCTTACTTTCTCTGAAATATTACTCTGGATTTTGATTCCTGAGACTTCAAAATGTTTCCCCATCTCTGTTTTGTGTTGTATTTTTGATTACTCCTACAACATATGAGAGCTTTTTGCAGAAAAGAATGCAGGTCAACTAAAGCTAATGCACATAAAATCAATACCTTCCTTGCAAAGCTTTTCATCATACTCTCTTCCTGTGTAGATCAATAGATAATGAAGGTATCCAGTTACTTCCCTCAGAGTGTATTTGGGAATAGCATTAAGTGAAGAGAGCATGAAGTGGCCACCTGTTTATAATCATAAATCATTTATGAGGCAATTTCTGTGTGCATCAAATGCTGCTGCGGTGGAGAGCCACACAGACAGTGGCTTAATGTACTTGGGGGACATTCCAGTAGAATCTTGCATGAATTTACTAAACCCAGAGTTTTCTTCAGCAAAAAGTGAGATGAAGACATTGCAATATATTTAATAATTAACTAAAGAAGAAAGACAGCCTCTTAGAGATAAATCTTTGCCACTTTCTGTGACTTGAAGCAATATAACTCCTTTAATTAAACTAGCACTCCTGCTGAGAAATGTTACTTGTCCTAATATACGAATACTTATCACTCAGTTGAAAGAGCAAGTAAATTTCTGGACTTGAACTGGGAAGCATGATTGAAAGATAAAATAATATTGATTATTTGACAATCTTGGTAGCCCTTTCACATATGGATACAAAATAGTATCAATGTATTCCGTTTTGTTTTATTTATTTCAATTTTTGCTGTATATTTTCTTTATTTACATTTCTTTTTTAATTATTATTTTCTTTATTTACATTTCAAATGCTATCCCGAAAGTTCCCTATACCCCCCCTCCCTGCCCCTGCTCCCCTACCCACCCACTCCCACTACTTGGCCCAGGCCCTCCCTTGTTGTGATCTCCCTTCCTGGTTTCCCCTCCGAAAAACACCCTCCCCCTAATTCCTCCCCTCTCCCCCTGCTCACCAATCCACTCACTCCTGCTTCTTGGCCCTGGCATTCCCCCACACTGGGACATAGAACTTTCATAGGAAAAAGGGCCTGTCCTCTCATTGATGTCTGACTAGGCCATCCTCTGCAGCATGTGTGCTCTTTGGTTGGTGGTTTAGTCCCTGGGAGCTCTTGGGGGGGGGGGGAAGGGACTGGCTAGTTCATTTTGTTGTTCCTCCTATGGGGCTGCAAACCCCTTCAGTTCCTTAGGTCCTTTCTCTAACTCCTCCACTAGAGACCCTGTGCTCAGTCCAATGGNTTGCTGAGAGCATCTACCTCTGTATTTGTCAGGCACTGGCAGATCCTCTTAGGAGAGAGCTATATCAGGCTTCTGTCAGCAAGAACTTGTTGGCATCCACAATAGTGTGTGGGTTTGGTAAATGTATATGGGATGGATTCACAGGTGAGTCAGTTTCTGGATGGTCCTCCCTTCAGTCTCTACTCCACATTTTGTCTCTGTAACTCCTTCCATGGGTGTTTTATTCACCCTTCTAAGATAGGTAGAAGTATCCACACTATGTTCTTCCTTCTTCAGTTTCATGTGGTTTGTGAATTGTAACGGGTATTCCGAGCTTCTGGGATTCTAGGCTAATGTCCACTTATCAATGAGTGCATATCATGTATGTTCTTTTGTACAGAGCTAAACAAAGAATTCTCAACTGAGGAATACCGAATGACTGAGAAGCACCTAAAAAAATGTTCAACATCCTTAATCAAAACAATCCTGAGATTCCACCTCACACCAGTCAGAATGGCTAAGATCAAAAACTCAGATGACAGCAGATGCTGGCGAGGATGTAGAGAAAGAGGAACACTCCTCCATTATTGGTGGGATTGCAAACTGGTTCAACCACTATGGAAATCAGTCTGGCAGTTCCTCAGAAAATTGGACATAGTACTACCAGAATATCCAGCAATTCCTCTCCTGGGCAAATACCCAGAAGATATTCTAACTTGTAATAAGGACACATGCTCCACTATGTTTATAGTAGCCTTATTTATAATAGCCAGAAGCTGGAAAGAACCCAGATGTCCCTCAACAGAGGAATGGATACANAAAATGTGGTACATTTAGACAATGGAGCACTACTCAGCAATTAAAAACAATGAATTAATAAAATTCTTAGGCAGATGGATGGATCTNNAGGATATCATCCTGAGTGAGGTATCCTAATCACAAAAGAACACACATGATATGCACTCATTGATAAGTGGATATTAACACAGAAACTTAGACTACCCAAGATACACTTTGCAAAACACATCAAACTCAAGAAGAAAGAAGACCAAAGTGTGGATACTTTGTTTCTTCTTAGAATGGAGAACAAAATACCAATGGAGAGAGTTACAGAGACAAAATTTGGAGCTGAGATGACAGGATGGACTATCCAGAGACTCCCTACCTGGGGATCCATCCCATATACAACCACCAAACCCAGATACTATTGCATATGCCAGCAAGATTTAGCTGACAGGACTCTGATATAGCTATGCCTTGAGAGGTTATGCGAGTACCTGGCAAATACAGAAGTGGAGGCTCATAGTCATCTCTTGGATGGAACACAGGGCCCCTAATGAAGGAGCTAAAGAAAGTAACCAAGGAGCTAAAGGGGTCTGTAACCCTATAAGAGGAACAACAATATGAACTAACTAGTATCCCCCAGAACTGTGTCTCTAGTTGTATATGTAGCAGAGGATGGCCTATTAGGCCATGAATGGGAGGAGAGGCCCTTGGTCTTGTGAAGATTATATGCTCCAGGGCCAGGAAGCGGGAGTGGGTGGGTTAGGGAGCAATGTGGGGGGAGGGTATAGGGGAAATTTCAGGATAGCATTTGAAAGAACCCAGATGTCCCTCAACAGAGGAATGGATACCAGAAAATGTGGTTCATTTACACAATGGAGTACTGCTCAGCTATTAAAAACAATGAAGTTTTGAAATTGGTAGGCAAATGCATGGATCTCTGAGGTGAGTGAGTGAGGTAACCCAATGTATTCAGTTTTTAAGAGGCTGTATTGCAGGGGCAGACAAAGCCTCTCATGTCTTTAATCTTGTCACTTGGAAAGCAGATGTAGGCAAACAACCTTGAGTTCAAGTCCAATCTTTACTATGTACTATGCTCCAGGCCAACTTAAACTACATAGTAAATCCGTCTCAATCATAACTAACAAAAACCCCAAACAAACAAACAAAACAAACAAACAAAACAAACATTAAAAAATCTTTGGGATAGGATGTCTAGTCCTTGGGCATACTACAAGCGGTGATACAGCTGTGGCTATGATAGATTTAATTTCCATCCTAATTTTCAGATCGGCCATGCCAGTTTGCAATGCACTCCTTTCTCCCACATCTTTTCCAGCCAGCCTTTGTTCTCCCTTGCTTTACCTATTTCAGTCATTCTGACTGGAGCAAGGTGAACTATCAATGTTGATTTAATTTTCATTTCCCTAATTGCTGAGGATGATGACTACTTTGAGGTATTTTTTTTAATTTATTTTATTAGACATTTTCTTCATTTACATTTCAAATGCTATCCCGAATTCCCCATACCCTCCCCATGGCCTGCTCCCCTACCCACTCACTCCCACTTCTTGGCCCTGGCCTTCCCCTTTATGGGACATATAACGTTTGCAAGACCAAGGGTCCCTTTGAGGTATTTCTTAGCAATTTTATCTTCTATTGAGAATTCTGTTCAGGTCCATAACACACTTTTTAACTTTAAAGCTTTTCCTTCTTTTCTTTTTAAAAGAGATTTGAATATTTATTTTATTTTACGTATGCAAGTGCTCTGTTTTCAAACACACCAGAAGAGAGAATCAGATCCCATGACAGATGGTGATGAGTCACTATGTGGTTGCTGGGAATTGAACTCAGGACATCTTGAAGAAAAGCTCTTAACTACTGAGCTCTCCTGCCCTACTTTCTAAATTTTTAATCAACATGTACTCGTATCAGTTCTCCGCTCCCTTTCATCCCTTCAGCTTCTCCCATGAATCCCTCAACTCTGTTTCAAATCCATGACCTTTTATTTTTTAACACACAGCTATTGCTATTATATATATGCAGCAATAGCAATATATGTAAACACAACTTAGTGAGTTTATGTAGTCTTGTTTGTATTTACATGACGGCTTAGTATAAATTAGTAGGCTCATATCTGGGGGAGACTAATATTGCTCCCTCAGCAGTTATTAAATACCTATAGATCTTTATCTAAGGTTGAGACCCTGTGCTATTTCACCTATTCATGTTGACAAGTTAATTGATATTGTGGTTATTCAGATTGTTTTCAGAGAGCCAGATTATTGAAACTTCATGGGTGAGCTTCTCTGTCATATCTAGAAAACATAGATTCATAGGTTGTCTCTTGGTTTCCTCTTACTGACAACTCAAAAGCAGGCTGATGAGTACCTGGGGTTTTGTTAGAAAATCGACAGTTTTCTGGGCAAGCATTATCACCCAAGTAGCATTTAACACAAAAAAAATATGAATCCATTGTAACGGAATGTCTCATAGAGGCAGCTTCCCTTGTTCACTAGCAGCATGGTAGCCGTCTGAGAAGCAGTTCCCCTCTGGTTCTGCTAGGTTGGAGCTTTGAAAGCAATAGGACTCAATACTCGTGAAATTAAAATTGTCCAAGTAGTCAGTCCTGGCTTTGATACTAAGGAAATGATTTTCTCAGGAAAGGATTCAAGAAATTGGAAGTTGAAGTGAGAGAAGAAAAGGAATTGGTATAAAAGTTGTCATATAATATTTGCACATTTCTCACATATAGATGTTTATGATGTGGTCAATGACTGGGTCAAGTTCAATGTGCTTTCAACACAGCAACTGCAGTATATGTAATTCCATTAGTATTTACGGTTGAAATATTTCTATATCACTTTCTTTGAGGACTGTTGCCTTTACTGGATAGCAACTTTTGAGGTGAGAAAATCTGTTGTTCATAGGTTTGTTTGTTTTGTGGCTATTTAAATCAGTTTAAAATCTAGTAAAAAAGTGAAAGACCCAGAGGGAATGGAGGGCAACAAAAAACCAAGGCCCTCTAAATCAGTACCATCAAAGCTCCTATGAACTCACAGGGATGGAGTCAGCATACACAAGGCCTATACAGTTTGTACCAAGTCCTCTGTGTGAATACAGTAGCTGGTAGTTTCCTATTGTCATGGGACTCCTAACTGTATGCAACAAAAGAAAATTTTACCTCAATATCTGCAATTAATGTGAATGCAAAATTCATCACTGAAATATCAGCAACCTAGGAATGGTCATCCACCCAACTAAGTTGGATTTATCATGGAAAATCAGTGTTGAATCAGCGTATGTAAATTTATCTGTATGATACACCAGATCAAAAGACCAAATTTTTAAAAAATAAGATCACCTTAACTCAATAGATACAGAAAATGCATTTGACAAAATCCAACACCCTTTTATGATAAAACCCTCTATAAATATTAAATATATGGAAATGCAATGAAAATCATATGTGAAAACTTGTGGTTAGAACACATTTAATGATAAAATGTTGAAAGCATTTTATTAAATGACCTGGAACAACAAAAAAGGGAGTATCATTTTTCACACTCTTATTTATTATATAACTGAGACATCTAGATAGGACAGAAAAAATAGACATCAAAATGATAAAAGAAATAGCCATGTCTCTGTTTCTGAAAACATGACAACTGATTATACCATCACAATAAAATTCCAGATGCGTGTTGTTGATTTTGTAGTCTGTTAAGTAAAGAGAGATCAAAGAGCATTTGTTAATGTTTAACATTTAAATCTAATATTATCTGTAAAACTCTATCCAAAATGGATTAAAGAATAAACCATAAGGCACAAACTGTAAAACTAGAATAAAACATATGTCAATATTACATGATGTAGGCCTGAACAGAATTCTTGACTATGACTTCAAAGCATAAGAAATAATAATAAAAATAAACAAATTGTATTGCATCAAACTAAAATCTTTCTACACAGCAAAAGATTCTGTTACTAGAGAGAAGAGCCATGCTATTGGACTGAGAGAAAAGATTTGAATCTCATGCTTTATAAGAAGCTTACATCCCAGAAATATAAGGAACTCAGTAGAAATAAAGCTATTCCATTGAAAACATGCCAATTATCTCAAACAATAGTATCACAAATGATAAACACATCTAGTACATTTATGAAATAACATCAATATTTCATCAAAAATAGAAACTTAAAAAAATGGACATCATCCTACAACGGTTAGAAGGTCTTTTAACATAAAGATGAAAGATAGTGTTGGGGAAGGTGTGGAGAAAAGGGACCTTTGGGGTTGCTAGTAGGAATGCAAATATAATTATCATGGGGAACAATATGTTAAGATTCCTGAAAATACTAAAATTTATAATTACTATTTAACTCTCTAATTTCATTGCAAGTACATATATATCCAAAAGCATCAAAAATATTCCAAGTAAATTTCTGCACTCTTGTGCTCATTGTAACGTTATTCATGAATGCCAAGATATGAAAGTACGTAAGTTTCTCTATCAGAGATGAATTTAGAAAAGGCAGTAAGTGTATTACTGTAATACTTGTGGTGGGCTATTATTCATTTTACTGTTCTAAAGGTTTAACTAATATGGATGAATCCGGACAACATTACATTAAGTGAAATAAGCCATGAGCAGGAAGAGAAATGCAGAGTGTCTTCTCTAACATATGATATCTAAAAGAGCAAATGGATAGAACTAGGAAGTAGAATTGTGTAGACTTCGACTACGAAGTGTGGGGGAGGGGCGTGCATACGAGCAATGAGGACACTACTCAATGCGTACAGAATTTCTGTTAGATAGCAAGAATAAACAGCAGAAATGTATTGAAGAAAATGCAGGCTATAACAAATGATAATGTAATTTAAATGATACTTAAATTGCTAAAAGATTTTCAAATGCTCTCATAACAGAAATAAAACGGAGAGATGGATTCGTTCACTAGCCTCATCTCACATAGTAGGCACACATAAAAACATTATACTGTACAAAACTAATATCTATAATTACTGACATTATTAAAAAATAAATTTCAAAGGATATATATTTTGTGATTTTCTTGATACAAACCCCTAAATTTTATAATATTTTATTAATTTGTTATGAATTCCATGCAACTTATTTTTTAACCTTATTCACCCCATTCTCTAACTTCTCTTGGCTTCACCTCCACTTTCTTAACCACTCAAATTCTTGTTTGCTCTTTCTTTGTTAAATCTTTCTAGTAGTTTGGGTTGTGAAAATAGTCTTGAGAGTGGGATCTGCCCAAAGCAGATGGTTGAAAAAAACCAACTTTTCTTCTCAGTTATGAAATGTCAACACTGTTAGGTAGGTATTTGTGGCCTCTTCCCTCCCTCCATGCTTGTATTTTGTCCGAGTTTATTTTTGCATAAGATTAGTTCATTCCATAGCAATCACAGCGTGTTCATATGTGCAATTAGCCTATGTATCTGAGAAACACTGTGTGCTTGTAGACTTACTCTGTCTCTAGCCCTTATAAGTTTTATGTTCCATCTACATCAATGATTACTAAGCCTTGTGAGAAAGAGTTCGATATAGATGACCTACTTAGGAAGGAGTGCTCTGTAGTTTCATATTCTCTGTACACTAGCCAGTTGTGAGTTTTTGTGTGGTCATCTCCTACAAAAAGATGCATTTTAGATGAGGGTTGAGAGGTACATTTATAATATAATGTTAAGTCATTAGGAGTCTGTTTCATATTTCCACTTAGCAGAATAATAGCAGTAAGTTTCCCCTAATAGGCCTCTAACCTATCCAGAAACACATCCATAGCTCCAATTACAGCACCAGCTTTCAATTCCATTTCTTGGAGTGGTCTATAAATCCAGTGAGAAAGTGTTTGGTTACTCCTGTAAGATTCACATCATCATTATTGCCACAGTACTTATATCTTTCCAGGGGAGTCATTATTGTAGTTTAATAGGGTTTGTTCCTCATAACACCATGAAAGCTACCAGTAGAGATGAAGCACTTGTTTTATTTCCAATATTCTTGTCAAAGTATAGAGGGTAACCAAAAAAAGTAACAATAATGGGATATGTTTGGAAATATATGGATCTCCCCTGGCCAACAACTCCAAAAAATGATGACCCATTACTAGAACTAAGGGTTTTATTTGCTAGTATGTATTATCTTGGGGTATTTGATCATCCTTGTTTACATAGTAACTCCATTTAAACTCCTTATATAGATGATTATGTGTATGTTTGAGGAAACTTCCACAATAGTGGATTTCCATATGGCGTTTGCAAAGGCCACTTTGTCGTGGTTACACGGTATAGTGATAGATTTATCTTCACTTTTGGCCTTTTATTTTACTCTGCCATCCTCTGGAGTTTTCCTCCCATATAAGCAAAGAAAAGTTTTTCTTCTTTTTAAATTCAAGTATGAGATGATAGAAAAGGAAAACAGTGTACATGTTTTTAAAAATACAGGATTTCCCTAACGATGCATAAGATTTGAATACATTTCAAGAATGAAAGGAAAATATGAAAAGGAAGAAAATGAATATGATCTTTACTTCATCAGACTAAATAAACTGTTCTCTGTGTTGAATATAGGAGGGGGAACTGATTTCTTTGCAAAGCAAAGGAATAAGAAATTATACATTTGATAGAGGATTAGTATCTAGAATGAAATAAAATAGAACAAATTCAGGGATCAAAGGATAAGCACTAAAGAAAAATTTAAAAGATTCAGAATTAAGTTCTGCTTGTATAAATGAAGCACAGGCTAGAAGAGTGAATTTATATACAATAGGATATTTTACATCATACATAAATGAAACACTCTTAGTTCTATTTACAAAATATTTTATTTTGTTTATTTAAAGTGTGTGTATGTGTGCATGTGCATGTGAATATGTGTGTACATGAGTCCAGGTGCCTTCCACAGTTTTAAGCATTTCCCTTTTAGTTTTTACTTAAGCTTCATGGTGATCAGAGAACATGATCTGTGTGACATTCATGCTTTGAAATTCATGACAATCTAGTTTTATGGACCAGAAGAGGTTCAGTTTTAATAAATCATCCATAGGTTCAAAGACAGTGCATGTCCTGAGCTTATTGGGTAATGTCCTATGTCACACAAATCAAATTTATTTAATAAAGGTTTAAATTTCTGTGTGTCTCTAAAAAGAAGATATATAATGAACTAAAAAATACATGCAACACATTAGCATGTTATGGCACAGATAAATATTGAAATTCTTTTTTGCTAAGGCATATCAGTCAAGAAGAAAATATGCAAGTAAACAATTTAATATTCTATTGTATAAAAATGAAGATGAAGAATGGAACAACTGAAAGAAGGAAATCTTAACAGTAAAGGCAGAAATCAACAAAAGTGAGAAAAGAAATGAGGAAACCAATGGAAAAAAGTATTGTATCCAGAAACCCCTTAGAACTGGTTAGCTTCTAAGTAAAATAAAACCGATATCTATGCTTTATTAGTGGAACAGAAGACTAAATATGGCAACTATGCTAATACTCAAATGAATCTCAAATTCAACGTGAGTCTTATTAACCTCCTAACTTGTTCTTTCAAGGACTTGATAGCTGATCATATACCGATATGTAAGCATCAGAGATTCACAGGCAGCCTGGGAACTTTTATTCTTGGGTTATGATGCTGAACACATGAATAAATTACTATGTAAATATTATTTAAAATTCACTAATCATATTTGCCAGCATGGGTTGCAAAATAATAGTATAAAAACAAACAAAGTCAAGTGTGCTTAACAGGTTATTTTTATTATTTTCTATGGGATCTCAAAAGGAGGACATTCTGCAACAGTCATTCAGAAATGAAACTTTCTACTTTTTGGATGGCTAATGCTTGGCATTCTTTATAGGTAACAGCAAAATAATTTTCAAACTCGGTGTGTTGTTTTAATGGGATTTATGGAAGCAAGTTATGATTCAGTCTTACTATCTGTAGCACTTTCCTCATTAAGGCATTCCCAGAATTTGGAAAACAGACATTGAGGTAACACAGAAGCTGTCATCATGTCACCAGTTAAACCTCCGGTGCTTCTCTAGTCTCCATCACATGACAGAGAGTGCACAGTAAAAGGGAAACACTATAATAAAAACCAACCAACCAACCAACCAAACTAACCAAACTAACCAACCAACCAACCAAACAAACAAACTAACCAAACTAACCAACCAACCAACCAACCAACCAACCAACCAAACTAACCAAACTAACCAACCAACCAACCAAACAAACAAACAAGCAAAATCCAGAAAACCCACCAAAACTGAAATTACATTTACTTAGGTGATCATCCAAGGCAAGTTGGTAAGGTCACAGAGTTTCCGAGGCTCGGAAGTAGATTACAGGAATTAAGGATCAAGTCCATGCGTTCATTACAAAATACAATCTCTAGAATATAATGGCATTGAGTTTCATAAAACCTATTTAAAGCTTCTTATCTAAGTCAGTAGAATATATATATTCTTTTTTAATTATGTAGGACTCCATAGGCACAGTGAAATCAGTTTTTTATACAAATGGAGAAAATATCACATTCTCAAACTACGTGAATGGAAGTCAACAATTTTTGTGAGGAAATCAAAACTATTTATATTAACAAAAATAATGTCAGTAGTTAAAACTAATGTCTGTTATTTTACAGATTCTCAAATAGAAAACATCTGCATGAGTACTTATATGTATTACAAGATAGAAAACAAATAAAGGAAAAGATAAGTGAGCACTAAAACTAATGTGTACATAATGGTGTTATAAAATACCAAGTTAACTTTCATCTGTTAATTCACAAGCCCTATCGTTTGAAGGATATCTTTCTTTTTTAAGTTTCAAGAAATACAAAGTGCAATGGAAAGACCTTGTGAGTGGTCAGTTTCCAAATTAAGGGTCAGGGCACTGAAAATCCCTAAACATGCTGGTTGCCCTCAACTCTTCTAATTCATATGATAGCATGCACCTGCTATGGATAAGTGGTAAAAAATACACCAGTTTTTAGAATAAGGTAAAGCTTTAGTCCATTAACGTTTATCTTAATTTTATCCTTTTAGTAAATGTGTACTTTTAAAAAGATATAAATGTGAATAAAATACAGACAATGTACTCATTGTTAAGTGTGGTTTCTTCTATGCTCCTTGCTCTGGAAATCTCATCTGTTGTGGAGCTGTAGCTCAGGGAGAGCTCGCCTAGCCAGGAGGAACCAGGAGCAATGAAACGTCAACATCTACTATCCCAAACTAAAGAACAGCAACAAAACCAAGCAAGCAAGCAAACAAAAAAAGGAAACAACATACAAATAGGCAACAGGAAGAAAGCAAAAAAGGGGAGGGGGGTTTCAGTTAAAAGTTTTAAGAAATAGATCTTGTAAATTAGCCCAGAATGAACTGAAAGGCACTTTCTAAAGACCTGCATTTTTCCTCTCCCACCCATTCCCAGCATTTGTTTATGCATGTTTGGGGGGCTTCTTTATTTCTGAAGCACAATTGCACTTTAAGGAAGTATCTAATATTAGCAACTAAGCCTCAAGGGTGGCGACCCGGCTTCTAAAATTACATATAAACTACACAAGGAAAACTGTATAGCTGCTGAGCTTCATTTCCCTCTTTCTTCCCCTTTCCTCCTACACACCTTCCACTAGAGGCAACACTAGACAAGCCAATTAGAAACATTTTAAATAGCCAAAACTACAACAGTAACCTAGTTTAGCTACCCACAGCATCGCTGAGCTGCTGTCTTTCCTGATGCATGGGAAGACTGAACCTAAAGCTGAGCTTGTCATGGAGATGGGTGGGCACACAGATGTGATCGTTATTTCTAGTCTCTGATCTCCAGCTTAGTTAAGCATTTAGTGTTTGGGGAAATACATAAAGAAAGAAGAAGTGGGAAGTGCCATTAGATCTGGGTCTGAATAGATGCCTTCTCCTCGATTTTGCCAGAGTGAACGCCTTTAGAAGTAAGATCATCTCTGCCTTCACCTATTACAGGGGTATCTGATACATTCTTGTCATTTTGCCTTAAGCGGTAGCTTTTATACGCACGCTGGATGATGGTTGCTGAAACTGCCTCTTGTTTGCGTTTCAAAGTAGTTGTAATCGGCTCATATGTGATTTTGAAAGGGTTCGCTAACATGAACCCGGATTCTATCTCTGAAAGGATTTTCTCCACCCTCTCGTCCTTTCCCATCACTCTTTTCGTAAAGGCAAGTAAAATGTCAAGGCAGTGGATTCTGTCTCCTGCAGCCATGGGGAGATCCATGGCCACAAGCTGGCCCTTGTTTGGTTTTGCCATGAAAAGAGGAGGATCGAGAGCTGCTGCAAAATCTGAAAGCTTGCTAGAGTCTATGTACTGGGTCCTATCAGGGTCAAACCTGTTCCACACCCGGAAGAATCTCCTAAAGTCATCTTCGCTCAAGGTCCTGGCTTTTTTCTGAGAAGGAATACTTAAGAACTCCATGATCAACACAATGTACATGTTAACAATGATCAACCATGATATGAGGATGTAACTGACAAAATAAAAAATCCCAACAGAAGGGCTCCCACAATCTCCCCTGACCTGAGTCCCTGGATTAATTTTATCAGGATCGCAGTCAGACCACTGACTGTTGAAAATTGCATCCAGCATCCCGTCCCAACCAGAAAACGTTGTAACTTGGAAGAGGCAGAGCATACTGCTTCCAAAGGTCTCAAAGTTGGACACATCATTAATCCCGGCTTCTTTCTTTACATAGGCAAAGTTGTACATTCCAAAGATGGCGTAGATGAACATGACCAGGAAGATGAGAAGACTAATGTTCAGCAATGCTGGGAGTGACAGCATCAAGGGAAGCATCAGGTCATGGAACACCTTTGGTCCTTTCCCAGGACGCAGGATGTGGATGACTCGAGAGAGAAGTATCAGCTGCACAAGTGAAGGAGGCACAAAGTATTGTCCTATTGTCAAGGGTAGCAGCAGCCCTTCATGGGAGAAAAGATGCAAGGAAGTAACAAAATTACTCAAATGCAACTCTATGTAGAAAATATAATTAATTTTGCAACTGATGGAGTTTTGTAGTTCATGAGTCTACTATTACTCCATTACTTACCTATATCATGGAACAACATATTGAACATTGGGTTAGTTGACAATTAATTGTACCAATGATCTGGATCTGTACCAAAATTTAGAATAGAATTCTTCTGTGCTATTATTTTAAGTTAGGTTTGAAATCACAGATGACCAGATCCACACTGTAATTCAATAGTCAAAATTTTTCTAACATTGTTGGATTAAGGAATTTTGCCCAATCTCACTAATATCCAATACCTTCACAATGTATCATGTAAATATAGAAAGACGGATAATATAATTTCTCTCAATGACTTTATAATGCATTATGTATGTTATTAAAGATGAATAGAATGCAAGGCAAAGAGACATTACTGATAGCCCAGACCATAAAAATGTATAGCATTCAGTGGTTCATAGATTGTACTCTAATTTGTTTCTTTTATAAGTAGTATCCGAGTCCAAAGAACTTTAAATATGAGCAGACGGTGTGAGCATGTCCTTATAGCTTCATGTTAGTTTTGGTGGCAAAGGACAGTGTCCTGAGGCATTTTTTGTGTTTACTGAGAGGACATATCAGTTCTAATACTTCTGTTAACATTCCCACCTGCCAAGGTGGCATTTTTGGTGGGGTTCTGTCACGTCTGGGTATATTCCCTCTAATGTATACTAGTGACTCTTCTATAATAGACAACATCCCATCTCTCTCCCATCTTCCAAGCTGTTCCATTAATAAAGAGTCATCCTCACTTACTTGAGCACAAATTCATCCCCATGTTCACTACCAGGAAATTAAACCCCTTATCTAAACTCTGACTCTGCAGATGACATTATTTTTCATGTAATACTTTAAAGCTCAGAATGCATCCTCTCTTCTACTCTACATTTCTAAGGCAAAATGGCAACATAAGTATCGTAGTGACTTTCCAGTGAAACTCCCAGGCACATTTTGTCCAATCGTGTTTTTATTAAAAGCTATGATACATTTCTGACCCTCTGTGGAATATCTGTCCAACTCAGTTCTTTCTTATCATCCCTTTGCTCTGTGATTCACGCTGTTCTCATCACTTACACTCGGCTGAAGACTTAGTAAGTGCCCCATGGTCTCCTTGTTCACCTCAGCAACTCCCTCAATGAACCGTCCAAGGGCTCAGGTCATTCTTTAACCATCTCAATTTAATAATACTCATTATTTTAGTTCCGTTGACTACATTAGTGCCTTGGCCAGATGATTGCCTCAGAAGACTAGAAGTTCAGGTTTAATCATCTTCTCTGTGGCTGCTTTTGTTATCCCTGCTCATTCTTTAATCCCCACCTCAGTCACTGTAGGTCTATAATTCACTTGCTTCTTTCCTGCTGCCTCTTCCAATCTTTATATACTTTTCTATCAAACTCATATTTTTCTTTCAGTAGTCAGTGACATGAATTCACTATTCTACTGAAAGGGTGAAATTTCTCCTTTTAGACAGGTAGTTTATATATGTTTTCTGTTATGAAATTTCTGATTGATATCATTAACCTTTTTTTTACTTTTTAAGATTATAATATAATCTCGTAAGATTTCCTTCCCTTCATCTAAACATTTCCATATACCTCTGCTTCCTCTATTTTAAATTTAAGGCTTCTTTTTACATTAATTGCTTACACATATATTTATATATGTCTATGTATACATACATAGTTGTTCCTTAATATGCAAATACAACATGTCAATTGTGTGTAGTGTTACACACACATACATATATCATTTTATTTATTTATAGTTATATATATATATATATATATATATATATATATATATATATATATATATTTTTTTTTTTTTTTTTTTTT
>NC_034592.1:52855083-52857154 GCF_900095145.1 Mus pahari
AGGGCTGACCATTTGGCATGGGGTGACCAATTGGTGTGCTCTTCCCTGGAAAGACTGATGACATCCCTTGTTTCCTGTAGTTGTTTGTGCATTCTGGAGATATCCTGGGCTTTCCCTTGTAGTTTATTATCCTTATTCATCTAATGTTTATACAGCCACATCGGTGAGATTCGATGGGTGTAACTTCTGACATCCTTAGGAGACACAATCTCACAGCAAATTTCCTGGTTCTCTGGCTCTTACATCCTTCCTATCTACCCCTTTTCTGCAATGATCCCTGTGCCTTTAGGGCAGGCACTGAGATCTTTGATTCTTAAATGCTCCTTACTCTAATGGAGATCACATCCTGCTCATGCAGAAGCAAACACTAAAGAAATTTCTTTACTCCTGATATAATTTTGCTGTAATTTTAGTGCCTAGATATGCCCTTACCCAGCAGGTCTCTGTTTAAATTTGGTTCTTTTTTTTCCCCTTTTCTTTTATTGGATATTTTCTTTATTTGCATTTCAAATGTTATCTTCTTTCCCAGTTTCCCTTCCACAAACCCCCATCCCATCCCTACTCCCCCTGCTTCTATGAGGGTGCTCAACTACCCACCCACTCCTGCCTTACTGCCCTAGCATTACTGTACATTGGATCATCTAGCCTCCACAGGACCAAGGGGCTCCCCTCCCACTGATGCCAGATAAGACAGTCCTCTGCTACATAATGCAGATGGAGCCATGGGTTGGTGGTTTAGGCCCTGGGAGCTTTGGGGGCTCTGGTTGGTTGATATTGTTGTTCTTCCTATGGGGTTGCAAACCCCTTCAGCTCCTTTAGACCTTTCTCTAACTCCTCCATTGGGGACCCCCAGTTACTGATAAGATGTTCTTTAGTTTGCCTTGTGCTATGGTACTCTGTGTTTCAGCACATATGCAAATATTCTGCTCTGCATATGTATTCCCTGATAGTCTGTAAATGATATGTATGCAGAAATTCTTTCTAATTAACATGCAGAGGTCTATCTATTTAGCAAGAGGATAATGAAATGTATTTGTCAACAAATTTAAAGTTACTCAAGTAAGAGAAAAACCACAGACAAATTCACAGGCTAGGAACAAAGTCATTTAAGTCATAAAATTTTAATGCTGCAAAGGTTGGGAACATTTGAAAATACTTAAAAGCAAAGAATCCTGGTGAGCGTTAGAAGCCATGCATTTTAGTACATGGTGCTCCTTCCCATGGCAGCCTAGAATGTTATAGATTAGAGATAACNAAGCATGTAACATGTGTTTGTGGTGACACTTAAGTTTCTAAACACGTATAATATACTGTATTGTCTAAAAAATAGTGATTTTACACACACACACACACACACACACATATATATATATATATATATATATATATATATATATATATATATAAAGTGGTGATCTATCTTTTGGGAAAGAAAATGGTCTCATCATTCCTTCTTCAAGGTCACCATCTCAGAACATATTGTGAATGACTGAAGTAATACTATAAAGGACAAATGACAAGAGCCAACCTTACCTGTAATGGAAAAAATGACCACCATAAAGTCATGAACATTCCATGCGCTGGTGAAGTAGTGGCAGCGGAAGGCAGTGAGCTTCATTATGCATTCCAGAGTAAACAGCATGACAAAAATGGAGTTCATCCAGAAGACGGCAGTTTCCATTTGTGGACTCTGCTCATCATTTTGTATCATAATGGTTGTTGCTTGGAAACAGATAAGAAGTATGATGATAACATTAAAGACACGATGTGTTACTAGGTCAAAAAGGAATCCTTGGAGCTTGTTCTGTAGGTGAAGAAAAGGGCAATGTCTATTAACAAGATACTTACATACTTGTATGCATAATTTCTGGATTCTACAGTTCCCCTCCCCAAATAACACAAAAACAGCACTTGAATCCTTTGTCAAAAATTGTACTTTATAACTATTGTCAAAAAACAGTTGTTTTAGCCGGGCGTGGTGGCGCACGCCTTTAATCCCAGCACTTGGGAGGCAGAGGCAGGCGGATTTCTGAGTTCGAGGCCAGCCTGGGCTACAAAGTGAGTTCCAGGA
>NC_034592.1:52857261-52878175 GCF_900095145.1 Mus pahari
CAGTTGTTTTACACACACACACACACACATACACACATACACACACACACACACACACACACACACACACACACACACACAGAAGACCAGTTGTAATCTCCTGATTCTACTGCCTCTACTTCCCAAGTTCTGGGATTATAGGCATGTTCCACAACAGCTAACATTTTTATAAATAATAATAGAAAATCCTTTATGGTACTTATAAGATATAATAAGAAGACACTTTATGTTGATTTTTTTCAAAGGTATTTATTTAATTCAGGTGCTAGGGGTTGAACCTAATACCTTGGATTTCTAAGGCAAGCATTCTGCCATTAAGCTATATTCCTAACCTGAATAAAATGAATAGTTTTTTTTTAAAATTCAGAATAATATTTTCTTACTATGGGGCGGGGTGCTGGTTTCTGAGAGTCTGCATACAAGAGCTTCTTCAGGGCCCGGTACTGTTTTTTCTGTTTTACTGTTATAAAGATATTTGATCCTCCCTGGTAAAATAAATAAATAAATAAACAAATAAGATATGAAATTGCATTTCACCAAATTCTCCCCTTTATTGATGTGTACTTCAGAAAACTAGACTTCAGTCTTTGCACAATCAAGTTTTGGTATTTCTATATAGAAAAATCCATATAAAATACACAGAGTATATGATAATCAACTATCTTTATTGCATGCTTTTCTTTTCATCTTTTCAGTTCGAGAGACAAGGAGACAAAGTAGAAGGCACGAGAGGCCTGCTGTGGCAAATTGATTTTAATAGATATGGTTTGTGCCTGTTTCCAAGCAGAAATAATTAAAATTAGAATTAAATAGTTTTGCATTTCTATAAATTCAAAATATGGTCAAATTTTACAAATGCAGTCAAAACATTTTTAAAAAATAATTCTGGAAGTGTATAGCATTTATTGAACAGTACTTTCTAGAGCTGACTTATTTTGTGTTTCTAGGGCTAATTTGGATATCTCAGACTGAATATCTAAACTAAAGATATTTAATTTGGAAAATAGTAATTGTTTATGCTTCGATCATAATCTGGGCTAGAAGTGACATGTGCCGCCAGCATGGAGCCCAGAAGCTAGCAATCCTAGGTTGGTACAGCATCAAATTAAATCATACACAGTCCCCTAGATTTCTGCATCCCTGCAGCAGAAGACTGCACGGTTAAACATTCACATGGCTTGGATTTATGAGGTATTGCTTTCTTTACTTAAAAAGTTGTTCTCTAACTTAGACTGTACCCATGCTTATGACTCTGAAGGCTTAGAATGCATTGAAGTGCAGAGCTCTTCTGGGGCTAGGGAGATGTCTGATGGCATCGCCTTGCAAGCAAGTGGACCTGAATTTGATCTTCAGAACACAGGTAAAGGTCCTGCATGATGACCTCACAGGTGATTCTGAGGCTGGTGGGGCAGAGACAGAAAGATCGCTGGGGTACACTGGCTAGCCAGGCTAGAGGGTTTAATGAGCTCTGGTCAATGGCTACTGAGAGAAGTTTTCTCAAGCAAGCAAACAAAAGAAAGAGTAGATTTCACCCCTCTGGTATGAAACCTTAAGTTTACCTTTGGCTTATATATGGATATCCACTTATGTGCACATACATCTTGTATCTACACATATATACCAACATACACACATACACATACACACACACACACACACACACACACACACACACACACTCTGAATAGGGCTGATGATGCCTGTGGATGGAAGTATCTTAAAATTGAGTCTTTCTGAGCCAATTAGAACTCAATAATTTTATGTATATCTGGAAGGATTTGTCTGCAAAATATCAAATTTAAAATACATTTAATTTCTATATGTCATCATTTAGGTCCTGTGCCTTACTGTAAAAACTACTGTATTTATACTTTAGCAATGCTTTGAATTTATCATGTGCCTACCTCAAAGAGTAGAGAGACCTTATCTAGTAAGTAATTTTTTTCTGAATGTATACATGTGGATATAGACACAGTAAAATTTTGTTATTTGGTTTTCATTACACTATTACATACAAACAAATGGGAATGTTTTAACTTTACCTCTTCTCTGAATATACTTTGAATATTGCAGATACATAAAGGCTGAGCATTTTTTTGTATTATTTACAATGTACATGAACATTAATTATTGTTATATTACATTTGTACCATGTAGAACTTACATTACACCAGGAAGACAATCCTAAAAATATTTTTGTAAAGTCAGATTTTAAGCATGTAGAAAGAATATTTATACTTATCTTAATTTTCTGCTTGTTGAAATTGTGAATAATAACACCAATCAGCATACAGAGAGGAAGAAATAACCCAAAGATAATAAAGATGATAAAGTAACTGTACATGTAGAGGTTGTACTCAAAACTAGGCTGCATGTTTACCTAAAATTAAATGTGAAAAAATTAGTAAAATATGGATACTAACCCTTTAAAATGCAAGACTTAGAAGACAAATGATGACAAGAACACCTGACCCTGATAGATAAAGTAAATCCTTTCCCGGCTTCTTGGTGGGAGGCCATCCTAGCTATATTCATTAGGAACTTTAAATGTGTTTACTTGGCTTAGTTATGGTTAAAAAAGATGATAATCATTCAAGCAGGATAACTAGGCCTCAACTTTTGCATACATTATTGGAAGGGAACTCAGTGCTGATGTGAAAAAATAAATTATTTTATGTAGATTAAATCACTTATTTTTCACTTTATGTGAATAAATAAGTGATTTAATATACATAAATTACTATTGTGACCCATGTTTAAATTAGCACCTTGACAATGACATTGTGAATGTCAGCTACTTACACCAACAGAATCAATTGCTGAATTCATAATACTGATCCATCCATTAAAGGTTGCCTGTTGAAAGTAAAATATATGTGAATCTTATAAAAAATTCTTTTATAGTGAATAAAAAGCAAACCTTAATTCAGTTTTGTTTAGTACTGTAGAACACTGAATGGTGGGGTTGGCCACACTTCAATGTACATTTATTGTCAGATTATTATTTTTACCTAATTCATTTCAAATTCATAAAATGATATGGTTTCAATAGACAAAGGAAACTGATATTAAAATTCTAACTACATGTTTATAAGCTTCAAAGTTGTACTTGTGGTCTTATTCTTGTGATTTGAATGGTGAACCTTGCATATCTGCTGGATATTGGACTAGTGAGTAACCATCACTCAGCGTTTTAAGTGATGGAAAGACAACAGCCATTCAAGCCAGACTGAAGGGCCGTGAACCTGTTACCAATGAGCAATGGTGCAAATCATCAAGTCCAGGAATTTCCTCCCCTGTGTCTGCACTGTCACCCCGCTTGCTTCTCCCACAAGAGACTCTACCTTACTGGATCTTGAAAGAAGCCTAGAACAGCATGCATCTCATAATTGTTATCAATCAGTTAATAATCACACAGCCATTTTATAATCTGTTCATTATCCACATAGTCTGTTCTTAGATGCAAGCTTGGACTCTAACTTGAACATGAATTTAATTTCAAATAGGTGGGAAAGTATACTCACCACTTGGAATAAAGAAAGAAAACCATTTCCAACATTATCAAAGTTCAGTTTTGCATTCTCCCACGGCATCGATTCATTAAATAGAAGGTTTTCACACTGACTCTTATTCATAACTTCAAATACAGGGAATCTTTCCCCCTTTGTTGGGTCAATGCATTCATAGAACTTGCCAGAAAATAAGTGCACTCCAATAACACTGAAAAGCAGCCAGATCATGAGGCAGACTAAGATCACGCCCACAGTGGGTAAGGTTGTTTTTATCAAAGCTCTCAGGACCACCTGGAGTATAAGAAAATGAGCATTTTAGGTAAGAAAAGAAAACCATTTTAATTTCTGATCAGCTTTAAAGTACTAATTGGTATAGTAACATATTGAGTCACATAACATGTATATCTAGAGTTTGAATATTTAATATCCAAGTAGCGGAACTAACTCAGCAGTCATTCACTTTTGATAAAAATTATACTATAAGTCAATATTCTTTCAAAAATTTGGCACATCATTAATAGGCAAGAGTTTAGTTTAAGAGATTAGTTTAAGTACTACACTAAAATCTTCATTTCAGTTAATTCTATACTATCTTAGAATGGCTAAGATAACTTAAGCTCAGTTCATGAATTAGATTATGTTTAAATATATAAAAGTGATAGAGAACAGGAAGAGAAGTGACTTGAGAGTTAAGAGTTTTGGTAAATTGGTCTTGCAAAGGAGACAATAAAGGAAAGGCACAGGGAATATGAAGCAACGGTGAATGTGTTAACAGTCAGAGCATAGATTGGCTCAGGAAACATGGCATCTCTAACTCAGACTCTTTTTTCCTCACTGAGCTACACTACTAATGAGCCAGGCGGGGTGAGAGGATGGCAAAGGATGTGAGCACCAGCCGCAGTCTGCAGTCGCTGTCTTCCTTTCCTCATCTCCCTTCAACAGCATAATTAGAACTTCGTTCTTCTTACTGCACTGAAACTTTCGCCTCAAAATTGAACTGCTTGTTATACCCAACAGAATTTCTTCATACTATAGAGGTCTGTTTTGCCCTTGCTAGGAATTTATATTTTTATTTTGTTTCCTCCCCAGAAGCACCATCAATTCTGTTTTCCATCATCAGTCAAAACATTTTTTTTTTTGCTGTTGTTCTATCTTCTCCACACTTCTCTGCTTATGTGCCATGAATTTATGTTCTTGGATTAATGTTTTGACTTAAGGTATGTTTTCGATCACTTTACTATAACCCTAAAATGAAGCTACTAGACGTTTGCTGATATTGTAGATATTTGGGCATTTATATTGTTGAACCCATTGGTTATCTTTATATTGTTCAGAGAAGCCTTTAGCATCCACATGGGGAGAAAGCACAAGTATGAATTAACTGTGTGTGATGTGTGACTTTAAGTGAATTTATTTATAAAAAAGTGAAGCTCACATTAATTTAGTAAATACTATACGAACTACCCCAGTTTAGTTTGGATGTGGAAAAAGCATAAATGTCCATCAAATAGTGAATGGATAATTAAAATGTTGTCTACATACAACAACACTTTATTCAGCTGTGAAAAAATAAAACAAGATTATGGAATGTCTATGTAAATGGATTGCTTTGGAAAGCACTACATTTAATGAAGTGACGTGGAATTACCAACATTGCATGTGACGTATCACTCATATGTGATCATAGCATTGAATTGTTGTGTTTATGTGTTTAACTTGAACTGAAAAGGGACCATTGGTGGCAAAGGAGGATAAGGATCTTAAGGGGAGAATAGAGTGTAGGTGATATAAGAAACAGTAGAGGAATAATAAGGAACAAGGTCTAAGTGGGGTGGGGTACAGATAGTAACTGGGGGAAGAACAACTAACATGAAGGGTGTCTCTAAAGCCTGTGGAAGCCTACTGTTTTACAAGCTTCATATATATGATATGTACATATGTGTATATACATATATGTAGATATTGTAGGTGTGTAAGTATATATATATATATATATATATATATATATATATATGTGTGTGTGTGTGTGTGTGTGTGTGTGTGTGTGTGTGTGTGTCTGTGTCTGTGTGTCTGTGTGTCTGTGTGTGTCTGTGTGTGTGAAATTGAAGGCACCCTACATAGGGGATGATGCTTATTCCAAAGCCATAGATTGTTAAATAAAAAAGCCTAAGGCAAGCGTGGAATACCCCCATAAGTTGTTGGTCAGAGATGACCCCGAGGTCCCCAGCACAATACAGAGTACTGTCATTGTTTTTAGTCTTTCAACAGAACTTGATGGTAAGGCCTTATTGCTAAAGACACCATACACATTGGTCATAGAATCTGGAGTAATCAACCTGGTTCTGACTAGGAAACTGCGTCCATACTAGTTTTCCTCTTGCTACAAAGTGCTGGGCAGACTGCTGGGCATTAAGGGATTCTTCAAATGTCTTCCTCGGCTGCGAATGCTGTGAACTGCAATAACTACTGCTGAGGTAAGATATGGCCAAGGTGAAATAGCTGCAGATATTACAGGAATAATTATCTGATATCTGGTTGGATATTAGGTGTCCTACTCAGGAGGACAGAGATGCTTGCTTGGTACTGCATAACTGGCAAAAATAAAAAAATAAAAACACCCATGGTTTTGGAGTTAACAGTTCTAGGTATAGGTCTATGGTTATTATTTTGATAAATAGTCATGGTACCAAATGATTTCATTAATTTGACTTTCTCTTCCTGTAAATTAGTGCAATTCTTAGACATCATCAGATGTTCCTTTGTGCATTGGATAATGGTTAATGCAGAAAAAAATGAATGTCAAGAACATGAATAAGTGCTCAGCCACGAATCGAACATTTAAATCCTTTTTTCTCCCTAAGATTCAGACCATGGCAGAATAAGGGGCAGAAAAAATTGTCAGAGACATAGGTTAGAAATGACCAGGGTTAAACAATGTGTTTTAGACAAGACAGGCCCCTGCATTCATGAACTGACAGCACCTACACGGGTTAAACAAGTCAACATTGTAGCATGGAGTAGAGATGAGTTCCTGAGAACCTATTCCTAGCTGAAGATCCAGGGATAGTAATGACTTCTGTGGAGTGAGAGTCACTTTCCTTTGAGTGTTTGGCCCCATATGGGTCAACTATATTCCAGTAGATTTCTCACTCCCAGAAGCATATGGTCAGTATAAACTATAAAATGAGCATTAAATAAAAGAGGAGAAGAAGACATGATATTGGTGTGAGATATAGGGAGGTGGGGGTTGATCTGGGAGAAGTTGAAGGGAATTTTTTGTGTAAATATGATCAAAATACATTTTAAAAATTAATTTACAGTTCATTGAAATACTAAAGTAGTTAATAAACTGAAGTGTTTTCCTGATGTTGCCCCATATATACGTATACATTTGTATTGTATGTCCTATATACAATATAATTTTAATACACAAATATGATACAAATATACACATAAATATGAGGGTTAGAAATATATCGTTTCTGAAACTGTATTTAATTTCTCATCCTTTACTTGTCTTTACCTATTTCATTTGTTTTCATGTGTTATGAGGTTCCAAAACATCACTAAAGTGTGACTAGCAAAGCTTTTCTATTTATAGAGAAGATATACTATTTGCTTGTTTAAAAATAACCATTTACACCAAGAATCAAGCTTGTTAATTGATGGAAATCTATGGTTTTAAAGGAGAACTGACAGATGAGTTTTAAATATGTCTTACCTTCATCCTTTCAAACTGAGACAGAACTCTTAGTGCTCGAAGGAACTTTATTGATGTAAGAGGGCTCAGATCTTCTCGAGTTTTGCCTATTAAGCTAAGACAGAACACCTGCACATATGTAAAAAGAAGAGTTAATATGATTGCCACATAAGCATACGGGGATGGAGATGCAAAGAGCTTTGAGTAGAGCTGCAGTGTCCTTTGGGATCTCTTATGGAGTAGATCTAATCATCAAAATTGACTTAGAAGGCAGAGGTCACGTATTGAAAGTCATTAATTGTCAGCAGAAAAACCTCCATAGAAGCCTCCATAGTTGCTCATAGCATAGACAATCATCTATTCATTGGGTAGACATTATCTGCTATATGATATGCCTAGAAGGCATAGTGGATAAAGGAGGGAGAATAATAGTCAGAAAATCTTTGCCTTAATAAAGTTTATCTTTGAGTGTGGAAAGACAAAGTATAACCTGACAAGGGAGTACATTACATAATACTCATAGGCACTATGGAAGTGAAGGAAGATGACAAGAAAATACTGGGGTGGCTGTAGATTTTATTAGGAAGCACAGGATGATGGAACTTCAAAGGTTCCATTTCAGCTATAACATAAACACTTGCAAAATCCCAGGTGAAAGAATGAATTTCGAGCCAATAAGATGGAAGTCATATTGATTAATTTGAAGAAGCACTTCAAAATCCATTGCTGGTAGATCATCTACTGATAATTGGAGTGGGTGGGAAGTATAGTAGCAGGCAATCTCATCGCATTATGTTAGTCTCAAATGCATAGAGATTCATCTGCCTCCATCCACCTCCTGGGAGCTGGAACTAAAGACTTACACCACCACCACCCCATCCTGAGAGACTTTTAATTATAAAAAGTTGGCTTTTGCTCTGAGAAGGATAGACTGTTAATAGGGTTCCACTAAGAGAAGTGCATTTACTGACTTCAACTTTTGACTTTTTCATCTTGGTTTCTGTGCAGAAAAATCACAGAAGCCGGAATGTTAGCTTGACACAATGATTCACAAGAGAATCCCTGATACTGTGAGGATTGTTCTGATGACAATAAATATTCAAATTGTGGGTACATTATTTAAATGCCAAATTAATAGAATTTAAAGATTTTTAGTGATTTTTAACGATCTTGTTCAATAAACTCCTGTTATCAGTAGCTCCATGTGTGAATTATTGTAATAACCTAGAATTGTAATATTGCATGTGTCAAGTTGTGCATTGATGGGGCATGAATAGACATTAAATATTACAGATGTGGAAATGTAGAAAATGAGATGTTTGTGTGAAGGTTGTATGGACGGAAGAGGAAGCAATAAGGTCAAAGGGTGAGAGTGAACAGAGGAGAATAGTGCTTAAAATACATACAATACCCCTGTGGTTAGATTATGAAATGCTGGAAGAAGCTGAGAAGGAGGGCAATCCTATAGGAAGACCAGCAGTCTCAAATAACCTGAACCCCCGAGATCTCTCTCAGACACTGAGCCACCAACCAGGCAGCGTACACCAGCTTATATGAGGCTCCCAACACATATACAGCAAAGGATTGCCAGGTAAGACCTCAGTCAGGGAAGATGTACCTAACCCAGGAGAGACTTGGGGCCCCAGGTAGTGGGGAGGTCTGGTGGGGTGGGAGTGGAAACATCCTCTTGGAGATGGGAGTAGGAGGAGTTGTGGGATGTGGAACAGTCAGAGGGTGGATTGGGAGGGGGATAAAGTCTGGAGTGTAAAAAGAGATTAAAGAATAAATAAATGAATAAGTAAATAAGTAAATACATAAGAAGGAAAGTGAAAAAAAGAAAAAAAAATACGTACAATAACGACCATGAAGTCCAGCTTGTACCAGTTGTTAGAGAAAAAGGCTTTAAAGCCATAAGCCACCCACTTGAGAAGCATCTCCAGAATGAAGATGTATGCAAATATCATGTCCGCATATTCCAGTAAGATTTTAATGGTTTTTCTCTGATCAATATATATGTCTTCAAGAGCCTGTAATTAAAATTTTACATGGCAATATGCAAAATATTCTAGGAGCTCTGATTATATGGGATTAAATTCAATTTCAAATCTGATGAGACATAAAATGAAGATAAAGAAGGACATTTCATAGTGAAAAGTGACTGACTTTCACAAATCCCTATGTATAGGTAATAGCAGGTTGTATGTAAACATACTTTGAAAAATGGAACTAAAATATCTAGAAAAAAATGAATTGTAGCGGGTTGATTTTACACATAGATTTTGATACCTAGTACCCAACAGACAAAGTGTTTTCCATCTTAGTACTAACCTGGGCTGACCCTGCTTAGCTTTTAAGATCAGTAAAATCAGGCATGCACATTTTGGCAAGGCCACAAAACAAAAATCCACCATTACTCCATCAGTAAGACTATAACAAACGAAGCCCAAAGAATTAGGAAATGAAATAATTGCAATGAATTGCACCCAATATATCATGACACCTACTTTTAAAGGATATATTGAGTTGTGCAGTTGATTCTACAATTGTCACCTGAAACTCTCAATGTTCACCAAACGTAATTCTACAGAAACAGCAAATGTTGCTAGATAACATGACTGAAACTCGCTAGCTGACAACTTGGTCCAACAGGAACCCTCTCAATTGAGAGGCAGTATTTTCACTATTTCAAGGACACGTCTCAGTCAGCTGCCATCAGTTATAAACATATGATAGACAATCCCTATTCCCACTCAAGGTGGGACTCTGGGGTATTTTTGGACTCCAGAGTATTTTTGTAATATCCACTAAATCTGTTTCTGCCTGAGGACCATGACAAATTTTCAATAAGTAAGGTATTTTTTTTAAGAACACCTTTTAAAAGATCTAATTTTACCTACTTCCTGTATCCCATCAGTACAAACAAAAGCCTGTATCAAGTGGCTAGGGTATTACTAAGGAAGGGAACTGCTACATTCTGAAAGCATGGGCCATATGTAGGATATTGTAAGAATTAGGAGAATAGTATTGGGAGTGAATCATAAAGGAATAGTTAGTGTATTCTTAGTTTGCTGTAAAGATCACTGCAATTTGCTGTCTGAGAAGTAATAAATTTATGTTCTTATACGTCTTGAAATATGATACCTGTAATTAATTTCTTTATGTGAAAATCAGTATCCGAAGAGTGAATTTTCTTTGTTTTAATTTGGTCTTGTGACATCTTCTTTCATCTTGAAGGCATACCACTCCGGTCTCTACTTTCATCCTCATTTTTTTTATTTATTATTATTTTCTTTATTTACATTTCAAATGCTATCCCGAAAGTTCCCCATACCCCATCCCCGCCCTTGATCCCCTACCCACCCACTCCCACTACTTGGCCCTGGCCTTCCCCTGTGCTGGGTCATATAAAGTTTACAAGACCAAGGGGCCTCTCTTCCCAGTGATGGCTGATTAGGTCATCTTCTGCTACATATGCAGCTAGAGACTCGAGCTCAGTGGGTACTGGTTAGTTCATATTGTTTCAACTACAGGGTTGCAGCCCCCTTCAGTTCCTTGGGTACTTTCTCTAGCTCCTCCATTGGGGGCCCTGTGTTCCATCCAACAGCTGACTGTGAGCATCCACTTCTGTGTTTGCCAGGCACTGGCATAGCCTCACAAGTGGCCGCTATATCAGGGTCCCTTCAGCAGAATCTTGCTGGCATGTGCATTAGTATCTAGGTTTGGTGGCTGATGATGGGATGGATTCCCGGATGGGGTAGTCTCTAGATAGTCCATCCTTTCATCTTAGCTCTTAATTTTGTCTCTGTACCTATATCCTTTCATGTGTATTTTGTTCGTTATTCTAAGGATCCACACAATGGTCATCCTTCTTGGTTTTCCTGTGTTTTGCAAAATGTATCTTGGGTATTCTAAGTTTCTGGGCTAATATCTGCTTATCAGTGAGTGCATATCTAGTGACTTCTTTTGTGATTGGGTTACCTCACTAAGGATGATATCCTCCAGACACATCCTCATTTTAATAGTGCTTTGGCTCTAATGCTTGCATCTTGTGTCTATAAGGACCACTGTGCTTAATGCTGATTTGTATGGAGAACCTAGGGTCACCTGCTCTCTTCAAGATCCTGAATTTAGTCCCATTGTCAGATATCTTTTGTCATTTAAGTGAGGATAGATGTGGGCCTTATTATATGGACACAATTAGGGGTCATTATTCAGATAGCCATTGAATCAAAGAACCAGGGCACAAGGCTGTATGAGAGGACAGGATCACTACTATGAAGATACTTTCCAGTGATACAAAGCTGCACCTCAACTTAGCCTGCTACATTATGATGTCCTGGGAATTGAACATTATACATAAACAAGGAATGGAAAGTTCACAAGAATCTCTAGGGGAAAATGCTACTAAAAAAAGACAATGCTCTCTGGAGTACCTCAGGCCCAAAGGCAAAATTCTGTGCTTGAGAGAATACTGGTCTAACCTATTTATAAGGTGACTTGAATTACTTATTTCTTTTCAGTTGGATCTAGTGAAAGAGGGGTTATCGGAAATTTTAGCTACACTCTTTGTAGCCTGTCAATTTGAGCCATAGGAAGATAGCATAATATCTTCAAAGGGAACTTGTGATGGAGAAAGAAACTGCAAGGAACACCTGGCCATCTTCCTGGGGGGTTGTCCAAGCCTTCTGTTCCCTCACCTTTAAGGTAAGGGACTTTGAACGTGTTTGTTCCTGGACAGAATAGAACACTGGATGTCAGAGTAGGTGCTCCATACAAGCTGAGATGTCATTTGACTGACTTTTGGACTGCTTGTACCAAGAAATTTTTTTTTTAAAAAAAGAAAGGGTTTATCAGGCAAACAGGGATGACTGACACGTCATCACTGCAAAGTGATATGCTATACAACAAAAGGAATGAGGAGGAAACACACATGCACCTCCTATGGGAAAAAATTTATGAAGATCAAAAATGTATAAAGTGAAGAAGAAATCCACAAATAGATGGCTACCCATGGAGAAACTTATTGTGTGTAGTCAGAATATGGTTGTAGACTTCTGATGCTTGTTATCAACCAAGTCATAGCTACTTGGACTAGTTCATTTGTTTTTTCTCAGACACTAATTTTCAGTGACTTTTACCACAATTTTAGGAAAGCACACTATACCAATTTGGGGGTGTTAAACTGTGGAATTTATTAATGAGTAAAACTTTAATAAAATCAGTAGAACCAAGTATATATTTTCACTTTCTTTTCCAATTACAAACTGTACACTTTGAAATCATTGTTTAATTTTGATACTTAAATATCAATATTAAACATTTGTATATATTATAAATATAAAGTTTACCATAAACATACCACTGATATAAATTTAAATAACTTAAAATAGTATTAATATCAAATTTACTATCTAATCATCTACAAATAATGTTTCTAGTAAGGCATGATGTATTTTCTAATGCTAACAGAGTGCAGAAAATGAACTCTGCTGTTATATTAAGTATTCTGAGTAAAGTCATTTGGCATAGTGACAATCTGAATTGCTAGTCGTAGAGCGTATTTTCACATGACATTTCCTGAGGCTGAGAGCTCACCAGAGTGCCTGTGCAGAGCAGAGTGACCAAGCCAATGAAACACTCAAACCAGCTGTTCTCCACTATCTTGCAGCAAGTTTTCCTGATGTTCTTCCAAATCTTTCCATTCCTAGATTCTCTACTGACTTGACCAGTTGAAGATTTGCGTTCATAACCTGCCAAGAATGGAACTGTTAGAAGCAACCATTTAGGAAACTCACAAAGGATAAACATCTCAGTTTTAGAGGCTCTACTGATGACTTATTTACTGATTCTGAGACAGATGCTCTGCGATTCACAGACATTTGCCTTTATCCCACCACTCAGTGTCTGCGATCAGTAAGGAAATGAGAAGAACCGAACTTGTGGATTTGAAAGAAGGAGAAATTAGATACATAAGTTCAATATAACAGAATGTCCTTTAACCCTAGAGGAAAAAGAACTAATATGAAGGAAATCAGTTCGCCAGTGCTACCCGAAAATGTGCACATGCTACCCTAAAATGTGCACACATGTGAAATAGCTTGTCAATCAAGTCTTGAATATTTGGTACAATCATTTAAGACACAATTACTCATATTGACATAAATAATGGTAAGTCAACACATTTTCCCTGAAATTGATTCTTAAACAGCATAGAAATGGAGAGAACCTGAGTGAGACAATTTACACAGGTACTCAGGAATCCAAGTACGTCATGAGTTCAGTACTTGTAGCTGTAAGAAGCCTGCCTTCCTGTCAGAGAGTTAGCACAAACAAATCTATGGCTCAGTAAATAAGTGATTATTAGGGTGTGTGAAAAACTGGATTTGAGTGTAAGTTAAAGTTAAAAAATTAATTTTAGTGTGCTCTTAGTGTCAGAATATGCTTCTTACTAAAACTTGAATATATTTCCACCATTGTCTAAGTTGATCAATGCCCTTGAACTTAAGTTGTTGAAATATTTGTGTGTGTGTACACACATACATCTCTCTCTTTCTTTGTCTCTGTCTCTTTCTCAGTCTCTGTTTGTCTCTGTCTGTCTCTGTCTGTCTGTCTGTCTGTCTGTCTCTCTCTGTGTGTGTGTGTGTGTGTGTGTGTGTGTGTATGTGTGTGTGTATAAGTGTGTGGTGGTGCACTTGCACATGTGGGTTCTTGAGAAGTTGATGCAGGGATGTCTCTCTTAATTGCTTCTACATCTATATTTTGAGACAGGTCTCTCACTGAACTTGGAACTCACCTTTTCCACTAGACTGGCTGGCCTGCAGGTTCCTTGATCCACCTGTGTCTGCTTCACCAACACAGGGATTATAGACATGACTGCCAGGCTTAGCTTTTACATACACGCTTGGGATGCAAGTTCTGGTCTTTCTGGATTATATAGCAAGTGCTCTATCCATATAATATCTACCCTGAGCCATTATTTGAACCACAAGTATTCTTATTTTAAAGCTATCAATTGAGCATTTTTTGGCAGTCGGTAATTTAATAACTGCAATAATTTCCAGTCTAAATCTCTAGTAATTTATTAATTTTGCTAGTAAACAAATTTGAATTATAAATCACTAAGAAGTAAATAGTATATATCTAGTGTGCCAAAGAGTTCTCTGAAATTATATTTCATATGTACCAATCTTTATATACATATATAAGCATATAATTATGCTTTATTTTTGTATAAAGTATATAGAAAATTAAGTTGACTCAATTCATAAAGTCAAAATTATTTTACTTGTAATCTATATAGTGTCAATTTAGTTACACTTCCTGCTCTAGTATAATGTATTTAGTTTTATCAGCTAAAGTATGTGATTAAATAAAAGCTTTAGATATATTCTTAGTATTATTTATACCATGAAATGTACATTTGAGTAAACTATCAATATCATTCCACTAATCACAAGTTCTCAGAGTTCCTTTCTGTATCAGCAATGTCAGTCACTATCTCTATAGGCTGACTCAGTGGGCTAGGATGCTGCTGCTGCTGCTGCTGCTGCTGCTGGGTGTTGCTCTTCTTGGAAAAGGTTATCTTCTAGGATTGCACACACAAATGGATACCCTACCCCACAAAAATAAATTTATCTGTGTAACCATTTTCTGAAGTTCATTACTGTTTAGATCAGAAGGCAGTGCTGGGAAGAGTAAATGGACAGACAGACAGACAGACAGACAGACAGACAGACAGACAGACAGATAGACAGATGAAATGAAGCTGTTGATGTCAGAGACAGCTTTCAACTACCACATTACACTGTACCAAACAGACTCTTTTTCTTTTCCAAAAAATGATTTTTTCTTGATATTTATTGTATCTGTTAAGTTATAGGTGTGCTGATATGCCCACATTTCAATATTTATGTAACTTTTTTACAATTAAAGTTCTAAGTAAATACTGCATCATTAATGAAATTCAGAAATATAGTCTATTTTAGAATAAAGTTACTAAAGAAACAACTACTTGCCATTTTTATGAAGCTTTGACTTTTCATGTTCATAGACCATTTCTTCTTCTTCAGAAATAGCAATATCAACTGTGCTGCACTCAGATGAACTAGATTGCTTCATTTTCTAGAAAAAAATATAGCCCCAACAAAATGTTACAGTCAATGTTTAACTTGATTATTGTGGGTCTGTTTCATTTTCAGAAGTAAATATAATATACAAAAGAATTATTATTAAAGTTAAAATGAAATTTATTGTCTACTCAGTGGAAGAATGAATTATTGTGATGTACCTGCCTAATTAAAACAACACATATATGTCCCATGTGAATTGTCTTAAAATTCATAACATAATTATTTTATAAACAGTGAGTCCTTTATACCTAAACTTTTATTTTATTCCAAGTTATTTTCACTTAAGTATTTCAAAGTAACATAAAAGCAAATATATACATAGCAAATTTCATTTCAGGTTGGCCACATGTGGGTTCTTCAGAAGTTGATGCAGGGATGTCTCTCTTAATTGCTTCTACATCTATGTTTTGAGACAGGTCTCTCATTGAACTTGGAACTCTCCTTTTCCACTAGACTGGCTGGCCTGCAGGTTCCTTGATCCACCTGTGTCTGCTTCACCAACACAGGGATTATAGACATGCCTGCCAGGCTTAGCTTTTATGTACACGCTTGGGATGCAAGTTCTGGTCCTTCTGGATTATATAGCAAGTGCTCCTGAACTTGTATCAGAAGACACATTTGAGACATTATAATAGACCACATATACCTAACCAGCAGAGGTTTGAGGAAAGGGCTGCCAGGTACAATGGGGACATGGAGAAGCTGTAATCTGTCCTTCTCTGAGACCTTAGACTGACCTGAGATGATGCCCAATGAGACTCAGAGCTTGAAGCTGATACAGCACATAGTGTTCTGTGTAAGAATGGCTCTTACTGAACTGTACCTTTTGATAATGCATTAAAGGTATTTCCAAGTGGAAAGGATACAACATTAAATATTTCAGAAGCTAAGTGAACAACAATATCTAGCCTTTTAAATGTGTTTGTTATTTTTTTCTAATTTAGGAATTTATAAAGTTACCAACTAGTCACAATTCAAACTATTGACTTTATTATTATTTTTTTAGTCTTAATCTATTATATTTTTATATATGGTAGACATGAATGGACTAAAATTTCATTCTTAGCAAGCAAGAAAGAATCATGTCCTACTCTTTTAAGCTATTCTCATATCTTAAAGATGATAATGCACAAGGAATTCGCATCTCCCAATCATACACCTTGATTTTTACAAAGGTATGTATGTGCTTTAAACATGATTTTCATCATCACAAATTGTCTTACTTATTGATTTATAGAATTTCACAATTATACCATCTTATATTTCCAGAATACCACTTTACTCTAGGCAAATTCGCTACTATTTCTCATACTTCTTTCCTCATTTTCAGATGAAGAAACTAAAGCTTGGACACTTAATTAGTTTGTTAAAACCATGAAACCCAGTAGTTAGGTAAAGTGGATTTAGGATCAAATGTGCAATTTAACTCTATAACATCAGTATTGACTTACTTCTTTTGAACAAAGCCACAAATCCACACTAAACGATGAGTATAATAGAATACCTTACCTCTTTACTGCCTCCATTCCCAGACTTGCTCCGAATCTCCTTGTTATCCAGATTTTCTATATCAGATTCTCCTGAAGCAATCGGCACAGTTTCAGAGGCACTGGGACTAGCAATCAGCGATTGGCTCTCAGATTCAGTCACTGGAGTTTTCTCAGTGCTGCTGCTCTGGTCCTTATATCTGAGGAAAGTTTGGGTGTTGCTCAGTTCAGACAGAGTATGGCCTGAAATATTCCCTTTGACACTTGGATCACATGTTTGGTCTGTTGCTTCTGTAGGAACACGTCTTTCTGTGCACATTATTTTAAGAAGCACAGAGTTTATTCCCGACTTTATCCTTGCCATGGCAAGCTGAAGGTTTTTGGCTTCTTTGTTCACTTCTGTTGCAGCATCATAGTAACTGAAAGAGCTCACCAATGTCACAAATAGGTAAAGTATCTTTAAAAAAAAAAAGGAAAAATGACATTTAATGTATCTTGCTTGTTTTGTTTAATATGATTTAAAACAGACCTTGGAAAGTTCTAGTCTGAGACTTGAAAATTTATCAACTGCACCACAGTGCTCATTGGTCGGTGCCTTGCTAGCAGATTATGTGAACAGACTTCTGTTTTGTTGTTTGGTGAGTTGCTGGTTTTGCTGGTGTAGTTACAGTGATTTTCTCTTGATGCTAAAGATTGAGCAAGAGGACTCGGGGACTTGTGACTGCTATCAGGAATTTTACTACTCCACCAAACAACGAATTGTAAGTTCACAACACCCAGCTCTGTAGTTTGGTTTGTTTCTGTTTCCGGGGTAAAAAAATATAAGATTTAGAGATGTCAAATCTAAAGGCTATTCTAGATTGTCCTATGTCAAAATCTTGCCTCCTCGTGGGGCCAAGTTTCCTTAAAGTGAGAGAACAAACTCTAACTTAGAAACAGGTAGTATGACAAGTGGCAGATAAGCACTTTACTAACAAATGCCCAAATGGGAAAGCCCATTTTCACTTGAGTTCAGTCCAGCAACATGCGCAAACACCCTGCAAATCTCCAGCGAGTTAGGCAGAGTACTGAGCTCAACTACTACTTTTAAAGGCATGGGAACAGTCACTACATAAAATATTGTCTCATAGTAAATGGATACAGACAACTTATGCAAAAACTGATTCAAAATCATTGTATATAAACTACTTTCAAAGCAACAGTAGTGCATATTTTGACTTTGCTATCACTTAGAAATATAATCAAGTCCTGTTTAATTTACAGACAACCATTTTGATCCTGTTTTCAATTGCTGCATATATGTATAGATATGTATGTATACACTATTTTTAGATTATTGTTTTTCCCTTTTTAAGTGTTTTGCAAAACAATTTATTTCCACGACGTAAGAAAAAGAAAATTTAAAGAAATCTATAAGAAAATATAAGAAAAACAAGAAAATATCAAGTCCTCTTTTTGTTCTGTGGGACATATTTAAAAATTTTTTTATGCCATATGATTGATTTAGAAGCAGTGAAGTTTCCTTAATCAGTTCATTTGGCAGCAGTTCAATGGTAAAGAAACTGAAAATTAAAAGCTTTTTTTCCTTATCTAATGCAGAACCCTTGTATACGTATTGGTTTACAATCATTGGTGCACTGCTTGGTCAACTAAGAATAAAAAAAAATCATTGTCTACTGACAAGTTCACAACATATCCATAGCATCAGTATCTGTGAGCCTGTATCCGAGGCACGAGTGCCCCATTAACAGTTCCCCAGGTAATGGCAGTGTGCAGGTAGGTTGACAAGCACTGTTGTATTTAAGGGCTTCTTAAAATTTAATGGAGAAACAAATCTTTTGGGACTAGAGTTACAAGGAGAATTATGCTTCCATGTACCTGTATGGAATTGGAAACTACAGGTCTAACCACTTCCACATGATGTCAAAGCTACTTTGATTAACCATGTTATGATTGTGTGCTAGCCAATAGAAATGTGGAAATCACACATGTAATATTAAAGAAAGGATATATCAATTCATTTCATTAAACTATATGCTTATAAATATTAAAATAATATAAATACAAATCTATTAATAACATACATTCTTTGGGAATAAGACAAATCCAGTATATATTTTTCAGGTACTACATGGCTCATATTGGACAAATTGTGTTTCAATTGGTAATCACCAAGTAGCCACTATTTTGGACAACACAGCTATAGATCACTTGATTCTATCAATCCATCAAATACAAACATATACAGTATAGCAGGGTTTGGTTTTTGTTGTTATTGTTGTTAAGAAAAAATAAAGGCAACTAATACTTACCAGTAAGTTTCCAATTAAAATGACCATCATGTAAAAAGGAATACACCAGGCCTGGCCTGCAACTTCCATACACTCCCATAACGTCTCTATCCATTCTCCACAGAGGATTCGGAACACGGTCATGTAGGCATGAAGGAAGTCACTCATGTGCCAGCGTTGGGGTTGGCAGTCTTTTTCTATGTGGCAGACACAATCTTTGTAACTTTGACCAAGCAGCTTCATGCCGAACACAGCAGAGAAGTAAACGAATATGCAGAGCAGCAGGACCAAATCTTTCAGAGCCATCAATGAGCTACCAAGGGTGCTCATCAAACTCTTAAATGGTGGTCCATATTTCCCCAGTTTTATAAATATCAACTAATAGACAAATGTAAAATAAAAGAGAAAAAAATCAACAGAAGGTCAGTGTTGATTATGATACACAATTAAAGTTTCATCAGAATCATGTAGTCATTTATATATAGATTTTAAAGTCATATCAATTTCAACATTATTGATAAAAACAAGTGATTACATTCATAATGCATCTTATACATTTTATAATTTTATAAACTAATTCTATATATATTTTCTAAACCTACTTGTTAATTCACAGTCACTATTATATTTTTCTTATTGTGACAGGTTGATATTTTAATATCTGGTGGGCATAAATATCCAGTCTTTGTTTTGTTTTTCTTTATAACATATTTGGTTTTTCTTAACATTAACTTTCTCCAACATTTATGTGCATTGAAAACATTAAGTATCATGTTCAGAACTAAAAGAATTTTACAGAGGATCTACTATTTCTATTTAAAAATGTTTTAATATTGTCCTTTATGTTCAAGAAAGTGAGATATACTACAATAAAATAAAAATTGGTCTTGAATTCTACTTACTGGGATTGGTATAAAAATAGCTAGTCCTTCAACATCTGCTAGTAAAATACTTGTTAACCCCCAAACCACAAGTATACTGTCAAAAATATTCCAGCTTATTTGAAAATACCCATATGGATGCATAGCGATTATCTTCAAAATCATTTCTATTGTGTAAATTCCAATAAAAACCTGAAAGGAAACCAAACATATGGTAAGAACATTTCTCCAGTAGCAGTTGACACTTAATACACAGACCTGTGTCATGCAGGGAAAGTCACACTCACACACAGACCTGTGTCATGGTGGGAGCACCACACTCACACACAGACCTGTGTCATGGTGGGAGCACCACACTCACACAGGCCTGTGTCATGCAGGGAGCACCACACTCACACACAGACCTGTGACATGGTGGGAGCACCACACTCAAACACAGACCTGTGTCATGCAGGGAGCACCACACTCACACACAGACCTGTGTCATGCAGGGAGCACCACACTCACACACAGACCTGTGTCATGCAGCGAGTGCCACACTCACACACAGACCTGTGTCATGCAGGGAGCACCACACTCACACACAGGCCTGTGCCATGCAGGGAGCATCACACTCACACACAGGCCTGTGCCATGCAGGGAGCATCACACTCACACACAGACCTATGACATGCAGGGAGCACCACACTCACACACAGGCCTGTGTCATTCAGGGAGTGCCACACTCACACACAGACCTGTGTCATGCAGGGAGTGCCACACTCACACACAGACCTGTGTCATGCAGGGAGCACCACACTCACACACAGACCTGTGACATGCAGGGAAAGTCACACTCACACACAGGCCTGTGACTTAGAGAGAGAGCTCCATACTCACACACAGGCCTGTGTCATGCAGGGAGCACCACACTC
>NC_034592.1:52878465-52882922 GCF_900095145.1 Mus pahari
ACTCGCACACAGACCTGTGACGTGCAGGGAAAGTCACACTCACACACAGGCCTGTGACTTAGAGAGAGAGCTCCATACTCACACACAGGCCTGTGACATGGAGGAAGCTCCGCACTCTGACCTGCTACACAGTTCTTTTAAGGCCCTTGTTGGTTTACGGTCTGTATTATAATACGTTCACAGGCTTTCTTTAATTTTCAGTTTTAAGCCCTAATTATGGAATATTGCAATTTAATAAAAGCTATTCTTGAGGAAAGAGTATCTGAATAAAAGTGATTACATTTGAAATGCTTCCTTGGAAATACAGAATATATTAAGAGACTGAACCATTCAACTCATGAATGAATGTAAGAAGTACATATTTATGCATATGCACATGGATACAATGACACTTATTGAAAAAAACAGGCCATAAATTTGATGGAGTGTGGAGAAGGTGTATAGGAGTATTTGAGAGGAGGAAAGGGGAAAATGCTGTAACTATATTATAACCTTTAAAAAGTACATACATGATCAAGAAAAAACCCAGAATAAATATAAAGTACATACATGATCAAGAAAAAACCCAGAATAAATATATGGAAATGATATTTCAAAAGTTATGCTAGCAATGATTTCTACACTCTTGTTTTAACAATTTTATTTATTGATTAAAAAGTGTGTGTGTGTGTGTGTGTGTGTGTGTGTGTGTGTGTGTCGCACACCTTTATTCCCAGCACTTGGGAGGCAGAGGTAGGTGGATCTTTGAGATCGAGGCCAGCCTGATCTACAGGGTGAGTTCCAGGGATGCTCAGAGAAACCCTGTCTTGAAAAATACTGCCTAATTTAAAATAGTCACCAAATGCAGACACTATTGTGGATGCCAAGAAGTGCTTTCTGACAGGAGCCTGATATAGCTGCCTCCTGAAAGGCTCTTTCAGAGCCTGGCAAATACAGAGGTGGAAGCTCACAGTCAACCATTGAACTGAACATGGGGTCTCCAATGGAGGAGTTAGAGAAAGGACTGAAGGAGCTGAAGGGGTTTGCAACCTATAGGAAGAACAAGATTATCAACCAACCAGACTCTCGAGAGCTCCCAGGAACCAAATCACCAAACAAAGAGTATACATTGAGGGTCCCATGGCTCCAGTCACATATGTATCAGAAGGTGGCCTTGTTGGACATCAATGGGAGGAGAGGTACTTAATCCTGGGCGGGGAGGCAGGAGTGGGTGGGCATGTGGGTAAGCTCCCTCATAGAAGCAGGGGAAGGGGGGATGGAATAGGGAGTTTGTAGAGGGGGAAACCGGCAAAGGGAATAACATTGGAAATGTAAATTTAAAAAATCCAATAAAAAACATGAAAAAAGAAAAACAAACAAAAACCAAACCAAACCAACAACAACAAACAACCGCCCCACAAACAAAACAAAAATACTGTGTGTGTGTGTGTGTCCATGCATGCCCTCATTCGTGTGTGTGTGTGTGTCTGTGCGTGCCCTCGTTCGTGTGTGTGTGCACATGCGTGTTCATATGTGTGTGTGCATGTGTGTATTTGTGTGCGTGTTTATATAAGTGCAGATGCATGCTGAGGTCAAAAAAGTGAGATCTGTGCTGAAGGTGGAGTTACAGGCAGTTGTGAGTTGCCTGCTGGGGTGCTAGGTGCTCTAGGAACTGACTTTAGGTCCTCTACAAGAGCACTGCGTTCTCCTAACTCTCTTAACCACGGAGCCATCTCCTCAGAGTCCCGTTATTATAGTATCAAGTAAATGTATATTCTGAAATGGACTGTTGGCTTGTTTTGTGTAGAGTACTTAGCTACTAAACAAAATGCAGTTAAAAGTTTTAAGCAATATTCATTTGCTTGGGTGTTAACATGTTCATAAATCCATAGAAATATATTTTACTTTTTGTGTCATATTTGAAAAACTACACAGAAATCTCAAAAGTACCCTGTTAAAATGATAAACACCAATCTAACATAAAAACATAAAGAGTCAGAGGAAACAAATGGGGCCATGTACTGCTATAGTCAAGATTCAGAATACAGAAGAAAGCTACCCTGATATTATCATACCCCTAGTCTATGCTCATTATAGGACATCTATACCTATAATGTATGTTTGGTAAGGATTAAACAATAAATTGTTTCCATTTAATTTCATTGCCAGGAGGCAGGGTAGGATTGCAAATTTAAATAATAGAATTTTGAGTTTTGATTGTCAATCTTCTGATGATAACACTATTGACAATGTAGGGGCTGAAGTCAACATGGCATGGACATACCATCTCACTCAATACCAGAACAATCCATGCTTCCAGCAACATAGTGTGGTTATAAGATTAACCAATAATGATAACAATTGCAAAATTACAAAAAAACCCAGAAACTATGAATGAAAACAATGAATGATGAGTTCTTACCAAATTTCCAACTTGAAGGAGAAACATGAGCTCCTCACTTATTGGAAAATGTTCTAGGGCCAGGAAGCACACATTTAAAATGATGCATATGACAAGAAAAAGATCAGCCAATGGGTGTGTTATAATTCTATCAGCAAACTCGTTCAGTTTTACCCAACAGGGAGAGCATTTCCAGATGAAGCAGGTTTTAATAAACTTATGCCAACATAGTGGGCATTTCTTCCTAGATGTTTCCAGTTCTAAAATGAAAGATGAAAAAAGTTAAACATTGAAAAAAATGTTTGAATTCTTGATAGCAGTCAAATTTAACAGTTGCATGCAAAGAGCTCTTCAGACCTTGATTTTGCATGTGTAATTAGCAAATACAAATGGTTTATACTAATACACAACAAAGGGAAATCCATGTCTTCTATTTTGTTTGTGAATATTGAGCTAGAAAAATATTATATAAATGATGCCAACAATGTATTAATAGGAAAGCATAACTTTTTCATAAACCAAGTATGGGTGAGAATAAGATGATTTTTAATTTCTAGATTTATATGCTTTATAATTTATTAGCTTTTGAAATAGTCCATGATAAAGAACCACTGATTAAATGTAAAAAAAAAATGGATGAATCTAAAATACTCTGAGTTATTGTGGTTATACAGGTGAGCTTTGAAGAACATGAAAGTAGAACAAAGACTTCTGCCACCAAAGGTCCAGATCTATCTTCCCATCTCAACAGAAGTACCCATAGTCTGAAGCCACACTGGGATTGACTGGCATAACAGTCAGCTAACACATTCTTTATATTTTATATGTTTTGGTTGTGGTGGAAAATCCATGAACCATGGGAAACTGCAATCAATAAGCAATTAATTAAAAGACTCTGCTCCTGCAGAAAGATGAGCACTCCGTGGACATTCAGAAGATATTCAGACTTAGCCCATTGCCACAGCAACAGGAGGTGGCTACAAAATGCTTATGCCAACTACTGAAATTGATATCATATGCGTTTGTGACTGTACCTTGATACCTTTTAACAACATGCTCCATTGTTGAAGACACCTTATTGGGAATTTTCCTATAGTGCTCATCTTAATATCCTCACAGGGTTACTTCTATTTTGCTCATCCTTCCCTAGACTCCAAATGGACTGCTAAATGATATAAGAATGGATTTTGCAAATAGTTCAATACTGAGAATTGTTCAATCCCGTGTCATGTTCAGGTATTTTCAGATAGGGTTTTCACTTTACCTTCTTTGTGTCCAAGGGTAGTGTCTTCCAGTATATCCAGTGTGGTGTTTATAGAAGTTGGGGATCTTTTCTTCATTTCTATTTGTGTAGTTTCCATCTAAAAGAAGGTTTTGGGGTTTAGTAGTAGCTAGCTCTCCATTAATCCACCATTACAACATGACATTTACAGAATATGTCCATATTGACCTTCACAGCTTCTTGCTTCCAAGGGCTTTCCGTGTTCCATCACTGGCCCTTCCTATGGTATTGGCTGTACTAGAGTTATTTAGAATTTGCTTGAAAATAAATGCTAAAATTGGAAGGCAATCAAAGTTTTCACTCTGAGCTGAACAATAAATAGAGCAGGATAGTAAATGTTAGCAATACTATTTATATTCAAAAAATAATTTAAAATAATTACCAAGTTATTAGGAAATATTCATTTGACAAATATGCTCTTGTGCAATGAGAATATTTCCCTAAAACCACAATATTTTTGTTCAAAGATATACTAACTTTATAACGGGGCCAATTCTATCAATAAATTAAAATATTTGGATATATGATTAAATAAAACTTGAAGAATTTAAGGTGATGGAGTGGATTTAAAGTGTTGTTTAGATAGAATATGTGTGGCAGGTAATGAGTTAAGTGGTCTAACTCCACAAATGACACATTTCTTCCAGTGCTTCATGTCCCTTCAGTAATGTTTTCAACATGTGCTCTGCTCAGTTTATCTTCTATGGTTTACTTTTACTTATTGTTTGTGAGTGTACTTGTACTTGGTGTTCTCTCTCTCTCTCTCTCTCTCTCTCTCTCTCTCTCTCTCTCTCT
>NC_034592.1:52882958-52924284 GCF_900095145.1 Mus pahari
TGTGTGTGTGTGTGTGTGTGTGTGTGTGTGTGTGTGTGTGTGTATAAAACATTTTTACATTTTTTTCTGGACTTAGTTCCTTTTTTTCACCATGTGGGTCCCTGGGATGTAACTCAGGCCATTGAGTTTAGTTGCATCTTGTGAATCTTTAAAATAATTTTAAAAGGAGTTAGTTCTTGCAGTAGAATATTACTCTAAGATTAAAAGCTTCGGTGTGGATGCTTCAGTTTTACCCAATTGTAACATGACGGGAAGAACCAAAGAAATCTTCTGTGACAGTTTGTTGAAGCTCATACCTAATAATGTTAAAACTATCATGGGAACTACTGTTTCACAAATCAGCAATCGCAGTCTTCCAATACCAAGACTCTCGTTTGCATATTCTGCTATTTGACAAATTCTGATATGTACATCTGATGTGGCCAAATAGAGATCAATGAAATCACTGCATTAATTTTAGTATCAATCAAATTTCATAGCTAGAGGCAGAGGGCATTAATAGGAACTTTATCATATACTGAGTTTCATCACGAGAATGAGACTCAGCAGATTTACGGAGCTTCACTTTATAATTAGGTTAAAATATAAAGTAAAATTTAGGAATTTCATATTACTTATTTAATCAAACTGCACAAATTCAAGAAAACATTTTATCTGAACTGCAATGTTATGTATAAAATTGTAGTTACATCCCATAAATTTCTAACACAAAACCAGCATAAGTGAAATCTATTTCTATGATATGACAAGGATTTCTCAGGTAATCATCTGCATAAAGATGATACTTTCTGATGTAGTCCATAATATCTCAGGTGATCACTTATGACATAGGAGTTGGTCCTCACATAGCTGTTTTAGACTAACAATTTACTGAATCTCACCAAAGAGTTAAGATAATTATCTATGTGGGAGAGGAAAGAACTTGGGGCGACCCCAAACCTAGTCGACCATTAACAACATGTGACAGACTCTAATTTTCAGTTTTTTTCAGTTTTTTGAAGCTATGTAAATGAAACTCAGATGTCATATTATTTTTAAGATCATCTTAAAGGAATATATCACAAGTCCAATTATCACAACCTGTAATAGTAATTTCTTAATATTATCTAAAACCATTTCCAATATTCATATTTAACTTTCTCTTTTGTTCAAAAACATTATAGCATAACTGAGCTGTTATAAGCAAAAAACAAATAAGTGTCACACATTGCACTTAACTGGTAGATATTTTAATTATTTTGTAACAGGCAATTAGATTAACAGGCACATTAGACATAGCTCAGTTTTGGCAAGGAGATAACGTACATAGTGCCATGATATTTTCTGGTAATAATATCAGGAAATAATTTATTTTTCTTCTGGAGATAACTCTAGACTTCAGACAGATTCATAATTTCCCCCCATTAGACCTACAGCTTTGTGCAAATTACGCTGCAGTTACATTTATCATACCTTAACCTAATATTTAGAGAACTATCAATACCAATTAGATTATTAGATAAATGTTATAGGGTTGTCAGGTTAAAGGTAGCCACCACTTTTCAAATTACTTTCATTTTACTCTGGTATTTAAATATTTTGTTCTATTCTTGAAGTTTTACCAGTTCCTAATGGTGTATGAGAGAATTACTTATGTAAACTGTGTCATTTTAGAATCATACTGCTTTGGAACTGGGCCATAAGAATTGTTAGGTAGCTAGACAGATTCCAAAAGATTACAGGCTATTTGGGTTGAGCTAATTCATCATCATGGGCTTTGGAACATATAACCAATATCCCCAGTAACATTAGAGAGGAAAACGTCACAAATGCCCCTATAAGTATTTAAAACACCAAATGGAAATATCACAAAGGTGGATCACTGCTTCTTTAAGGCCCATCAAAGGGACCTGAAGCGGGAGACCAATAGAGTCAACTAACCTGGACCCTTGGGGGCTCACAGAGACTGAACCACCAACTAAAGAGCATTCAGGGGCTGGACTTAAGTCTCCTGCACATATGTAGCAGATGTGCAGCTTGGTCTTCATGCAGGTGTCTCTGAAGCAGGGATTGCCCCTAAATCTGTTGCCTGTCTGTGGATCCTGTTCCTCTAACTAAGCAGCTTTGTTTAGACTCTGTGAGAGGATATGCTTAGCCTTGAAGAGAACTGATATGCTAGGGTGGGGGTATACCTAATAGGGTCTTCCCATTCTCAGAAGAGAAGGGGAGGATGGATGGAGAAAGGGGAGACTTTAAGGAGACAGGGGTTAGCCATCAGGATTTGAAGTGAATACATAAATTAATGAATGGGGAAAAGGTATAACACTTTCTTTTCATTTTTTGGTATCTCATTCTAACTTCCTGCCTAACTTAAAAAAGCATGATCCTTTTTCTATGTATCCACTCCCTTTCTCCTAGCAGGTGTTGAGACTTGTGGCTTGTCTTGCTTGTAATTTTACTCTCAATCAAACTGGTTTAGAGCTTCCTTGTAGATCTGCTTTCAATTTCTGTTTGTGTCAAAATGATCTTTAATGTGTTGAGTCATCTCACTGGCCCTGCACAGCTTTAAACATTTTATTAATGAGATTAAGAACTCATATGGGAACACAATTTGCCTTTAAGAGAACTAAGTAGCTAAGTGAAGAGCTATGACTTCACCCCACTGGTAAAACATGTCTAGTACTAGTGTGTACTGATCAAAGCTTGCGGCTGTCGCTCCTCAACAAGACTTACACACTAGAACTCAGTAGTCCCTATCAAATGGTGGGCATAGTGGAACTGACTTTATATGCTGCCATTAATGTTACTATTTAACTACAGCCAAAGATGTAAGACTTTCACATTGGTATGCTTTCCTCCATTCAGATTACTCCATGTTCTTATATTCTCTTTCACTTGTTCTCTAAAATTAGTCTCTGATCTTTTATAATCATTAGTAGACATGAATTAAATTTGACCAGGAACAAATATGAACATTTATGGTTTTATACTGTGTCTCATTCTATACATGCTTCTTGGAGACTTCTCAATTTTTCTCACTTGAGATTTTGGGAATTGTATCTCAAGGTATTGGCACAAATATAATGTGGTATACCGTACGTTACACATTTTGCAAAGAGGGTGGCATAGTGTAAGTAAGTGTCTCATTAAATTAATACTATCCTCTTATGAACTAGTTTACATATGACATGAAGGGTTTTTTTTTCCTTATAAATGTTATGTGTTGTATCTGGATGTGGTGGTTTATGCCCATAACTCTTGCCAGATGGAGCAGGGGGGAAGGGGGTTGAGTTTATGAACTTCTTGGGCTACATGGTTGAATTCTAGGTCAGTCTCAACTACATTGTGAAATCTTATATCAACAAACAAAACAAAACAACAAAACAAAGATCAAGTAAGTGTGGGTAGTTTGCCGATTGTGATAAATTAAAGCTATCTTCTATATGCTCTATGATACTGATGATGACCTTACTAACATGTCTTCTTCATAACATACTTTTGGCCCACATGGTGTTTCATTTGGAAGTCACAACACCTATATGACAGATAATATAAATGGCCAATATTTTAGATAAGGAAGCTGATGTTTCCCAAGACTGACAGAATTGGTGAATATCATGCATATATCAAGTGGCTAAAGTGAACTGAAGTTCACATTTGTGTGACTGTAGTACCATACTCTTAGTCAACAAAATTCCTTGAGTTCCTATGGTATGAGAATTTGCCCCATGTAGTCCATCTCTTTGTAAGTCCATCTTTAGAATTTGAACTTGACCTAATTTCAAAAGGTCATTCAATAATTGAATTCTTCTCTCCTGACATGTTTTTATGTCCAAGGGGAGAAAAAGAGATCTTATAAAAATGAATTTTATTCTCATTTTCCAGAAAACTGTACATGAGAAATGTTCTAGGATTCTTCCAGGAAAGGAAGTCTTCATAACTAAAAGATTTTAATAAACAGCAGAAAGCTTTACTAAATCCAAATTTTACTAAGTGAAAAATATACTAGGAAATGCCAAAGCTCTTTCATAATTGGAGCTATTTCATAATCAAAGCTAATAAAACTTCTCATCTAGGAATAAGGGAAGTATTGTTAAGCCTTTTGGTACAATGAGAGGTAGTGACAAGCTCTTGAGTTTCTGAAATGCCACTTTAAAACAAATTACCAGTCAACATTTCCTTCAGACCCTTCAAGTTCAATCTGAAGGACAGAATTTTTTGTAATTTTCTTTTTTACATTTTACTTGTGAGTGATGAAAGCCTCTTTTTGTACATGTTTTGTTCATACAGACCATAATTGCGTCTTGTTCAATGGCATGCATGCTATGGACACAAGAGTCTATGAAGTCATTGGGTACATTCCAACATCCTGTTATTCAAGTTCCACTTGGGCAACTTTTATTCCTCAGAGCCTGTTCAGGGATGATAACTCCATAGATGGCGGGCTTAGCCTTCAGCTGCTTTTCACTAAGAAGGAATTTTTTGTATTAATGAAACACTCAGCTAACCTTTCTACAATTTATAATTAAGGTCTAATTAAGGTCTAATTGCTCGTTGGCCTTGTATTTTACCTCATCTGTATTATTTCTGTTTTATAAAAGACTTTCCAAATGTACTTCATCTCTGACTTTTGTTTCCTGTCTTAATTGTGACTATTTCCCAGTCTTCTGAAAGAGGTACGATCACTTGCAATGCCACTTGGTGCATTCCTCCATCCCCTTATTCTTTCTCAAACATGTATGGTTAGTTCAATTTAAAAATGAAGTTGTACGATCTTCTGAACATCACTTCTGCTGATACTTTCAGATTCATAGGCTGAATTTTTATAGAAGGCTAACAATCTGGAAGTTATTTAAGTATGAGACTAGAGGATTTAAGATCACAACAAAAACACTTGTTTTTCTCATAGGATACCATGCACAGATATGATCATCTGAACACCATACATTCCAAGACTTTGAGAAGAGCCTCTAACACTATGAATCTTTGAAGCACAGATTTATACCTCAGCTGCGTCATTTTCTTCCTCGAGTTCTTTCACTGTCTGTAGACATTTGGGATCCATATCTCTGGATTCCTCATGGGCTCTCTGCTTTTCCGTTTCATAGGTCATAGTGAGTATGCCCAAGAACAAACTTGCTATATAGAAGGCAAACCAGAAACTGATCATAACAAAAAATATCATGTAGACCTTTCCTGAAGCATAAAGGATCTGCAGAAAGGTGGGACACAAAGACAGAGAGAGGCATTAGTATCTTTCTCTATATTTTCCTCATTTAAGATGAATTTTAATTTTTGTTATAAACTTATTTAGTCATAAATAAAATACAATCAAAGCATAATTTATTACTTCAGGTATTTAAAGATTAGATTTTTAACATATTATAATATAGGCTATAATATGTTAAAAAATACTCTCTTTTTTTAAAGAGAGGAGATATTATACAGCTCAGGTCAGCTAGCATCAAACTTACTATTTTCCTGCCTCAGTGACTGGCATTATAGTTGTGCACCACTTATCCAAACTAAAGATATGCATCCTTGTTAGCATATAATAATGAAGAAATTATTATTTTATTAGGTCTCAGTATAAGTTTGGCTAATTCTAGAACTTATTTCATAGTATTTGTATGAGGATAACATGAAGCAATGCGTACACAGCATATCCACACTTAGCTTTAACTATATTGTGAAATTCAACTCTTTTCATGAATACTGGGACCAAACATATTATTGCCTAAGACATGAACTGTACTATTTGGTAACAAGTACAAAATATCTGAGCATTGATCTACTGAGTTTATAGAAATGCTAAGTAAAATCTACTATCAAATCAAAGCAATTACTGTATGATAAAAATGCAGGAATCAGAAACGAATGTCATGAGTAGACTCCAAACCTGAGTGCCTCCAAAATTCTGTCCCCTTTTTACTTGAAGAGGCATGGGGTTGACTTTAAAACAAGCCTAACTAGACAGTTTTTAACATACCCTTGAATGTCTATAAAATAACAAGGCCTTCATTTGTATATAGATTGTTGGAGGTCACAAATAACTTATTGTTGTTTTTCTCAAATTAGAAGAAAATCCTTTGGGGGTAAATTTGTTTCCTAGTGATGGCAATATCTGAACAAATACTTAAGATATCACGCCATAGGGTCAAGCGTACACTGCTTTCTCTTTTAAATGGGTAAAGGGAAAGTTCAAAACTGGATATGATTCTTGATCATAACAGAAGGAAACTTTAAATATATATGGAAACAAGTCCAAGGAAAGCCCATAGAGAAAGTGTCTTATTCCATCAGCAAGTACAGCTGAGATCTGAAAGGACATTGCATCATACATAGGGGTTTTGAACAAAAGTTCACCGACCAAAAAAAAATTTTTTTGAGGTAGTATAATTTAGTAAACCATCAAGAAGTTCTGACTGCTGCATAAGAAGCATGGACATATCATTAATCTTAGGGAATAAAAATGTAGACACTAACATAACAAATACAGGAAATCAGTTTACACAACAAAAATATGTTACAGCCAGCATTTTCATAACTTTCTTTTGGCATACTAATTTAATCTCAGCTTTTAGGAAGCAGAGACAGGTTCAAGGCCATACAATCTACATAGAGAGCTTCAGGCCAGACAATTTTGCTGAGAGACCCTGTCTTGAAAAAAACTAAATAAAATAAAACAAAACAAAGCAACAACAATAAAAGCAAAATAAAAACAAACAAGAAACAAACAAAGAAAAAAATCCCAGAATAAAATTGTACTTCATATATAAGCTCAATTTCCATTTAGGAATACATTAATCACCAGTGTCTATGTCAAAAATGCAATACATTATTGAAAAAATTAAAGATTTAATTTTTTTTAAATTTATTTATTATATGTAAGTACACTGTAGCTGTCTTCAGACACTCCAGAAGAGGGCGTCAGAACTTCTTATGGATGGTTATGAGCCATCATGTGGTTGCTGGGATTTGAACTCCGGACCTTCGGTAGAGCAGTCGGGTGCTCTTACCCACTGAGCCATCTCACCAGCCCCTAAAGATTTAATTTTAAAGATTTTAATTCTTCTTCTTTGTCTCTCTATGTGTCTCTGCCTCTCTGCCTCTCTGTTTCTCTCTGTATCTCTCTCTCTCTCTCTCTCTCTCTCTCTCTCTCTCTCTCTCTCTGTGTGTGTGTGTGTGTGAGAGAGAGAGAGGGGGGGGTTGGAGAGAGAGAAAGAGAGAAAGAGGAGAGAGGAGAGAGGAGAGAGAGACGGGGGAAGAGCACACATGTGTGTGTGCATGTATATTTGCACAATACTTAAAGGTACATACAGAAATAAGAAGAAGGCACCAAGTCCTCTGAAGCTGGAGTTTCAAGAGGACTTAAACTACTTTAAAAGATTGGTAGGATGCAAATTTAGGTTCTTTGAAAGAAAAAGAAGTGCTCTAAACCACTGAGCAGTCTCTGAAGATTGTTCCCTAACATTTCTTTTAGTGACCACACATGCACGCATTGCAGTATAGTCATACTAGAAGTATGAGGCATGTGGCTTGTTATGGAAGTCTATTCTTCAAGCCTAGCTACTGTCATTTTCACCAAACCATGAATGACCACCTACAATAGATCCTCACTATCAGAACTATGGACTTCTGAAATGCCCTTACAAAAGTAATAGGTAAGGCTAGTCATTAAAACCTGCCCAGAGACCATAGCCTTTCTCTATTGTAATATATATAAAGAAGCCTTACATAATTCTGCCCCGATGTCATGTGGTCCAGTAGGCTCAGGAGGTTCTATAATATATGAACTCAGAGGGTAAATAGGGGTGATGGGATTCATCTATACAGCTACAAAAATGTCATCATCCATGTTAAGGTGAGAATTTTAATGGCCCAACTTCTTTGAGGTTACTTACACTCTACTTGATAACTAGATTTTGGTCTATCATTGGCACCCATCCTATCCCAGGGGGATGAAGAAAGAGCTCTCTCAACAAAACACATGTTTTAAAAAGAATAACAATGCAAAAATCTTTTAGAATTTAGAGTAACAGTTCTTTGTTCTAACATCTTTTTATCTTCACTATTCTGCTTTGATAATATCATTACACATTTCATGGTAATGGAAATGGTCTTTAAAGGGACTCCAATTCTCTACTGTAACAAGTTTTATTCCTTCCTGGGAGACTGCTATACAAAGGTAGCTATGACACAAATTCTTTTGTCATCATACCTGGAGTTCTGTTTAATATTTAAGTAGAAAACATTAAATAAAATAAAAGGAAACAGAAATTTTCACTTAATATATTATTACTTAATGTGTTCCAATCTGATAGGCCCATAATATTTTTACTCAATTATTAAATGCTCACTATATAAATCACATATATCAAACAGGTCAGCATCATGGCCTTTTGGAGTAAGAAAGTGAGCTCCATACATGAAAATTTGGGGATGTTATTCCATCCAATCAAATCTTATATAAAATATAAGTAAACAAATGATCTTCAATTTTATATGGTATTATATTTCAATAAATTTATGTTGGGCTGAAAGTGTTATTTATGTGATCAGCCACAATATGTACACACAAATAACATGGCTTAGCATAACCACACCCCGCCCCCCAGTAGATGACTGCTTCCAAGACTATGTGGCTGGTGGTGCTGAAGCTGTAGCTACTGTCCATTGTGAAGAAAATGTATTAGAATACAATGGGTAAGATCAGCATTAAAAGCTGAGTGTCACTACTACTGAATTCTATCACTGGGCACCACTCTGAAATTGAAATGTCCCCAGTGAGGCCCTTGTCAACCATGCTTTGTGCAATGACCTTGAAGCATTATTTTAAAGATTTAATATCAAAGGCCAAACACAGTCAGGGCACAGCAGTCAATGGGGTGTTTTACCTTTAGTAGCTGCCATGCTTTCCTTCTGTCTCTGGATTTCTTCACACAATCCCTCCCCTCATATACCGCGTGTGTGTATGTGTGTGTGTGTGTGTGTGTGTGTGTGTGTGTGTGTTCACAATTTCTTTTTAACAACTTCACTTACCTTTTAGCATGTATTTTGCAAAGGTGGAGAAGCTATCTGCATCATGTGGAGTTCATACTATCTCTTCTTACCTGGTGATAAAGCAATTCAGGGTAATCCTGCGTCATCAATCGAAACATAGCAAGGAGGGACCAGCCAAAGTTGTCAAAACTTGTGAAGCCATTGTCAGGATTTGTGCCCTCTTTTACACACACATAACCTTCTGGACACTGGCTAAAGAAGACACAGAAAGGAAGAAATGGTTGGTATAAAGTAGCTTTCAGGCAATGGGCCAGTTATAAATACGATCTCCCTTCTGCCTAAGAGCAGAGAGAGCCCCTTGTATAAAGTCAATCAATTTTCTTTTTTCAGAAAACACTAAAAATCAGTTGTATTTCAGGTTGATACACATGAAAAGTGTTGAAAGAGAATCTTAAGTACCTTCAAATTGGCTTCCAAAAAGCCATTGTTCAATGACTGATTTAAATTGACGAAATGTATATATTCATCACACATATGCTTTAAATATTTATACATTGTTGAGTGCCTAAGTTAGACTAATTCATGCATCACTCACATATCTACAATTACCAGGACAAGAAAATGTTGCAATTTCAAGAGTATAATTGTTATCATTTATAATTTTGCTGCTCAAAATCAGATTGGAAAAGCTAAAAGTGTAACTCATTGGTAAACTGTTTGCCTATTATTTTGAGTATTTGAGTAAAATAAAAAATAGGAGGATAGGGGAGGGATAAAAGGAGGAAGAGAGAAAGAGAGAGAGTGAAAGAGGGGGAGGGGGAGGGGGAGGGACATGAAACTCTCTGAATGTCATAGTGAAAGTATAAATGTTAGAAAATAGCACTGATAAAAATAAACTACAATATTTGAAGGCTTAATCTTCAAGTGATCTCACCTCAGACCCTTAGTTCCCATTATTTAAGGGTGAGAAAACATTTGTCACATTAATAATTGAAAAGCAGAGCTAGCACTTGGGGGAAAAGAGCACATTAAATATTTATTTTCTTCCCTTTCAGGGAGTTCTCAAACTTTTATCTATGTAAGGTTGGAGTAATGTGGCTCATTATTATGGTATTGGCTCAATAAATCCAATTTTCTGCTCTCCACGGCTTTGTGTAGTTTCTCTCTCCACATTATTTTGGGGGTGGCCATGCCACAGGCCTTAAACATATAATGGAAGAAGTGGTTTAAAAATGCTTGTGCACGAAGACTTACTAGACTGAAACCCTAAGACCCAGAGCAGAGGCATGCTGGGTGTTACAGTCATCTCCTCATCTGGGTTAGTTTACCATGCTGATAACTATGGTGCTGGAGATGAAATACCATCTGGTTTCTATTAATCATGTTCTTAACATTCATAGCCAGATGCCTTCACAAGGTTTATGGAATGTATTTAAAGTGGAGGACTACTGGATAGGAAAGAAGGACCCAAAAGCTGGTTTTGAGGGTAGAATGGAAAGTAAACAATAAAACTTCACAGTCACCCAAAGTCTAAACTATACAAGGGTGCTTTATCCTCCAGAGGGATGTGATTAATTCCCTGCATGTAAGGGAGAAAATCAAAAAAAGAAATGAGAAGATGAACAGTACATGGTACATCATCTCTGCTGAGAGAAAAGCAGTAGAGCAAAGCATCGAAGCCAACAAGTCTGGACTATTGGCTTCTTGCTTGTTGCTATTTTCTTATTTGTTCCATTAAACTCTGTAGGACACAGTCAGTGATACGGCTAAGAGGGTTAAGTCATTTGCTGCCAGGCCTGATCACCAACGTTCAGTTCTCTAGACTCACATGATGGAACAGAGCATCAACTCCTGCAAGATATTCTCTGATCTTCATGCATGCCATGGCACGTACACCACACCCTTCCTTACATATATGTTATAAAAAGAGTCTATAGTCGTAATACGTGAGAATGGTGCCTTTCATTGTTTTAGAAAATTCATTTTATTAATGTGAAATACATACATATAAAATGCATGTAGACATGCAAGTAAGTAAAACCACTGTATTTCTATAACATACCTTTTTGAAAAGCTATCTACCAAAGAGCTGATTTACATTGTCTTTTGTTAGTTGCTGGTGCTGGAATGAACTGAAAATAAACCAGTTCTTTGCTGGAGTTCTAGCCATATGGTGACCTAGATTCTTAAACGACAATAAGCCACTCTAAAATCTGCCTATTGCTTTTCTAGAAAATTGAATTAATGGTATTTCATACTACGTATTTCTGATTTGGCTCAAAGTAGATATATTGGATATATATTCTTTTTATTGGGTGTTTTATTTATTTACATTTCAAAAGCTATCCCCTTTCCTGGTTTTCCCTCCACAAACCCCCTATCCCCTCCCTCTCCCCCTGCTTCTATGAGGGTGCTCCCCGACCCAACCACCCATTCTCACCTCACTGCCCTGGCATTTCCCGACAATGGGGAATCGAACCTTCATAGGACCAAGAGCCTCGTCTCCAATTGATGCCAGATAAGGCCATCCTCTGCTACATATGCAGCTGGAGGCATGGATCCCTCCATATGTACTCATTGGTTGGTGGTTTATTCCCTCAAGTTTATGGTAGTACCATGAGGGGCTCTTACTGAACAGACTAGACCACAATGAGGCCTCATGTGTATGGTTAATGCCTTCACAGAGGAAACCTGAGTGGCTTTGTCCCACTTCCACTATGAGAATACAGAAAACAAAACAAAAAAAAAAAGGCACCACCTATGAGCCAATAGGGCTAGTCTCAAGTCTGCCCAGCTAAGAAATTCATATCTGTTATTTCTAAGACTTGCCATCTATGGAATTTTGTGAGAAAGTTTCAAAAAGAATTTAACAGCTCCCCTGCTAACTTTGATACCGAAGTAAGAAAACATAGGCAACTGAGAACAGTAGCAAAACAAATATCCACTCAGTGAGTGTTAAAGACATACTAGAAGAAAGCATCTGTCGTACCTACCCAGCATCTGTCCTGTTGCCACAAAGAAGAGCATATTTCGCGCCTTCCATGTAGTAGAAGTTTGCTCTTTCTGAAAAAAATAAAAAAGAAATAAAGAAAGAAAGAATGAAGGTTCTATGTTGCATCTTGAGTCAGCCACATGAAGCCCATCTGGATTTCCATCGGAGAGGCACATCTGCCAGTTCCTTGAGAGAAAAGGAACAAACTCTTGATGTTTAAACTGCCGTCCCATACACATGCCAGGGACCTTTGAGAACTCAGGTGCGTTGCTGTTCTGGAACTGAGAGTGCTGAGCACAGAAGGTGGAACAGGCACATGGAAGTCAGAGTCCGGGAAAAGTGAATAAAACAGCCACACATGACAGTATCGCTGAAGGAAAATGCCCAAGATTACTTAGCACGTTGTGGACTGCTTTCCCAAGGTTTGTTCCTGATGGTATCCCTGAGCTGAGGGCAGAATTGCTGGCCTCTTTCTAACCTGAGCCAGCCTTTCTGTATTGAGAACCTAGTGCCAGTGACATGCTAATCACAACCACAAACTTTGCTAATATTCTTCATAGTCTACATAGTTTGTCATCACATGCTAAACTGCTGTTAATAAATACAAATTTTGGTTGTAGATATTAGCTACTACAACTAGCAATATGCAGGTTTAGGAACATAGCAACATGTGTTCCAGATTCAAATTTCAGAATCTAAACTACAGGAGAAAAAAAAAAGATGTGGTGTGGCATTGTGTGTGTGTGTGTGTGTGTGTGTGTGTGTGTGTGTATGTTAAGTTGTAAAGATGAGGTACTATTGGTTGGGTTTTTGAGCAACAATCAAAACACAAATAAAATTTGATATCAATAAGACTGGGAGGTTCTAAGAAATTTTTGATAGGAAAGGACTATGCATGCCAACTGGGTTAAAATGTTTCTTAAACACACTATTTCCTATAGTTATTAATATGTACTTGATGAAATGTAAAAGACTGACACGCTTTATAATGGTGTTTTATTAGAAAAGGATTTTAAAGTTACAATATTGTGCTTTAACAATGGTGGAAGGAAAAAGAGTTCTGGTGGGTATGTTTGCTCATTTATTATTTTCAATAACCAGTAAAGTGGCAACATTTGTTTACCTTAAATAATTAGTATATTTTAGTTGTTACATCGAAAAAAAAAAAGTGGGTGTTTCAGTAGGATTCAGGAACTAAAATGTGCACCTCTTTTGATCTTCCTTTCTAAATTTGGTTTTGGGATGTAAGCACACAAGAAATGAAACATTTAGTGTGTTCATGTGCTTACAGTTCATACTGAAGCACACTCATACTATGCAGTTGGCCACAGAGCTCAATTGGTATGATTTATGGTAGTGATAATGAAGCATGAAATATAAGTGAAATTAACATAAAAAGCTGCATACGTTTAAAAGATTAAGTATTTTGAATAGACAAACATAGACACACTCCCAAATGTTGTCTACAGGGGTCTAACACTAAAGGAGTCCAATATGAGATCATTGACAGTTAAAAGATGTATGAACTTAGGATAGTCTTAGCTTGGGTAGAACCCCAGCTTCCTTGTCTAGCAGGGAATAAAACCTTGAAGTATCATCTAATTCCTCTTGTTTCCTATTCTGTTGCTGATGGTACCACAGCCATTGCTGTGCATCTTCTGAAAAATTATGAAAAACTTCATAAGTTTATTTACTGATGTCCAAAAGGTAAGACATTACATTATTATTTATTGTTTTATGTTTCAAATGTTTTCCTTTCTTTAAAAGGAAGAACTAAAATGTATCTTAAAAGTACACCAGTAATCAAAATCTAATGACTTTATTTCCATAAGAAGGTGACTGTCTTACTTTTAGAGTAATCTTAAACATTGTAAGTGATAAAGTGAAAAATTACAATTCAATAATTTTTTAAATAATGGCCAAAATGATAAACTTTAATCTTTATAGAATAAATTTAAAAATTACATTTATAGGATTTTGCAAAATTTATTTCTCCTGATTAGCTGTCTGAAAAATGAGAAATTTGTTATTTTGAATTAAAAAGAAAAAGAGATTCAAATTAGTTCTTGAGTATAGTTATAAGATTTATAATTTGCCCAGAAATGGAGTGTTGATTTCTCTAATGGCTTCTCTGTCATTAGATGGAGTGTCTCTTACCTGGACTATAGTTAAGGCTGCCAGTTCTGTTGTGCAGCGTATCATTTTCATTTTCTTCAGGCCACCACAGACATTTGTGCTTCAGGTTACCCATGAAGAGGCCCATTCCGAGTAGTGAAAAAACAGTCAGAAAAAACAGAGCTAGGGCAATGACACCAAATAGTTTCTTCAAACACTGGGCCAGTGTCACCACAATAGACTGCAGGCCTGGAAAGAAAGACATGTGTTTTTAGCTTAAGAAGAAAAACATTTTCAATAAAGCTGCTTCAGAAAAGCTCTCCTGGGGCAAACGCCTGTCCCTTTGAAGTCATTAAATCTGTCCTTCTTTCCAAGTTCTACTGCCTGGGTCTAACAAATACTAAGAACCACAGTCACAGCTAGAGGGTTCTGTGTCATTGCTAGTTATTAGATACTTAATGCTACTTAATGAGATAATTCAGAAACATTATCTTGAATGGGTGTCTTGACAGTGCCTAGGCTGTTAAAACAGTAAAGAAAAGCAAATAGGCACTGATTTAAAATACTGTGTCTGTTCAGTCTCTCATCCCTCACTTGCCCCAGTTCTCCCTATACCTGATCCCCATCTATACCTGTTCCACTCCCTATTCCCTCTCAGTGGGTGGGTGGGGCATCTCCAGGACCTGCCAGAGACCTGGGATTACAGAGACTCCAACATAGTTGAGTCTAAATCTAAAACTTCCAACAGTATGGGAATATGGACGCCTGAAGTGTCCACCTCCTGTAGTCAGACAGGACTCCCATTAGAGAGATGAGGCCAGAAACACACCCACAGAACTTTCAACTTAAAATTTCTCCTGCCTACAAGAGGTACAAGGGTAAAGATGGAGTAGAGGTCAGCGAATGGCCAATGACAGGCTTAACTTGAGAGAGCCATCCCACGGACAAGTACTAATCTGACACCATTAATGATACTGTTATGCTTACAGACAGGAACCTAGTATAACTGTCCTCTGAGAGGCTCCACCCAGCGGCTGACTGATATCGATGCAAACAACCACAGACAAAGACTAGAAGGAGCTCAAGGAGTCTTGTGTTGGGAGAAGGATCTAGGGACCTGGATGGGAATTCCACAAAAAGACCAACAGACAAATAATTTGGACCCTTAGGAGCTCCAAGAGAGTGAACCACCAACCAAAGAACATACATAGCTTGGACCTTGGCTCCCTGAACATATGTAGCAGATGTGAAGCTCATTTTTTATATGAGTCCCCCAACAACTGGAGTAGGAGCTGTCCCCAACTCTGCTGCCTGCCTGTAGATCCTGTTTGCCTAAGTGAGCTGCCTTGTGGGAGAGGATGTTCATAGGTTTGCAGCGACTTGATGTGCCCCAGGTGGGTTGGAACCCAGGGGGAGTGACTCTCCTATCTCAGAGGGAAAGGGAGGGTGATGGGAGATGGGCTGCATGAGAGTGGGGGACTGGAAGGTGGGGGGATGACATCGGATGTAAAATGAATAAGTATATAAATTAGTGGAAAAAATAAAATACTGTCTGATGTATCTAGCAAAAGTATATTTCTGCTTTTAAAGGCTTCCTTCAGTTAAAAACTCGGAGAAACATATTCTAATACATCTTGGGAAAGCATATATTTATATCTAATCTGATATCTTTTTCAAGGTCAATCATTCAGAATATGGAATGCAGTTTTCTCTCATTCATTTATCAATCTCATCAACAGCTGAAACAGAACCAACCTCTTTAGTCTTCCTTCAAACTCTGGCTTTGTTTGATGCATTGATAATGATTATCTGTATGACCACTTAATGCTGAAAATGCTGACATTTTATGGTCTTATTGTTCTCATGGTTCAAAGAAAGTTAAAGGTGTTATGTTGCCACCAGAACAGCTATATATTTCCTTTTCTGGCTTGGGTTGGGTTGCCATTCCAAAAATACTTTTGTTAAGCATATTTACTGGGTTGTAATTCATAAATCCTAAAATATCCCTGTTTAATATACACAACTTGATGCTGTAAATATTTACAGGTTTTTCATTACATCACCCCTGTAGTCTAATGGTCTTGATGGCTCAGCCTGTATTTCAAGTTTATAATGTGGACACATCTGTTTTTCACAGTGTTTTGACCAGAACATCACCTCTAGATTTCACTTTTGACACATTGTATCCAGACTTGTTTGTTGTCAGTGAGCTTGCTATAGTCTGTTTCCTTCCTTCCTTCTTCCTTTCTTTTGCTAATAATGATACATTGTATCCACCCTTGTCAGTGAGCTTGCTATAGTATGTTTCCTTCCTTCCTTCTTCCTTTCTTTTGCTTATAATGATACAGTGTATCCACCCTTGGGCATCTTTACATAATGACTTCATCATGCTGTATAATTTACAACAGCCAAGTGAACTTGCTACATTTTCCCCCTTTTCTTTCTAAAGACACATTTAAAGTTACAGGTCAGCAAAGCATCTGGCTGCACGCTTGGAAAGGGAAACTATCTCACCACCCTCCACTTACAGGATCACATCTCTCTACTTTATCTGTGAAAATATTATCCCTGACCTGAACATGTTGGTATACCTACTTGGTACATACTGAGAATAAAGGGGATTGTATTAGCTGAGATCATGGTAACACTTAGTCTTCCAGATTATGTAAAACAGTGGTTTCTCAAGAGAAACCACTTGGCCTTAGCCAAGAAAGACTCCATTTCATAAGCAGTTTTGAACTACATTTTGAGGGTGGAGATGATTGTGGTCCCAATCAGTCCTGTAACAATGCCATCAGCCTGGCACAGAATGAAAGATGACTTTTCCTGGGGAGCATAAAGCATGTTGCCCTTTGACTTTACTTGGGTAAAGTGAGACTGTAAGTGTGCATGAGCATACTAAAATCATATCAGAAAAGCCAGGCCCAAGACTTTCCAGAACATGCTGGACTGAGGGAAGGGTGTAACTCCACCCCCAGAACATATAAAGTGATAGAAAGTTAGCACTGCAGTGCTATGGATACCTGCTTTTGGTAATGACCAACAGACAAAGAACTCCTGATAATCCCTAGGGTTTCAGCTAGGCTCAGTTCTTCCATTACTGATGCAATACATGCTACTGGTATCTGCCTGGCTCTGGGTTCACCTTCTGGCTCCGAAGCTACAGTTTCCAATGACTCAGTTTCTGCCCTTTTAACTCACAGGTAGACTTAACTGTATCTTCACTCTATCTGGACCCTTACTGTGGTGTCAATAGCATCTTATTCCCTAATTCTGTCTTAGCCACATTATGTTATCAATAAAGGCTCTCTATACATTTCTCATGCCTACTTCCAAAACCTCTTGAACTCTGCTGTATCTTCTTTAACTTATAATTATTCTGTAAATGACATAAATAAAAGATTTACATATATTTACTGTGTGCTACATGCTGTGTGACATGAGCATTAGTATGAGCAATGAAGATTGGAATAAATCTACACTAACCCTGGCCAGACTACCAAGGTGGACAGGATTCTCTTGCAAACTCCTGGAATTGAAACCGTTCAATTTGTGAATTTATTGTACTTTGCTCAAGTGTGATATTGTGTAAGGTCCCAAACTTGTTCATCTGTGTTTCTGACACAGTGTGCTAATAATTATATTAGGCTATGTTCATTCATTTAAACTGTTTTTTTTTTTTTTTTTTTTTGGTGAAATGAGAGGAAAGGAGGCAAAGGAAGCACATTAGAATCTGTCTCTGCTTTCCAAGGAGTTTATAGAATATAAGTTCTTTTACAATTAATAAAGATAATTGGAATGAAAGCATGACTGATTTTTATCTATATTTTTGTATCACAAGCCACACCATCTAACAACATTTAAATGTATTTTTTTTCTTGACATTCTTGACAAATAGATTTGGATGAATTTTGGGTAGCTTGAGAAGTGGAGACAATTTTCAACTTAATGTCTTTTCTCTAAGTAATAACCAGACAGTTCAAGTGACTCCATGAACACACAAAAATACCCAGTGGAGAAAATGAATCCAATAGCATGTCTTACCATAGTTCAAAGGGATAATCTTCAAAATTCGGAAAGTTCTTATAATTTTAAGCATTAGAAAGGAGCTTAGAGGTGAAAACCTTGTGATTAACCTGTGAGAGTAAAGAAGAATTATTTTCAACTCATTGAGCCCATGGTCTTTGAAAGCTCCTATAAAATTATACTTCATCTGAGGATGTTCCTTGCTCCCATGATTCCACTCTAGAAATAGGTTTATTATTGAATGACAGACAAATTCGCTCTAGACAAGTTAGCCCTATGTAGTAATAGGTCACGCAATTAAGATTTGAGTTTATAATACTTTTGCTCTATGCTAAATGCCAGTGAAACAACAAACTATAATGTGTTCATGAAATGTTACGTTATTACAAAAAATGACAATGAAAATAAGAAAACCTGCTAGCTGATTTTATTTATTTATTTATTTATTTATTTAATATTTTTCACAGTCAAGCTATCACTTCCTCCCAGTCTACCATTAGATAGCTCCACATCCCATTATTCTCCTCCCCCTGTCTACAAGAGGATGTCCCCAGCCCCATCCCAGCCCCTACTAGGCCGCCCCACTCCCTGGGGCCTCAAATCTCTCAAGGGTAGGTGCCTCTTCTCTCACTGAGGCCAGACCAGGCAGTCCTCTGTTGTGAACTCTACGGCTCATTCTGAAGAGTTTAATCTCCTTATGCTGAGGAACCTAATGGTGAACAACAATGAAGACAAAAGGAAGAGTGTGTACTGTGTAAGTGAATCTTGTCTGTGGCCAGGAAGCCAATGTAGAAATAATACCGTTTCCTAGCTGTGTGACAGGACTTGGGGTTAACATATTGTGCCATAATTACTTCAATTGTAGAGACTATTTCCTTATTCAAAGGAATTTGGTAGGAATTTAATGGAACAATGTATTCAAACTTCATAGATGTGTGCTTGCACACACTACATACTTGTAGTCGGTCAGGTTAGGTAAGTGTTAGTGGCAGCAATAAAATCTCAAATAGTAATAGTAATGACAATAATTATAATGATGCTAGTCATTTCATTCTATTCTTACCACATGATAGACATTACTTTTATTGTTTATAAAAAATGTTTTTAAGGAAAGTTAGAATCTCTTTTAAAAACATTTTAATAGAAAGTTGGCTCTAGTGATCATTTCTATATTCATGGAAAATAATAGAATCCATACAAATACTGAAAAGTTAGATACGAATTAGGATTATATATAACACTCCAGAAAAGTCCCTGAGTACTTAAACATTTTATTTGAATATGTATCATATTTACTGGTCTCAAACCATGAACTACATAAAGTGCTTAAATACTGAGTCTCAAGTCAGCTAGATACCTCCCCTAAGTCTTAAGGTCATTCTGTACTCAGCAACAAAAATAAAAACCACTGACAATGCATACTGCTAAGAGATTTCACTTTCCTACAAGACAGCAAACCACCCTTTCCTTCCATTTATAATGACCACCCAGAGACAATTTTCTGAATGACACACGGTAAATGAGATCATTAAACTGTTTACAACTTGAAATACTACTCACTCGAACAAAGTTACACTGAAATCAAGCCAGTTCCAAAGATCCCCCAGGAAGGAAAATGACCCTGACCAAATACCTCTTGCAATGACTTTTACAAGTATTTCAAATGTGTAAATCCCAAGCAAAGTATTCCTGCAGGGAAAAAAAGAAACATAAATAAGAAATGTTGAAGATACTACATTGTCAATTCTGAAATGTTATCTCTCTGATAGGCATCAACTATGGAGCATAAGTTATCTGGGAAGTAAAATTTGATCAATGTGGTGGAATGGAAACAATCAATTAGACCATAATCAAATAGGCTGTTCCCTTAGAAACTTAGCAGAGAGCTGCTAGAGCACTTCAGTGACTCCTGTGTGGTAGCATTGGCTGCAGGATTTGATGAACTACTTTTCCCCAGTAGTAGTATATAATTAAATTATATCAAATATATTCCAAATGGGGATTTTTATCATAACTAACTTGGTAGTATGTGAAAAGACAATCAGACATACAGATAGACATACACACACATGCACACATACAAACACAAGTATTTTTTGATGAGTCACTATCATAGTTACATTGCAAAATCCCCTATTTTAAAAATAGTGTTAGAGCTCAAAGTTATTGCCAAGTAGCTTTATTTTCCATCCATCAATCAAACAAAGAACAAAACAAAAATAAAAACCACCACCAGCAGCAAAAAAAAAAAAACCCTCTAATATACTGTTTCATTAGTCTCCTAAAAATCAGACATTTTAGATTTTCATGCACAGAGAAACATATAAAACTGGCAATATATTAATGAATGAAAATAAATAAATAAATAAATAAATAAATAAATAAATAAATAAATAAAACTTTAAATAAGGAAGAAAACAAGCATGAGGTGAAACATGGTATATACATTTAGCAAAAGACCTCAATATTCCAAAGAACATAATTAATTGGTATAATTAAACCTTTAGTCTATATAGAACTGTAGATATTTAAAGTGGTGATAAGATGTAATTCCAGGATTCAAGAGTCTGGGACAGGAATCAAAGGCAAGTAAATGATAGAAAGAACATGAATCAAATAAAATAACACTAACAGGAATTAAGTAAGAAGAATGAAAGGGCAAAATAAAACCCCAAATTGATGAATATATATATATATATATATATGTATGTATATGTGTGTATGTATATATTCATGTTTGTTTTACTTAGAAAATTCAGTCATGGTGTTCATATTACTATGCCCCACAAATGTACAAGTATATACAGAAAGGAAATATTAAGATGTGGTTTGTCTTCAGATGTCTACAATATTCTACATATTTAGAACTTTATCCCAATCATGGTGAGGCAAGAGTTTATGGAGCGCTAGAAGTGGGACCCACTTGAAGGTCCTTGTGGCATTGGAGCACTTGCCTGCCTGTTTGCACAGGACCCACAAGAAGAGTAAGAGAAAAGTTGTGGCGGTCTTCATACCAGTCATTGGCTTATGGTCTCAAGATATGAATGGCTGCTTCTAAAAGAGCTTCTGCTGTTTCCACAAGGCACAGTTTAATTAGGTGAGAGGACCTAATTGTCCCTGAAGCTGAACAGCAGAGGCACTGTGCTCTTGAACCTTCAAAGCTGTGAGTGAGACAAACCTCTTAAATGTTTTTTGAACATTTAAAAATTTAAATAGTATTATGTTTCAATTCATAACATATTTTTGTAATTTAATGTAATGCTATAAATATTAAAATGTTAAAACTAAAATATAATTACAGACTTTATTATATATAGCAAAACTAAGTAACTTACTCTATTGCCAATATCCATTCCGGTAGACTACTCATGCACATAAGTATGCTGTCAGTGAGAACACTGATTAAAATCAGCAGGCGAAAAAGGGTAAGCCATGGTCAAGGAATAATGGATAAGAAATCGCATTACAAAAGACCAATAAATTTCATCTGTAGATTCAAGTGACAAGATTCCTTTGTAAATACATGTCATTCTATTTGAAAAATAAGGATTAACAATTATCAACTATCACTACAACAGGGGTTGAATAACAGAACATCAAGACTTATTTTTAGCATGCCAATGACACAACCAACCACCCTTCGAAAGGATATGGATGCACCAAAGCCTTGATAGCTGCTCTTCTGAGGGAGCTCAGAGGAGACAGTGTGCAGAAGATGGAAACCGCATTGAACCTGAAGATGACTCTGCTTCTGTTTAAGACCATGAAAGTCTGTAAGAAACCACAGTAAATACCGTTATCTAGGAACGGAGAACTGGAGCAACACATTACCAGTGCTCACCAGTTTGAAATTCTTTCATATTTTCATTGGCTTTGATATTTGTTTTTTTTTCTTTTCTTTTCTTTTTTTTAAAATTTTTTTTATTATTTTCTTTATTTACATTTCAAATGCTATCCCGAAAGTTTCCTATACCCCGCCCCCCACCTTTGCTCCCCTACCCACCCACTCCCACTACTTGGCCCAGGCCTTGCCATGTGCTGGGTCATATAAAGTTTNCAAGACCAAGGGGCCTCTCTTCCCAATGATGGCTAATTAGGCCATCTTCTGCTACATATGCAGCTAGAGACACAATCTCAGGGGGTACTGGTTAGTTCATATTGTTGTTCCACCTNCAGGGTTGCAGCCCCCTTCAGGTCCTTAGGTGCTTTCTCTAGCTCCTCCATTGGGGACCCTGTGTTCCATCCAATAGCTGGCTGTGAGCATCCACTTCGGTGTTTGCCAGGCACTGGCATAGCCTCACAAGAGTCCGCAATATCAGGGTCCCTTCAGCAGAATCTTGCTGGCATGAGCATTACTATCTAGGTTTGGTGCCTGATGATGGGATGGACTCCCGAATCATTCATCATGACCAAGTAGGCTTCATCCCAGGGATGCAGGGATGGTTTAATATAAGGAAATCCATCAATGTAATCAACTACATAAACAAACTCAAAGACAAAAACCACATGATCATCTCATTGGATGCTGAGAAAGCATTTGACAAGATATTTGTTTTTAAAGCAAAGGGAGTAGTTTTCACTTATATTTAGATTTACCTGATAGCTCATCACTTATTTTATTTTAATAATTAATTAATTAATTAATTGTTTGCTGGTTTGTACTTAAGAAAGTCATTATGGTGCAATCACGCCTTGAGCTAATATAACAGAAATTCTTCAGATGGTGTGTGGATTTGCACTCAAATGTATCAGAGGGCCTTTATCTTATAACTTAATGAATGTGAAAATTTTAATTTTATATTAGAAAATATCAGTGAAGTGTTATAAAAGCAATGGTCAAATCTCACATCAATTGTTTATATTATTTATGAGGGAGACACTGTAGGGGAGAAAATAAGAGAATAGTTTATGTAATTCTATTTTAAATAAACTATATTAAAAATAAAACAATTAAAAGGTAAATTTTAAAAATTAATGTTTTACAAAACATAACTTATTTAATATTATTGACATGAACCTATCTAAAAATAGTAACTTATGTAATATAAACACAAGGATTGTGGATACTAACACAGTAAATCTTAATAAATATAGTAAGAAACAGAAATATTCAAAAACAGACATTATTCCATATATTTTTAGGTTGATGGGTTTATTTATACATGTGTACATGTGGGCTTATGTACATTCATACATATGTGTGCTCATTTTTACATTTGTGTGCTACATCCACTCCAGCAGTGACCCGAGTGACAGGTCGAAAATCCTGGATGCAGTGCTGAGGCAAAAAGTTCATGGAAACATAGTCTCCTGGAACGGTGGCATCCTGAATAACGAATGTTCCAAATCTGTCCTTGCTTTAGTCAGTAAATGGATCTGTGTGCTTTACCTTAATATTGCTTTATTATAAGTGCCTCTAAGGATTGATTTTGACATATAGCTAAGTTAGATTCCTCACCAGGCCTAGGCAGTCCTTGAGCCGACCTTGGGCTTTGAATTCAGCAAGAATGTTGCCTATTCAGTGACATTCAGATTTGCCTCTAGTATTGTAAGAGAGATAGTTAAAGAAATCAGGCATTACTATCTACTACTAGGAGTTAGAAATCTCAGGGCAAGCTACTCTCATATGCAGGAATTTACCATTATCTAGGAAGAAGGAAGGTTGTGGTCTAAGGAGGAACCAGAGTGGATACTTAGAACTATAGATAGCTGAGTTACACCCATACACAGGAATTTACAATGGCCTAGGGGGGAGGTGGACTATACAATAGAGTAGAATTGGAACTATGGCAAGGGCACAAAGCCCTTGCCCCTGACTTCTAAGATTAAGAGGACCTTAGGTGTGGCTGCTTTTGATCCCAATTGTTAACATGGATTTTTATCCCAGTTGATTCCTGTTAGCTTTTAGTACGAATTCCTCAGTTTTGTGTAAGTCACTTAAAAGACTGGTGCTCGCTTTGAGACAAATTACATTCAGATCCATACTCTCCTTTGTGTTGTGTCTGTCTGTCACCCCCTTCTTGCCAACTCCATTGACCATCTGTCCAGAAACCCGAGTTCTCCCTTGGATTGAGGGTTCCCGACTGAGGCCAGTCCATGGCATTTATGCATATAAATGAACATTACTATAATGTATATGGTATACATTATATATGGTAATTGAAAGTACAGCTGTATTTATGTTCACTATATATGTCTCTTAAGAGAAAGTATTAATGTGGGGTGTGCATTAACATGTAATGTCTGGTAATGTAACTTGAAGACAGTGTTTGCTCAGCCTTCAGCAGGCCCTGGCTTTGATCCAGTTCACACTGAACATCCAGTTAATTCTGAAAACTATGAGATAAATGTCATGTTTTAAAACATGACATGGTATATAATAAGATAACTATATTTTTATAAATAAATAAATATGTATTATTTTCTTCCTCTGTGGCAGGGATTAAGTCAGAGCCTTGTGTATGCTGGGCAAACTCTCTTACATTATTTCTCCTGAGGATCTTTATATTCTTTTTTCCCTTGAAAAACATGCCCTAGTACAGGGAATGCCAGGGCCAGGAAGCAGGAGTGGGTGTGTTGGGGAGCAGAGCAGGGGGGAGGGTCTAGGGGCCTTTGGGGATAGCACTTGAAATGTAAATAAAGAAAATATCTAATAAAAAATAAATAAAAAAGAAAATGGATTTCATTAAATTGTAAAGGCTGACCTTGGGCTCACTGTTTAGACCACAGAGGACTTGAATCTGCAATAATTTTGTCATTTGAGTATTATAGCCCTTCCAGCAGGCCTGGCTTAAAATTAATCTTATATGCAATACAATAGACTATATAGTCTGATAATAATATAGGAGATATGGCTTATTGCTTCTTATATTGGCAGATGCATATGAAAAAGAAATTATAATATACAACTGCCAACACTTCTCCATGCATGTCTGCTCTAACTGGAATCCACTCTGGGTCTCAATTCTCAGATAAGTGTAGTTCAACATGCATCTGCTATGAGGCTTTGTTCAACTATTGTACCTATTCTCCCATCTCCACTTAAATAAAACAGATAGAAACAAATAATATAATATTGCATAAATTCAACTTTTCATGGTAGCTTCCAAAACAATTGCAAACTCCATGGGAAGTTCAATATATGTGTGTGTCATTGTGAAGGGATGCGTACTTTCAGGTTATCGCCTGATTTCATACATATTCTTAATTTTATGGTTATTTGTCTCTGTGCTGTGTGGAAGAGAGTAAGCCAAATACAATCCAGATACTTGAACAGTGTGATGTTACTGAGAGCAACCCTGAGTGCATAAGGTCACCCTGGTAGGCTTCAGAGTGCATGAGGTCACTCTGGCAAATTTCAACTCATGGGCCTCATAGCAGCTAGGATCCTAAATCACTCAAAATTTTGTTTTATTTTGAGTTTTTTTTTAGAATTATTTCATATTGTATTTAATTTTTCATGTAGTAAGTTTTGATAATATTCTTTCCTTTTCCCAACTCATTCCAAGGTCCTCCCCACACCTGTATCCAACCAACTTCAGGTTCCTTCACTCTTTCTTAAAGAAACCAAAACAACAACATAACAAGTTAAAAGAAAAATGACAAAAAATTCCAAGAGAAACAGCACACACACACACACACACCACCACCACCACCACCACCACCACCACCAAAAACAACAAAAACAACCAAAAAAACAACAAAACCAGAAAGCCAGCTAGGCATGGTGGCACACGCCTTTAATCCCAGCACTCCGGAGGCAGAGGCAAGCAGATTTCTGAGTTGGAGGCCAGCCTGGTCTACAGAGTGAGTTTATGTAGCCAGGGCTATACAGAGAAACCATGTCTAAAACAAACAAACAAACAAAAGTCTTATGCCTTTAATAAAAGCTTACACCTTTAATCCCAGAACTCAGAAGACAGAAGCAAGCAGATTTCTGAGTTCGAGGCCAGCCTGGACTGCAGAGTGAGTTCCAGGACAGTCAGGGCTACCCAGAGAATCCCTGTCTCCACACATGCTACCCTGACAAAAGAATCAAAATCACAATCTTTTTTGTTGTTGTTGTTGTTGGCCAACTACTGCTGGACATAGGGTTTGTCATAAAGTATTTGTTTTGTTTCTTAAGACATTTGATTTTATCTTCAACGGCAGCATTCCCATGCCTAGCATGCCTGCACACATTACTCAGTATTAAGATGGCTGCAACAGTAACAGGCGTGCGACAGTAATAGGCAATCCTAAGGTTACTGCCCATTATCAACTCAACCACAAGGACAATCCAAATGAGGACTGAACTTGCATTTTTACTAAAGTGTCCTTAAACTATTTCAAGTGACACCATGACAGTATTAGAGGAGCAGTTATGCAACGAATGTTATTTTTTTCTGTAGATACTTTCATTCACTTTGATCTCCTCATTAGATATAAAAACAGTGAATATGATACATGAATATCAAGATGCTAGTAGACAAACGTTATTTCACTTTTTGTCAATGTAACTTCACTCTTTGAAGCTGTGAACATTGGCATTACCCATCATTCATATCCTGCTGTTTTTCTTCCTGACATAAGACACTGGACTGCAGGGCTCTCTCTCCCCCCTTTCTATTTCCTTCTTGCTCTTTCCCTCCCCCTCCTCTCATTCTCTCCTATAGTGTAAATATTTTACGATTTTTTAAAAAATTGATAATTAGAAGACAATAATCATCATATTTCAACAAAAGCCATTTATGCTAAGGACTATCAGTTTGTATACTAGGTAAATTAACTGTAGTATACAAGTCCCTTCCTCCCCTCTCTTCGTTTCTCCCTATTTCTCTTCTCTCCCTCTCCCCATTCTCACCCCTTCTCTTTTCCCTCATCTTTCTCTCCTTCTCCTCTTCTCTACCTTCTATTTCTCCCTCTCTTTCATGCTCTCTTCTATTTTCTGTATTGATTATTTCTCTTCTAATTAAGAAAGATGTTAGCTTGGTTTTATTGACCTGCCAAATTCACCCCGAATGTTCCTGTCTACTACAGTAATTCCATGATGACACCTCCACTCTCTCATCTTTGCCACAGTCAACAACGTAACTGATTTTCCAGTAATAGCACTGCCCTTTCTATGCCTCCTTGTAGAATCAATCTTGGTTGTTGCCATTCCATTTGTCCATAAACTGTTCTACCTTGGCTTTATCAAAATTCCAAGTATTCTGTAAACTATAACTAAAATTTTATCTCGTCTCAAGTATATAGATATCTTCACTTTGTGCATACATGAATTATGTGCATTAGTGCCCACAGTGACCAAAAGAAGGTCAAATCCTCTGGAACTAGAGTTACAAAAGGTTGTGAGCTGCTGTACAGGCACTGAGATCAATTTTGTGACCTCTAGAAGAATGGCCAGTGCTCTTAGACACTGATACACTTCTCCAGTCCCCAAATTGTGCTTTTGAAACAAGGACTCATCTATCTTCCTCAATCTGCATTTCTGAATTTTCTAACAGAAATCATTCTTGTACTTATTTTGTGCTTATTCTGGGAGTGTGTACGTGTGTGTGTGTGTGTGTGTGTGTGTGTGTGTGTGTGTGTCTGAGTGTGTGTGTGTATTTGGGTGTGCCTGTGTATACATAATTTCTAGGTCTCTAAAGTCTTCCTGTAAATGAGGGAGGTTTGAATTTGTGAATTTATGTATGATTAAAAATAAATGTACTATTTTGACTAGTAAGTTATCAAGGTGTTTGAAATTTCTGTCCATATTCTAAATATTTCATGATTGTTTTAAAATTCTTAATCAGAAAAAGGTAATTAGCATATTTTCACAATAGTCGCTTATATTAAGAATAGCAGTATATATACTAAGGTCATTAACCATAACATATTACTTAGATATTTTATCAGGTTTAACCATCTTGAGTATGTTGACTTCACAAAGAATAGATTATGAAAGAATTCCTTCTCTATTAATTTTCTTTAAGTCTTATCTCAATTAAATTTCAAGTGGCTGAAAATAAGCGAAGTAAAATATAGCTTCAATGATAACAGTTAATACTTACATTTCTCTTAACATAGTAGTATGGATCCACATCTTCCAAGGGCTCTGACACAGTTCCCTGAGGAAGGGTTCCATAGGGAAATGGAAGTCTTTTGCCAGCTTCTAGATCACGGCTTGGCTTTAAACCTTCTTCTTCAGGATCTTCGTTGCATTTTTTAGCAATGTGATTTTCTATAAGTTCAAGTGACTCTGCCGTAAATGGGACAAGGCCCTTCGGCTCTGGGGAAGTCAACATTTTCAGTTTTGTACCTGTGAAATAGTAAATATACAAAATTTGGCCATATGTAAAATCATTCTATCAGTAAGTTGTCACATGCTCTTTGAACTCATGAAGAGATCTGGAAGTGGGGCTCTCCCTGCCATTTCAGACTTAAGAACAATTATCTTAAAGTAATCTCCTGGGCCCCTTGTCTGGGGAAGAGCTGCCCCTTTAACTCCCTGACAGTGAGGGAAGGGAACAGCAAAACTGCCCAGGAGTGGAAAAGTTTTGTCCTTGACAACAGCTATAAGATGAATTGTTTCCCATCATTGGGAAGAGAGGCCCCTTTGTCTTGCAAACTTTATATGACCCAGCACAGGGGAAGGCCAGGGCCAAGAAGTGGGAGTTGGTGGGTAAGGGAGCAGGGGCGGGGTATGGTATAGGGAACTTTCAGGATAGTATTTGTAATGTTAATAAAGAAAATATCTAATAAAATAAAATAATAAGTAAAAAAAAAGAATTGCTTCCAATAAAGACTACAATTTTAAAATTACGTTTTATAAAAATATTGGCAGTGGAGAAAAGGAGCCTGAAATTCTGCCATCAAAAACTGATCCATGAATATGTAGCTCAATGAAACATTTCAGCTAGACCTCCTTAATCTCTACCGTTGAAGGTCATCTTCCACAGGTCGGTAAACTAAGGTGAGGTAGTAGGGTCGGCAATTGATCACTCAGAAGACTTTTCTATGTGAGAGTAAAGTTTGATTATCTTGGGTTGGTAAAAAAAGGGAGGTAGAAGAATCACACACACACACACACACACACACACACACACGCACACACACACACACACACACACACACACGCACACACACACATTCACAAATTGGTTGAATGGAACAAAGCTCCAACCACTTTACATACATACACCTACATGTACTTATGGATGGATGGTGCAAATTTCCAATGAGAAAACTTTAACAACTCTAATTTTTTTCTCCCACAGCTTATTTAGTCCACCAAAATCTTTCAGGAAGAGCAAAAACTATATGATTACATTTTATTTTGCTTTTAGCAAATTATCATGACAAAGCAGTATGTTCACTAATACCTTTATATGAAAAACATTTTACTATTGCAGGTGAAGAAAACAAATTATTCCCAAGAACCCACATCTGTAACTAAGCAATTTGTTATAGAGTAACAAAGTGTAAACAAGCAAGGTAACTTTATAAGCCAATTTCTCTTTACACACAGGTAGTAATTGGCAGTAAGTAATCCAAATCTAAACAGAAAAAGTGTGGGATCCAGAATAATTGAAGACCATTTATAAAAGAAAAGACTAGTTGATGACTATATGCAGTACATAGAAAATAATTAGACTTTAGCACTAAAATATCTCATACACCAGTAAAAGTTATGTACTATAATAGAGAGACAGAAATATCAAAACAATTAAAAGAATTCTATTAGGGACTAAATAAAATTCCAAATGAGTATAATATTAAGTATAATAAAATTCTGTATGGCGTAAAGCTCTATAAAATTGAGAAATGATTTCCTAAATGTACCAATTCAGTTTGGGATAGTCTCTAAATTTTTATATCTTAATGTCTAAATTTGAATTTGGAGACTATAATGTTATGTATGGTCCAGAGAATCATCCATAATATTCTTACTGTTTTATTTTGAATGAGTTCAGTTTAGTAGGTATGTAAGAAGGCAAAGTAAGAGAGTAAATATTAGCAAGGGATGAATGGATGGATAGATAGTTGGTGCTGGAATTGTTCAAATCTTGCTCTGGCAGCCAGGTTGAAATTTTATGGGTGTAGCTTCACTGCCATATCTAGAAAACACAGTCTCAAGGCAGACATCCTGGTCCTCTGGTTTTACCGTCTTGCAGGCCACTCATCCACGATGTTCCCTGAGCCTCATGTGTAGGATTTGTTTTGCAGATTGCTCACCTCAGGGTGGACACTCCCAAACCAGTTATTCTCTATGCTGTAACTAGTTGTGACTTTCTGTAATGGCTCCTGTTGTAAAAATAAGTTCTTCGAGTGAAGATTATCTACACTTCTCTGTGTGCACGAGAATAGACATTTGTAATGCATCTAGGAATTATGAGTTTATGGGAGTGATAGTAGCAGGCTCTCATCTAATATCCAAGGTCACAATAGCCATGGGTTATTGGCTATGAATCCAGTACTAGGTGTGGATAACACCCTGATAAAGGGCCCTTAGGTCCAAGTAAGCAGCTGTTGATTACTGCTAAGGTATAAGTGTCACTATTGCAGTTTTAGGGATATACTGACTTGTGGTTCATCAGCATCACTCCTGTGCATGACTATTATTGGCCCCAATCCCTTACCATTTTGCATGGCACCTTCCAGTTATACCAAAGCTTGTCCTTGGGGAGAGGACTTCAGGTTAGATCCAGCTTGAATCCCTTGCCTTCTATGTCTGAAATGCCTCATGCTTTCTGCAACAGAGACTTGATTTCAACCGTTGGAAGGCATCTATGGGGAGCAGCAATAACTTATAATGTTTGACAAGTCTCTTGGATTTTCCTAACCAACAACTTGAAAGGATTCTTATGCCTGGTATTGAGATTTTTGTTAGATTATCTATGGTCTAGTGAGGCATGTCTGTCTGTCTGTCTGTCTGTCTGTCTGTCTGTCTGTCTGTCTGTCTGTCTACATATCTATCTACCTACCTACCTACCTACCTACCTACCTACCTACCTACCTACCTACCTACCTGTCTGTCTATCTATCTATCTATCTATCTATCTATCTATCTATCTATCTATCTATCTATCTATCTATCTATGTAGCTATTTATACATATGTATGCACATATATATGCGTATGTGTGTGTTTGTTTGTAATTTTAGAGAATGACTCCATGAATCAAACACGGTTAGTGCTATTTGTTTATTTTCCCTACCTCTCCAGCTGTATTGTCCTTTCCACCTGTAATTAAAGCCACCCTCCCCTTTCTTTCAGTTTTTCTCACTCGCCTGCATATCTGGTGTACTTTAACATTTCCCTCTTCATTCTGTCCCCACCATGGTCTCCTTTCTTACTTTCTTGTTTTCTGTTGTTATTTCAGGTAAAATAAGTATTTCCGAAGGTTTGGAGCTAGAACCCAGCCAAGAAGAGAAAGAGGGCGTGGCAGTTTTTCTTTTTCTGCCTGGGTGATATCAGTCAATGCATTTTTTAGTTCCATGCATTCACCAGAAGGTTTTCTTTTCATAACATTCCATTGTATTTGTAGCACATTCTCGTTACCAATCCATCACCTCAAGGACATCTAGGTAGCTCTCCTTTTCAAGATATTGTACACATAACTTTCCAGTATATGTTCATAATCTATATTTCATCAGATGGTTATGCGGAGCTCTCACTCTATGTGAATGTTATAAAATTAAAAACTGTCTACCACAACATCAAGTATTTTCCAAAAATTGTTGTTCAATATATACTTAAAACTGACCGATACTCACTGAACGACTGCAAAGTGGAGTTTTAGATGGTTGTTGGCCGTCATATGGGTTCTGGGAATTAAATACGGGTCCTCTGGTGAGATTAACAACTGAGTCATGCACAAAGTGTGCATACAGAGATTCATGCTCAACACATAGCAACACGTCATATAATAAACTTTACTCTGGAATGTTACAGTGTTTTGAATGAGTGTGATTTGTGTTACTGGAAACAGTTTTCTTTTCATATTTTTATTATACAATGTTTAATGAGTTTTATAAAATTATACTCCACACAGGTATCTCTGTGCTAACTGCTGTATTAATGACTGATGCTTATAAAAATTCATTAATTCATTATCACATTCATTACTGTGTCACATTACAGTATGACACCCAAATGAATCACTGAATTATTTTTCTGTGCTTTTGGTTTCCCTTTATTTCCTTCCACAGTCAAACGTTATCTGATGCTGTTCTTATATTTCCTAACCACCTCTTTGATTTATAAAGTGAAAAAAATGAAATTTGAAGGGTGAATGTCTATAATTAGTTAAATTCTTTACCCAAAATGAATCAACCAGTCAATAAATACAAAAGACTTTTTCACATTCACATACTGGTAATGTTTAGTTTTTTACTATAAGCCTTGCTTACTTAGTAAGGACATAAAATATAAAATAAAATAAAATAATTAAAACAGTGCAACATAAAAAACATACATGCTAGAAAAATATTGTAATATGATGTGTTTGTCAGGTTTTCCCCAGGCCACTCTGACCAATGATTATGACCCACTCAACCCTTTATTACCTTTTTTTGAATTTAGACTGAAAAACAATTTAAGTTATAGTGGGAAATGGCCTAGGGGCAATAAATAAAACAAATAAAACCACAAAGCTTAAAACTGGGTATATCTACATTCAAGCTTGAAATTGTTCCTATTGTTTACAGAGATCTCAGCCAAGTTAATTACATATTTTAACTTGATTATTTTCAGTCACACACTGAGATTTTTTTCCTGTTACTAGAGATAACATTATGCACATTGGCAAAAGATCCAGCACAATAATAGGCACATAATAGATAAGAAATTAATTATAATTTTTGAGATTTAAATTTTAGTTTTAATTTAAGAATATGTGTGTTTTTTTCTGGATTTATGTCTGTGCATGCAGTGGCTGTTGAGTCCAGAAGAGGGCACTAGATCACCTCAAACTGGAATTTTAGATGGTTGTTGGCCATCATATGGGTTCTGAGAATTAAATACGGGTCCTCTGGTGAGATTAACAACTGAGTCATCTCTCCAACCCCTTACAGCAAATTTTATTTGTGATAAATTTGGTTTGTGTATCAAAGGTAATAGAATCATATGTATAATAGTCCATATAGGACTCAGATACCTGTACTAGAAATACCCATATAATACAATATGACAGGAAAGAGATATGCTTTGTAACACAGGAAACTGTCAAACTGTTTTATTTAATAGAAATTTGAATATAAGTCAATACCAGTTTCTTTTGCCAATAAAGAAAACATAAAGTTACCCTGTGTTGACAGAAGACTGAGAAAGAATCCAATTCTATTTGGAGTGGATAAACTGGACAAAACCAAATGAAAATTTTTAATTAAAATAAAATGAACTATGGAGAGTCTGGTTAAAAATGTGGGGGGTGTAATTTAGTAACACAGAAAAGGCACAGAGTGAAACTTGTTGCTTCCAAGTATCTAAAATCTTTATGTAGAAACTAGACACCTGTCTTATCATAGAGGAAGAAATAGAATCAATGAGCCAATTGCAGCACAGACTTGCCTTTAGGATAAAGTCTTTTCTAATATTGAATGAATTGATGCGGGCACCAAGCCTCACCTTAAGTAGATATGGGAGGCATAAAATTACTGGTTGTTGGGTGAGACATTTGCAATGTATACAAACATTGATTGGTAATGTCAACATCATGTAATCTTAGAGCAGTCAAATGTTAAGATACTTTTATTGAAGTTTTGTACAGCAACACAAGGTACAAAGGTTGGCTCAGACTGAATAAAGACCACCTAGCCTTATGGCACCATCACACCCAGCCTAAAATAATTCTTATAATGCCATTAGGGACTCTTAGATGGCTTGCCAATAATGCTAAGCTCACATATATTAAAATTATATTTATTAGCACTATTATATTCATAATTCTTAAATTATTAAATATAATTTAGTAAATTATATTTTTTTAGCACTAGACACGGAGGAGGAGATGTTTTAAGCTCATTGTAAGATGCTGTCATTAATGGAAATAGTCTAGACGCACTTCATTGAAGACTCGAGATTCAATTTGGCAGTCGGGTTATGTTTTGCTTGTTCGTTTTCTGGTTTCTTTGTCTTTATTATACACTCCCAATATAACCCTCCTTCTTGGACTATTCAGAAAAATAATCCAATGATTCCTTCTTTTATTAGCTAGTATATATGAAACTTTCGTAAAATTCTCAGCGTCTTTCCACATATGTCAAATTACAAATCCTTCATATATATGCAATATAAAATACTATAATATTAAATCAGATAATGCAGAAACCCTTAGCCATACTGCAGTCTTTATTGAGACTCACTCTTTCCCTCACTGCAACAACTTATTTCAGATGACTTTCAGGAGTTACTCTGACAGTGAAAGAAGCTTTACACAGTTGTTGACTCGAAGAATGAATGAACAACAGGCATTTGTCTTCTATGCACCGAAAAGCAAAGCAAACATTTATCAAGCAAACTGGCAGGCCTCTGACTTTTAGAGTGCAGACTGAATTATTAATCATTAAAACATAATTCAGTAAAAGCATTTCTGTGGGGACTTTATATAACATGGTCCAGGCACTCTGCTTTCTTTTGAGCCATCTTAATACAGCATCAGTGTCTAAGAAAATAAAGATTAATAGTTAATCTGCCCATTAGATAGCCTTTCTTAAAAATTGAATAGCTAGAGGAAGATTTTGGCAATAATTATATCACAATTGCAGTTGTATAACTTCGGTAAAATGGAATCCATTTCTCTTGAATAATCAGAAAAGCTGTAGAGTATAATCTTACAGAAAAAGTTAATAAATTTAAAAAATAATATGGATAAATTTATCAAAGGAATGTGGTAACTGTAATTATGAACACTCTTACTGAATTACTGCCATTCCTAAGATAAATTTGTCAAGTTCTCTTATTTTCTTTCATATTTTCCCTGTGAGTATCATTTTACAATATAGGAAGTGTTTCTTGGTCTCTCCTATGACTGTCTATCATGGAACAGCTGGGTAATTGGTGGAGAGCAAGGCTAACACAATTGTGCTCAGATCTCAGTTTGGAAGTGCTTAAAATAAATCCTCCAAATGAACTGAAAATAGATTAGGCAAATATAAACTACTGATATACCAGTGTGGCTACTCCAGAAATGTTCAAAATAGAGATAATATTGAATCACTTTACAGTTGACAAGCGAATGGCAAATGGGTAGGTCTAGGGAAAGATAAACAAGAAAAGTAGACATTAGTTTGAAGAGGACAAGAGATTGCTACCATGCAATCCACTCTCTGGATTTAGGGAATCTGTAGTTCTGTAAGTCATGTTAGGAGACTCCCTGGACAACAACTGAAAAGAAAGAGCTATGTAGTTGGGAGAATAACTTATTTGGTTCCTGCTAGATTTAAGTAACTGTATGCTTTGGGATGCCAAGCAAGTGCATCTGTTCAAGATTTTGAACATGGATCCAAAGAGACCAAGCAGGAGGTATCATGGGTAATCAATTTCTGAAGGGAGCAGAGATTTTGTGGCAACACTCAGCAGTTTAGGAGGCAGGATCAGAGCCTGGCACAGTGTCTGGCACTCCATGCTTGATCTCCTGAAGTTGAAGAATTATGACTGTTCTTTGGAATGTTTTTTTTTTTTTCTAATTGATACTGACTGTGGACTTAGCTGGGACTTTTTCTCCTTACTGATGTAAATAAGAATATTTAAAAGTTACTTTAATATATAATGTAATTTTCTGTTCCCCAGTGCTACCCTTGGCATGATCATTAAGCATAGTTTGAACTGTTGGCAGGTTGTAGATATGTAGATATTAAGGAGTGCTTTCCAAACTTGAGTGGAAAATTAAATTTAACAAAAGAACGGTTATGGGAAATGATTTTTTTCCTTCAGTGTTTTTGCATACAGGGGCCATCAGTCATCTTACATTCCTTTCACTCCTCTACAAGCCATGTTTGCAATTTTGCTTGCCATTCACAATTTTCATTAAGATTTAGGTCTGTGAGATGTAGGGCACGTGGCCCCAGCTCTACTATTTTTGTACAAACTGTGAAGTTTGAGTATTTGCTATATACGTTTTATGCCTATGGTGGGTTTTTGTGTAGTTTTAAGGGCTCTTTATGTCCTCTTCATGTTTGGAGAAGCACTTATAGCAAGATGTGGAACCGAGAACTTCCCATTTACCTGGTTCATGCAAACCAAATCCATTTCTAGATGGCTTAATCATTCAAATGGAAAAAATATGGTATAAATTTAAACCCTGAAAAAAGATTCTCAATGCAAGCATGCATTCATTTATTTATAATAATTTAAAACAGAGAGGCTGGAAAAATGTCTCAGTGTATGAAGTTCTTGTAGCTCAGGTAGCCATAGTAATGGCGGCTCCTCTATAACCTTAGCGCTGGGAAAGCAGAGACAGGGAGTTCCATGCTCAAAATGGCTAACTGAACTAGCTAAATATATAACTCTAGATTCAGTGGGAGTCCTGCCTTGGTAAAAAAAGTGGCAAGCAATCTAGGAAGACACCATTGTCAATCTAGGGCACACACACATGCATATAACACATACACATGTGTATTCACACACATGCAAACACATGAACACATGTGCACATGAATATTCCATGTGATAAGTAAATAAACATAATAGGAATTCTAGTTTAGTGAACCAATGACTAATATGCAGGGAAGCATAATAAGAAACACTTGGTAGCATAAGCCACTACAACATTTCTAGGAAGCATTCTGGGTTGGAGGGTCTCAGATACATCATCCAAAATCATACAGATAGGATTTAAATAGAATTCCTACATATTATTAATTCTTCCCAAACCACAGTAGTATTTTTAGAAATTTTAAAGGTAAAAATAGATAGTAACTTGATGATAATATCTTCTTTAATATCCTTTAAATGTTAAATGCTAATAGTTGACTTCTAGGTCCAGGTAGAAGTAATGACAAAACTTTGTAAGATATATAAGATTTGGAAGGTGATTATTAACTATTTATAAAGGTATTGTAGAACACAGGAAATTCTAATTCAAATATTAGGAAAAAGATAATAATTTTGAATTTGAGATACATATACAAATTAGAAATTCAGTGAGAAATTATAAATATATACCTGAAGGTTGATAAAGATAATCAAATTCTATTGGGTACAGGTGTTGTATATACAAATCGACATATATTTGCTTTGGCGTGTATGCATACCAAAGTATATGATGATAGAAATCACTGAAAGCAAGTTCAAATACAAGACCATGTATTTTGGAAAATCAGCTGAATCTCTTTTCCTTATTTTCAGACACTGGATGCTCACATGTATGTTTGTGCTCCTGTATGCCTGAATATTATGTGTGTGCATTTTATGTGTGTGGCATATTCATAAGTGTGCAAGTGTGTGGGTGGGTACTCACACTTATGTGAGTATATATGGAGATGAGAAGGTAATATTAGGGTGTCTTTTCTCAATAGCTTTTTTAACCTTCATTTTTAAAGACAAGAATGCCCTAGGGCCAGGGATCCCTAAATCTTCACGTAGCCCACTCTTAAGTTCTGGGATCATGCGTGTGCACAAAACCTGGCTTTTACTTAAGTTCTTGTCCTTGTTCTTGGTTAAGCATAATACCTTAAAAACCATCTTCCCATTCCCTGAAATTTGTTATACAATGACTTAAAATACAACCCACAGAAATAATACCTTTAGAAAAAAACTGTAATTTAAAAATGAATCCAGAAGTAAAATATTAGCCTTAATGTTTAGGTGATATAAATTAAATAATAGCCAAATCTTGAAAACAATTAAGGAATGATGAAATGTGTTTTAGAAGATAACAGCAAGAGTGATTACTAAATTCTTCTTAGAGAAGTGGAAGCCAAGACAAAGAATAACAATGCTGTTAAGGTATACAAGGAAAAGCAATTGTAAACTTCCAATTCTATATTCAGTAAAGATCTTCCAGAGCAAAGAACATACGACAGAGATGACTTCATATCTTCAGGTAAATATTTATACATTTAAGATTAATAAATGAGGTTAAAAAAATAAAAGAGACATGGTACATGAATATAAAAATGAAAAAAAAAACCTGGCTTAATTACCAAAACCTGGAAACAATCTATCAAAATAGATTAAGATAAAATACTAGTGGTATTTTTATAGAATAAAATTTATGTAACAGAATGCATTGTAGCAGTGCACATGGTGATCTACCAGTAGACATAATTTCCCCAGAACTCACCCGGATCAACAGACATACCAAGAGTTATACACTGAGTAACTCAACTTCTAAGAAAAGGTTGGGAATGTCGCAGTGTGGCAGTGTTTATCAGGGAGAGCCAGGATTGGTGGAAATGGGAAAAATCTCTTATGAATTTTGAACACAGAGGTAAATATACCTATCAAAGTGACACTCAGAATCTTAGGATTTGTGAATTTTACCTTTGGGAAGCCATAAAGAACTGTGATTCCCATTTAGTTAATGTACCATAAAGAATTCTTAGGAGTTAGATACAAGGTCATTTGGACACTGTTTTAAAAGATATGCAATAAGAATTGAAACTTGATCTTAGCCATTCTGACTGGTATGAGGTGGACAGCAGATGCTGGCAAGGATGTGGAGAAAGAAGAACACTCCTCCATTGTTGGTGGGATTGCAAGCTTGTACAACCACTCTAGAAATCACTCTGGTGGTTCCTCAGAAAACTGGACATAGTACTACCCGAAGATCGAGCAATTCCTTTCCTGGGCATATACCTAGAAGATGTTCCAACTTGTAATAAGGACACATGCTCCACTATGTTCATAGCAGCCTTATTTATAATAGCCAGAAGCTGGAAAGAATCCAGATGTCCCTCAACAGAGAAATGCATACAGAAAATGTGGTACATTTACACAATGGAATATACTCAGCAATTAAAAACAACAAATTCATGAATCCTTAGGCAAATGGATGGATCTGGAGGATATCATCCTGAATGAGGTAACCCAATCACAAAAGAGCTCACATGATATGCACTCACTGATAAGCGGATATTAGCCCAGAAACTTAGACTACCCAAGATATGATTTGCAAAACACATGAAACTCAAGAAGGAGGAAGATCAAAGTGTGGATAATTTGCTCCTTCTTAGAATGGGGAACAAAATACCCATGGAAGAAGTTACAGAGACAAAGTTTGGAGCTGAGACAGAAGGAAGAACCATACAGAGACTGGATCCATCCCATATACAACCACCAAACCCAGACACTATTACATATGCCAGAAAGATTTTACTGACAGGACCCTGACATAGCTCTTTCTTGTGAGGCTATGCCAATGCCTGGCAAATACAGAAGTGGATGCTCACAGTTATCTATTGGATGGAACACAAGGCCCCTAATGAAGGAGCTAGAGAAAGTACTCAAGGAGCTAAAGGGGTCTGCAACCCTATAGATGGAACAACAATATGAACTAACCAGCACCCCCAGAGCTGTGTCTCTAGTTGCATATGTAGTAGAGGGGGGCTTAGTCGGCCATCAATGGGAGGAGAGGCCCTTGGTCTTGCCAAGATCATATGCCCCAGTACAGGGGAATGCCAGGGCCAGGAAGCAGGAGTGGGTGGGTTGGAGAGCAGGGCAGGGGGGGTATAGGGGCCTTTGGGGATAGCATTTGAAATGTAAATGAAGAAAATATCTAATAAAAAATGGAAAAAAAAGAATTGAAACTTGGTTTTTAAATATATGTAGATGGATAAGCACATGATGAAATTGGCATTGTATGTACAGTTACTGATGATGTATTGATCATCAACCCTTGCTATGTTTAAATAGATATTCAACATGTGTGGAAGGTTCAGTAGTAGAGTTAGGTTCATGTCTAGGCTCTATTTTTTAAAATTTACTTAAACAATTAGTTAAACTGAGTTAACTAGTTACTTCTTATGTGTATGGGTGTATTACCTGAATGTACATCTATGTACCAAAGGTATAAAGTACCGTCAGTGGACAAAAGTGTGTCCTGGCTATCCTAGGACCAGAGTTCCAGCTGGTTGTGTACTGGAAATCAAACTTTGGTTCTTTAGAAGAGCATCCGGTGCTCCTAAGGACTGAGCTATCTCTCCAGTGCTGAGTTATTATTTTTTAAATACTGCTCACTCATTGTAAATGGTTCTGCAATTTATAAACCATACTTTTATTCATCTTTGACCTTATACAAGGTAATTCACCTCTTGATACCTTGATTTTCTCATCTATAATGTGGAAATCATGAAAATAAGAGTAATGCTAGAACTGATAAGAAATGCAAGGCATATTGCTGTTCTTCCTATAAGGCTGCAACCCCCTTCAGCTCCTTGGGTCCTTTCTCTAGCTCCTTCATTAGGGACCCTGGGCTCAGTCCAATGAATGGCTGTGAACATCCACTTCTGTATTTGTCAGGCACTGGCAGAGCCTTTCAGGTGACAACTATTATCTGGCTCCTTTCAGCAAGCTCTTTTTGGCGTCCATAATAGTGTCTGGTTTTGATGGTTGTATATGGGACGGATCCCCAGGTGGGACAGTCTCTGGATGGCCTTTCCTTCGGTCTCTGCTCCACACTTTGTCACCATATTTGCTCCTGTGAGTATTTTGTTCCCCTTTTTAAGAAGGAATGAAACACCCTGGGGATTAATCCCATAAGCATTCACCAAACCCAGACACTATTTTGTATACCAAGAAATGCTTGTTGGAAGGAGCTGTTTCCCTGAGAGGCCCTCCCAAAGCCTTACAAATACAGAGGAAGATGCTGGCAGCCAACCATTTGTCTGAGTGTGGGATCCCTAATGGAGGAGTTAGAGAAAGGACCGAAGGAGCTGAAGGGGTTTGCAACTCTATAGGAGGAACAACAATATCAACAAACCAGACATCCCATAGCTCCCAGGGACTAAGCCACCAATTAAGGACTATAGCTGCATATGTAGCAGAGGATGGCCTTGTCAGACATCAATGAGAGAAGAGGTCCTTGGTCCTATGAAGGCTTGATAGATGCGCCAGTGTAGGTGAATCAAGAGCAGGAAGGTGGGAGTGGGTGGGAGGGTAGAGGAACACCCTCACAGAAGCAGGGGGAGGGGGTATGGGATGGGGGTTTCTGGGAGGAAAACCAGGAAAGGGGGATGACATTTGAAATATAAATAAAGAAAATATCCAATAAAGAAAATAGAAAGAAAGAAAGAAAGAGAGAGAGAG
>NC_034592.1:52924339-52949730 GCF_900095145.1 Mus pahari
AGGGAGGGAGGGAGGGAGGGAGGGAGGAAGAAAGAAAGAAAGAAAGAAAGAAAGAAAGAAAGAAAGAAAGAAAGAAAGAAAGAAAGAAATGCAAGGCATTTAGAACAATGTCTGCCAAGTATTCTAAACTGTCCATATTTTACCCTTTATTACAATTTTAAATCTTTTAACATATTGTTTTTACACCTCCTTGTTGTTTTCAATTAATCAATTACCTAATATATTGGAATTTATAAAGACAATGTTCAGAAGATAGTATAACTCCTTACTGGTAACCAATAATTAATAGTAATATAATTGCAATGGACTGCAATACAGTGACTTTCTTGAAGAGCTTCCAAGATTCAGTTAGCTTTTTTTTTCTATTTTATGTATATTTCTTTTATTATTAGACTTTCAGCTTGTTACTATTTTCAAATTGTTTGCTTCTGTTTCTGCCTCTAACATTTGTCTATAACTCATTACAATTGAACATGATAATGGAAATAGAGGCTATAAAAAGCAGCCCATGACAGCTAATGGAAGAGTCAACCGGGCTATAAATATTTTGACTCTTTGGATTCCCTTCCCTCCTCTGTCTCACCACACCCAAATGCACTACTATTTTCTTGGTTCAAGCTAAGGTTGCAGGCTTGAGATTGATGGGAGATGAGCCTTGTCAATGAGCCATCACACAACTCTCTAGTTTTCAAGTTCCTAGTCAGATTTAGAAAGGATAGGTGATTTTGCATGAATAATCTAAGTTTGTCACAGTCATTCACAGGAATTTCAAGAGCACAAATACTTTTATGTGAAGATACTAAAATGATTCAGCTGCTCAAACTTACGTCTGTATGGAACTCTGGCTTCCAAAGTTGCCTGCTATTTCTTCCACCATTGCACACTTTGTTGGCGCTCTTGTGTTCATGTGTTTTCGCCTCCTTAATTCAACTTTAACCTTCTTTATTACAGTTCTTTTATTTGTTCATGAGGGCAAATGTGATTTGCTTTATTTTGTTCTAATGTAAGCCACTGATGATTTACTCCTGGCTTTTATTTTGGGGGGTGATGTTTGAAATTGTGTTTTTCTCACAGTTCAGCAACTTTTGGCTATTGCTCCCAACTTAATTTCCTAGAGGAAAATTAACCTCATCACAAAGAGACGAAGTATAGTTCATATTTGCTGGCTTTGTATTTCCAGATTGCTTAAATTTGTTATTCTTTATTTCTTTTGCCTTACCATACTCTAGCTCTTTGGAACACATTATTGAAATTGGATCTTAACGAGAACATTTGAAAAGAAAGGAAGGTCTCTACAATACAGACTTGGTCACTTTAAAGGCAAAATGTGTTTTGCTCAAGTTCTGACGAAGTAGTCTAAGTTGGCTCTGATCTTGTAGTATTTCTATTTTAGGTTCCACAGGGTTGCAACCACACTTGTTTGACAACACGCTCACTCATTATCTTGTATTATCATACTGTAACTTTTTTTTTAACTTTAAATATACTAAAGTGAATTTAAACTTCAAAAAAGACTGTTCATCCATTTAATAGTCCTAAGAAACATTAAAATTAACCATAGTGTCATGTCTTTTATATCTATTAGTTTTAAATTATGCCCAATAGTTGTACATACTCAAGGGATGCAATATGGTGTTTTGGCTTGCATATGCTAGGTACTTCATTTGTGGAACATATAATAATAATATGCTAAACATTGTATCATACATCAGTGTTTCAAATACAGAATAAAGTCCCTAAATTAAGGAGAGAGGGATACAGGCTCTTAAGCAAACTACAACCAACTTTTACCTTGTTCATCCTTGAAAATGATTAAGACTTTGAGAAGGATAGATCAAAATTATCCCAAATACTGGAGAATCTGGACTGTATAGGTTGTAAAACTGGAAAAGTAGACTGTACCCTTGAATAATAAATTAGTAAATGCATTTCTGATGTGCACAGTAACGTGGCCAGTGGACAACACCATCTTAAAGCTGTACCTAATCAAATAGCCAAAAGCAAAATCAAGACCTCCCTGATTGCAAACTTGCAAGAGCCATAGTTTACCTGTCAATTTGGAGCTAGAATCTGAAAATAGAACCTCTAGTAAGTAGACGGGGTCCCCATTAGAGAGTTGGGGTTATCAACCTACCTTCAAAATTTTTGGCCCAGAATTGTTCCTGTCTAAAAGAAATGCAGGGACATGAATGCAGCAGAGACAGAAAGAAAGGCCATCCAGTGTCTGGCCCAACTTGGACTCCATCCCATGCTTAGGCACCAAACCCTGACATTATTGCTGATGCTATGTTGTACTTGCAGACTGGAGCTTAGCATGGCTGTCCTCTGAAAGGCTCTACCAGCACTGACTGAGACAGATGCAGATACTCAAAGCCAATCACTAGACTGAGCTCAGGGATCCCTATGGAAGAGTTAAGGGAAGAAAATGAAGAAGATATCAACCCCATAGGAAGACCAACAATGTCAATTAACCCGTATCCCTGGGAGCTCCCAGAGACTTAGCCACCAACCAAAGAGCATGCACAGGCTGGTCTGAGAGTCCCTGCACATATGTAGCAGATGACTACCTTGTCTGGCCTCAGTGAGAGAGGATGTGTCTGATCCTGGAGAGACTTGATACCCTACGTAAGGAAGATGGATGACCTGACTGATGCCTGTGGACAAAAGAAACCCAAGAATGAGAATTATCTCTAGAGTGTGTAGAAGCTCCCACAGACAACTGAGCTCCTGTATCTTTCTGGTGTCTTCATTCTGACTTCTGAATAAATGATCATGGACTTATCAGGGTGGTATTCAGGTAACAAGGACCTCAGACACCTAGACACCAGCCCTGGAGTTTGAGATTAAACTCATGGGGACCTCCCTTGCATTTTATCCTGTGTCTACTTGCTGCCTAGTTGTGAACTAAGTACTTTCTCGTTTTTCTTCGACCTTTTTCTTTTGTTCCTAGGGTACCCTATCCTATCTTTAAATTATGCAGGCACAAGACCTCAGTGGTTGGATTTAGTTTGAGGGCACATCAGTTGTGGAAGGAAGCTATCAACATTTTCTTTAATTCTCCAAAGAATTCCCATGTAGATAATGAATTACATGGCCACCTACCCACTGAGCCCATACCAGGCTCCACTGAGCACAGCTCACTAGGTTAAGCCAGCTTTAGTAGGATTTTCTGCCCACAACTGCTCTTCCATCTTAGGAATAATGAAGGACATGAAAAAAATGGAAAGCTATGGTTGTTTTTATTTCTTATTCCTATTCTCAATCCCTCTATCCTCCCCAACATGGAAATCTTTTCTTAGATATCTAGAGTAAAACCTGCAATGACGCAGCCAACCCACATAGCAAATTCTCCAGAGATCTTAGGTAACCACTCTTCATGTATGTTCCTATTTTAGGGTATTTATTCTATTAAAATATTAATAATTAATCAGCAAACTTTCTGAAACCTGGAGGAGTTTATCAGGAAACAAGTGTTTAGATTAGTTTTGACAGAGAATTATAATAGTTATCACATGTACATGTCTGAATATAGATATACATGTTCAAATTTCCAATGAACTTCCAGAATGTCTTAGGTTAAAATATAAGGACATAGAGGACAGAGAAGGGAACTAAAAGTGAAGAATAAGGAAAAGGAAAACCAATAATTTCAAACAGTGGATCCATCAAGTGAAGGTGGCATCTCAGATGCCAGTTTTAGGCAGTCACAATAGTATGAAACTATTTCTCATTTAATAGCTGTCAAACTCTTTTGAATGAATGGTGTTCAACATCAGACAAAAGCAATGCATGATGCTATCATGCCCTTGCTGTACCAATAGATGCTCAGTTTTTTGTTAGAACAATGATAGTTATGAGTCCACCATTCTATGTTAAATTAGATTTGCTTCAGACTAGAAGGTGCCACCAGCTTAGGTGAAAGGCAGAGAAATGAAACCATTCAACAGGATATGAGTTTTTGAGACTGTAAGAAGCCAACTGCTAATCAATTTAGCCATTTAATGGTCAATTTGGACTGACATCTTCTTGGGTTGTGGCTGTCTCACTGCACTTAGTAGATGTATTGTAGCTTATATTTCATCTTTGCTGCATTCTAGTGTGAGTCACAGCTGAACCATCTAATATATTCTTTTCACTCAAAGCTCTCTGACTATTTTCCCCATGGAGTATTACACATAAATCTTATTCAGTGCATTGTTCTTTTCTTTTTTTTTTTAAATTGGAGTAAATGAAATATATAGTCATTGATTTTTGAAAGCTGAAGTTTACAAGGAAAGATGATGGTAGATAATAAAATTCTGAGAAGCCTTAATAAAATTATCATAATCAATAATTTTAATGGTGAAACTCTATAGCAACATAAAAGAGAATTATCTCAGTTATCAGCCTTTGGTTGACTGGCATATGTGGGTATGTTATATTTGAAATCAGAGTATAAATTTCTGTATTATTTTTTCTTTAGGGTAACATGCTTTTCAGTTGGTATAGATTGTATAAAACCCGGAAATTGAAATGTCATACAGTGAAAATTTGAGAATAAGTGTATCTTGACTGAGATTACACCAGTCTGCCTATAAATTGGCAGTCATCTGGATTACTCTTTTTGTTTAATCTCCTTGATGTTCTACTTTTCCTAAATCTGGGTTGGTTATTGTTGGTACCTGCTTCCCAGTCTGTAACTTGTTCCTAGAATTTTATCTAGCCTGATCTATGGACATTTTGTACACTGACTTTGGACATAAGCTTTTGAGGTTCTGTTCTGTAACCAGGTCAACTAATTTTGTCTGTAAGCAGTTCACTAACTCATGTGATGGCATTAAATAATGTGTTCTAAGTGATCTAGGAATGACTTATTATAGATGGGAAGATATGCAGAGATAAATGAAAACACTACAAACAAACTTAATGAAAGAAACTAAAAATTCTACAGATTTTGGAACCCATAAAGGCATCCTGAAATCAAGCCTTTATGAATGCCAAGGTGATATTTAAGTTAATGTTGTAAAATATATTTCTGATTCATGTACATTATAAAAACTCTCTCTGTCTCTGTGTCTCATCTCCGTCTCTGTCTCTGTCTCCCTCTCTCCCTCTCCCTCTCCCTCTCTCCCTCTCCCCCTTGCCCCCCTTCTCTCTCTGAGTGTGTGTGTGTGTGTGTGTGTGTGTGTGTGTGTGTGTGTGTGTGTGTATATGTGTGCCTGTAAGGACTGTGATCAGAATTTTTAAGAGATTGTCAGCATGATCATTTTAGTTACACCATTATTTACCACGGGAACAATACAGAAGCAACCTCTGTGTCTATCAACAGAAGAACTGGTAAATCCAATATATAAAATTCAGCCAAAAAGAGAAAGGAAATTCAGTTATTTATATTCCTTTTTTGTTAGATTATAATTCTTAAATTTTTTAATTCAGGATTTTATGAATTATGAGTTATAAATATTGGCTTAACATGTGAGGAAGTGCCAACAAAGGCTTAAGTACAGACTTTATCACTGCTTTAAGAGACAAATTTCACCTACAGTCTAGCAAACAGATTTTATAATGCCTCAGTTTTATAACTAGGATTCACTGTGTTTGAATATGTCTTGAATTGAGGGAAGAAGAATTAGAGTCACCAATATTCTGAGTGGCATAGTCAGCTTAACTATAAGAGCAGTGGCAGGACAAACTTTTGAATTGCTATCAGAACCAGGGGTTAATTGTTCAGAATCATTGTTCAGAAAGGTACCAGAAACCACAGAATAACACACTATAGCCATTCCTTTCAGCCGCCACAAGAATTACATGGTAAGAGTCTATTGTAAAGCTACACACACGTTGACTGTAGGACACAGAGAACTCACACTCAAAATGAACTAGAAGCTTCCTGCCTGCTAAGTGATTTCATATTTGTGAAAGATGCTCTACAGATAGCTGGAAGAGAGAAGTCATGAGGTGTCTTTCCTAGTGGTAGACTTTGAATGCTATTATACTGACTTGACAGGGAAGATCCGCCTACTTGTGCAATAGTGGGAACTATTACTGAATAGCCATCCCCTTATGATTAGAATGGAGGCTTATATCACAATAGGAAATAAATACTTGATAGAAATGCCCATGGCTACTTAGAGAGATAATATACCCTCAGAGGACACTTACTATTATGGTTTTGCTAAAGCAACATGATGTAAAACTATCTTCAAAATATTGTTTATTGCTACTATAGATAGGATGATACTCTCATCCTTGATCAGAGAAGTAGCTTGCATTTCAGTTAAATAGCAATGCATGAAGAATAGCTGCTTAAGGTGCAAAGAATAATAAATAATTACTGCCTATATCAATGGTGTTCAACCTTCCTAATTCTCTGATTCTTCCATAGAGTTCCTTATATTGTAGTGACCCCAACCATAAAATTATTTTCTTTTCTACTTTATACCTGTAATTTTGTGACTGTTATGAAACACTATGTACATATTTTTGAAGATAGAGAATTGCCAAAGGGGTTGCAACCCATAGGTTGAGACTGTCCTCTGGCCATGCCACCACAAACACAGTGTGCCACTTGAGAATGACAGAAGGGGCACTGAAATCATGAACTCAGGAGGTGTGGTTTCCTCCACTGGGATTCACAAAATCGGGCCAGTAAACATTTAGTTCTGGCTGTTCTATTCATTGGATGAAAACATCTTCCCAATGTGAGGTCTTTCTTAGCTGATATTGTATTACCCAGGAGATATAGAAAAGGACCACGACAGAGAAAATGAGATATATTTCTATAAGTTAATTCAACATAAAGAAAGATATCATTATACCTGGAAACTACTGGGTGTTAATAGATGCTAGGGAAGTGGGATGTCTCCTTCTTCCCACTCAATGGTAAGTTCTATTGGTGAGTCCACCATTTTCCTGGGGGTTGCTTTACACTATACCTTATAGACAGAGCCCTAGTTAGATTATGTGAGTCAAAACATAAGATGAAAATCAAAACTAAATGAAGCAAAATGCCATTACAATGGGAAGGAGAGCTGCTGGGATGAGGGAGATCTTGGGGGGAAAGGAGGGGATTAAGAGAGTGTAAAGGGAGGCGAGTCCTCTCGGGATGCATTACATACATTTATGAAGTCATCAAAGACTAGTCTTTATTTTTAAAGAAGAAAAAACACAATCTAAGTTCATGAATTTGAATGTATGCAAGGACACACAGGGTATCAAGTCTGTGGAAGGTGGTTTCAACACAGTGAACTTTCATAACTAGTTAGACAATATAATTATAGAACTCCAGGCACCAGGATGAAAGCTGTTCATGTGACCAATGTCCATTTGAATGTTTCTATGCCATTTTCATGGTTCCCTAGGAAGGTCTCCTACTGAGATTGTGAAAACTACCATATTGTGCTTGTCTTCTCTACAAAACAAGCATGCTGGGGAAAAGCCGAAACTTTTTGAAATTAAATATTCTTACAAGCCTAGTCTGTTAAACCTTTGACCAGAAGCAGCGGGCCAGAGGCCATTTAAGACCTCAAAGGAGAGGAATGCATTCTTGGTCTCTGTTTGAGAAATAAAAAGGGATCCAGAAATGAATGTAGCTTGTACCGTCCCCAGCAACCCTAAGACCTTTGGACAACAGTATTAGATGCCAACGGATCTATGCAATGTTTTTTTAAATCCAGAATGGGACATTTCCTGGAAGCCCAGAGAACTCTTGGGACTGCCTCTTTACTTCTTTTCATTGTGCTGAGTGCGCCTGACATTTTAGGATCCCAGAGTCCTCCCAAATCATTGTAGGTTCTCAAATATGAAAATTAAACATAATAGCTGCCCACCATTTTCAAATTGGAGAGCAACAATAGGGAAACTTTGAAATAAAACTGAGCTGAATGACAATGAATTAGTTTTTAATCTCACTTTGCACTGGGCAAAACCATGACCAACTTAGGACTCTATGGTCAAGGGAAGATAGAATCTATGGACCAGAGCCAAAGTGGCAACCTATAATCTGTGACTCACACAGTGAAGACTCTGTTGAACTGGAAAACTTCACTCTTTTTGTTTAAAGTGCACAATCTAGAAGATTCCACTGGACACAGTTTATTCATTCAACAACTATGATCCCCAAAGAGTCAGCATCTGGTATTCTAGCTGAAAACCGAACATTCGAATTATAGACATTTTGAGTTTGATTTTTTTTTTTTTATGAGCAGGACCTTATGTTCAGCTCTTCTTTCAATCAAGAACTTTGATACCGACACAATGAGGTTGATACCCAACTCTGCTATGGAGCTATCCACAGTTATTTTCAGCTATCATCAGCAGAGTGAGCTGAGTCAAAAAAAAGGTGGACCAACAACAGGGAGACCTAATTGCTTGGTATAGGAGAACAGAGTACAATAAGAGAGATCCTGGTTTATAAGGAAAGAAGCAGTAGCCACATAAATATATGCAAACCAGAATCTTAACCAGGTCAAGAGATATGACACAGCATATCCATGGCAACCACCATATGAAAGCATTCTATTCAAAGCCAAGGGCTCTATCTTTCAGTGTTTGGGAGGTAAGACTTTGCCTAGCTGATGTTGTATCACCCAGGAGATGTGGGAAAGAGGACGACTAACACAAGGGAAATGATGACTGTGTTACAAATTAAGCTTATGGGAAGAAAGATAGAATCTTTGTTAACAGTCAATGGAGGCTGGTAGGGGTTATAGATAGGCTCATGATCAGCATTAATATTGGCTTGTGAAAATAAAAGGCCAGAATCCCAGAAATGTAACAATAAATAAAGATATAGAGAAATGTAACAATAAATAAAGATATAGAGACCATGAATTTGTGAGAAAGCAATGAGGTGGGAATAAAATGGGTAATGAGGTGAAAATGAGGTAAGCAAAGGGGGTAAAATACTGTAATTATATTGCAATTTCAAAGATTAAATATGTATTTGAAAGAATATCTCTTGTGAACTAATGATTCTACAATAAATTCTGAAGACAAGGTTTGAATAGTGGTTAGAGAGTTGTGTGTGAATCTCTGGGTCCTGCTCTGGCATGCAGAGCTTACTCCAGTGAGGTTTAGAATTGGAAGCACTAGCATAATTCCTATCCAAGGAAAGGCAGGACATTGACTTTCCATTTCCATTCTCTCTCTCTCTCTCTCTCTCTCTCTCTCTCTCTCTCTCTCTCTCTCTCGTTATCCTGTGTATTGCTTATTTGTGTGCACTAGAACTTGTAGTGGGTGACTCTCCATTTCTAATCTGATAAGACATGCTTCACCTCAGTGGAGAAACATCAGTCATAGCACATATAATACCTTGTCCGTTTATTTACTCCATGAGAACCAAGTGACAGAATCTCCAGGGCCCAAATGTTTGGTTCTTACCCCACTTCTCCAGGTGAGACTGATAAGCAGCTAGACAGGTCCCTAACATATCGTCCAAGGCTAGACAACCCCTATTTCATAGCCTCAGGACCAATTTCAGGTAATTCTATTATTTTAGATATATCCATGAGTAAAGGGGAGCTCAGGATACCTATGCGGAACTGCAAGACTGAATAATGGATATCCGAAACCGAGGTTTTTTGATACCTAAACTTGATTGAATCCATATTAATAACTATATTAAATCAATCCCAAATGGTCTACTTACTATGTTTAATATTTTTAACTCAGAAAGTAAGGCCATATACCAAAAGCAAAATTTGAAATTAAAAAGAGAAAAAGGGTAGATCATATTTACAGAAGACCTAAGAGAGTTATAATACGAGTGGCACACCTCTTAGAAGGATGAACTCTTATAGGTCATACTACCCTTTCAAGGGCATGCATGATGAGAGACATAATCAACTTTCTCTTACTCTCCTAATTCTAGAACAGTTTGTCTAAAGACCCCATCTTTCCATATGGATGCTACAATTCAAATGGGAGTCACACTGGTGAATTAGGGAAAAACCAATAGTTACACAAATGATTACTTTCATAATACAATTCACATCGTCTGTATTAGTCCTTAGCAGGGATTGGTTAAATGTTGTTTTTAAAAGTCAGGAGAACAAATTATGATCACGTTAAGTATTAACAATTCATATTGATACACCAAATGCAAATGAATTATTATAATTCTAACTTCCCCAAATTTTATGACTCGGATTCTAGTTCAATTAGCAGATTGCCCAATAACTCATCAGATTATTACTCAGAGTATGAAAGTAGGAGGGTAACTGTAGAGTGAGTGAAAGAAGCTCACAGAAGAGGAAGGGGGCTTGCATTTCTTATGGGTCTTGTCTGTACTGCTTGTAAAAGTAGCAGCTTATAATAGCTAAGGGCTAGCCATGGCAGGCAAGGTGCCAGGATCCCGAACGCTCCACAGCAGGTTCTTTCTACTGTGCTTTATATTCTCTCCAAATGCCTAACAAAATACTTCCACCCTTCTATTTCAGTTTTTCCTGACCAAAATCCACATGGCACATTGAACAAGTCCATCAGCTGAGACGATTTTATGGATCCAGCATTAACACTGCTCTGATAATTTTGTAAAGTGTTGGAGGTATCACAACCAGAATAGCCTCATCCAAAAGGAAAAAGACGTCTAGAAGGAATGTGCTTGAGAGATCACATAATACAGCAAATAAAACATAAGCCATGTTGAACCAAATACTGTCAAACTCCAATCTGTTCGAAATAAACACACCAATTCCAATAGCATTCCTCATCTGTTTTAATCCTGGGGTTGTCACATCAAAAGTTCTACTCTTGAATGAACAAAATTACACAAAATACAGAATATGAATTCCTTAATAGTATAGTCCAACTTGCAAAACCTGCTTCATCCGTTCTGACCATCACTTCTAAGGAGTGCTAGAAATTTTACAGTAACAGATTATCTCTTGGTTTCAGCTTACCTGGGTGATATATCTAACCACATATGCCAAGCAAACACCCATATTGCAACTGTCAGTTCAGATCTGGATATTATCTGTTCTTTTTGGCTCTCAAACATTTCCCAAAGATTGTGCACGGGAATGGAGCGGGTGGAATGGGACAGAAAAGCAGAGTACAGCCATGAGCTATCCCCATCCTGGGATTGTCACTAAAAGAAAAAAAAAAAAAAAACAATGCACTTACTTGCTGCCAAATGCTAGTCTTCACTAAAAACTCCGAGCAAGAACCCCAGAGGCAAGGCTCATGAGAGCCCTTTGCTCTCCTGGGCTTGTCTTTCTTCTCAGATCTCTGCCACGGGAGGTTGTTGCCCTGTGGTTGCTGTTCACTGCTTCTTCCAACTACACACTCACCCACCTGGCTGGCTCCACACTCACAGATCCAGAGACCACCTACAGACAGATGCCTAGCAAGTCTTGTAGCTGTTTTTGTTTCCTTTGCCTTCCTGCCTCCCTTCTCTTGGCCACTCCCCCACCCTCATCTCCAGGCCAGTCTGTGACTCTAGAAGCTGGATAAGCGTGGGCGGCTGATATTGACAGAGACCCAGCTGCAGAGGCAATAACAGCTTCAGCAGTGGCTTTGCATTCTGCTCCCTGGGAAGGAGCCAGTCAGTCAAGGGGGATTAGGATTTTGTGAAGAGAGGGAGAGAGCTGGGCAAAGACATGAAAGGTCTAAAACATGGGAGAACAGCAAAAGCAGGATGATGCTAAATTGTGTGTTTGTATGCCACTGAGTGTGTTGAAAAAGGGAGGGGAGTATAGTAAGGGGAGGATGGTAAAGGCAGGGTCCTGATCTGCAGAAAGCTTTCCCTGCGCAAGTCTGGCTGCCCAGTAGAACACATGGGGCTAACTGCCAGCCTGGACTGTGAGGCTTCAGGATGGGAAACTGGACATTGCAGTGGATGCTGTTCTGAGCAGGTGTGCAAATGCTTAGGAGATACTTTATTGGGAGACTAAAACCAGTGCATATTTGTGTCGTGCTCTGGCTATTGGAAGAGAAGTGAGGCACAGAGGAGACTGTTATTGTTCTTTTAAAAAATTGGCATGTTCTACGTCTAGAGTGTGTTCTGAGGTGTGTAGGGGAAATGTAGTAGTTTTTTTGTTTTCTGAGATGGAGCAGAAGTTTGAAACAACACAGACCATTCATTCATAGACCATATAATCCTATTTTGTACAGGTTTTATTAAAACTATGATGTGTTAAAAATCAGCATATGTCCATGAATAAAAAAAATATTTTACAGAATTTAACCTAGGACTATTGTCAAACCTAAAAATAAAAGTAACAAGTTTGCAATGCCAAACATCCACTTGATTTCTTTCTCAAAGATGGTACATGGATTTTTCAGCTTTTCTTGCCCACATTTTGTAGTGTTATTACAAAAACATTTCCTAGTGTGGAAAGCATTGTCATGGGGGTAATGTGCCGTGCTTACCAACACAATCCTATGTATCGTTTATTATATCCAACCATAAATAATTTTGTAAAACATTCTCAAAGCAAATAAAATCCAGGTACAGGTCAGGGCGGAGCTCAAATATCCTACCTCTATCTGAGCAGCTATTGGTGACTGTTAGAAATTTGGGTAAAGACCCCTGAATGCTTGTCTAGTACCTATACACATTAGCGGTGCTAAATGGACCTAGGGGGTTAACAGCCACAACGAAGAGGCATATAGAATTTGGAGGGAAAATGGTTGGAGGGGGGATGCTTAGAAATTGAAGGGGAGGCAATTAGCTGTGAGCTAGGACAAATTAAAATTTGTATGACATTCTTAAGCAGTACCTACCAGATATCTCAAATGTGTAATAAGTTACTTGAAAGGAGCACTGACAAGAACAATCTTACATACATGTTTTTCTGTGTGAGAAAACAGGCAGCTGCCAACTCATGATCGGAGAAGTGAGGCTCAGAGGAGAGCCTTCAGACTGGGTTTAGGTCTTGAGGTCGAAAGTTTGGTTTTGAAACAGTATATTTAAATTAAATTACTCTAAAATAAATAACCCGCTAACACTGTTAGACAATGGAATTTGCTGAAACATTCCTACAGTCATTATGTTCCAAGGAGTAAACTAAACTCTTTCTGTTTTTCTCAAGCAGAAAGATGTATGGAAGGTGGGCCCTGCTTTATACATCTTGCTTCGGACCTTGTCTAGTCTTGTCCATAATATAATATAATACAATATAATATGATATAATATAATATAATAATATGATTGACCATCTTATTGTATTTTCTAAGCTGTCTTCTGCACATATTCAAATTACAGAAGCTGTGCACCTATTTTTCTTTTGCCTCATCAAGAAAAACATACTATTTTGAACAGCCCCTTGACCTGGGATCACTGTTTTTCTTATAGCCTGTGTAAACAGGGGATGTTTATTCTAACACCAACAGATCAGTATCAGAAATGCAGATGGATCTGGACTTCGTTTTTATCTATATAATCATCCCAGAATTTACATAAGCCTGAGTAAATATAAACACAGTAAAATATTAAACAATTCTACCAAACACAAGTACATCCTTTTTAAAAATTACACCTTGGGCGTCACCTGCATTCTGTTAAGTTTATCTTAACATACACACACATACACACACACACACACACACACACACACACACACACTTAAACACACACACATAAGCACATACACATAAACACACACACACATATATATATGCATTGTGAATATATATAAATTATGATTATATATTCTCTCTCTCTCTCTCTCTCTCTCTCTCTCTATATATATATATATATATATATATATATATATATATATTACAATGCAACTAACTCAGACCTAAATTATGATTATATATTCTCTCTCTCTCTCTCTCTCTCTCTCTCTCTATATATATATATATATATATATATATATATATATATATATTACAATGCAACTAACTCAGACCTAAAGTTAAGGGATTATCCTAGAAGGAGTTGGGGAAAATTGTAATAGCCAGAGGACTAGAAGGTCTCCTATGAGATCAAATATCCTAGAACCAACAAAGAAGCTACATTTGAGATAACTCAACAATATGGATGCTTAAACAAATCCTGAATATGGCAACTCCAATAGACATTCTATTTTGGAGGAGAAAATTTTACTGGGGTCCAACCCTTTGACGAAGAATTGTCCATAGCTATGAACTTCTGAAAGCAGAAAAAGTAGTCTTCCCAGGGGTGAACTCTTAATTAACTGTCCAATATGAAGTAGTTAGCCCTGTATGCAGTCATGCACACACTAGTAAGAATATAGGGCTTTAGCAGGTTGTATATGTGTATGTATTTACGAAGAAACTCCTGGTCTGGATAGGGTTGAAAGAAGATGCAGCGTAGGACTCTGGTGGGGCTCTAATACTGATGGTCTCTGGAAATGGGAGGGAAGAGAAATAAAGTAATGTAAAAGTAATGTAGCCTTTGTTCTATCTCCACAGGAATTGTATGGCTCTAACTTGCAGCTTGCTAGTTGAAGTCTCAGGAAGAAAAAGGGACACTTCAAAAACCGATTTTAGCTTTTATTTCTAAGTTGTAAAATGTTTCTTATGAAAGCTCTCTAAAAGGGGAAAAGCAGAATGATCATGATTATCCTAAGTGAAACAAGGAAAATTCACACTCCTCTCTTGTACATCTTTCAGAATACATGATCACATGGTAAAAAGATCATCACAAGTTTATACATAAATTCAAATCATAAATTGAAAAAAGTTTACAACAGTGAATGTTTACACACATATACATTAGGAGTAATTATTTGGGTAAACAGTTATCACTTGTCATAGTTCCACAGGTTCATGGAGATTTAATGTATATATTATATATGTTATTAGCTAAGTTTTGTATAGTTAAAGAGCAACCAAAGAGAAATACTTGACAGAGATGTAGAAAATAGAACAGGTCTGTATAGTTGATAGGAATGTAAGTTCATGCTGTAATTGTGGAAAAGGATATAGAAGTTATCATAAAACTAAAAATAGTGTTATAATACAATCTAACAGTATTTCTCAGTAAAATTTCAAAGGGATTGAAATTGTGACATCAAAAAGATAGCTGTACTTTTATTTCTTTTTTAAAAAAGATTTATTTATTTATTATATATAAGAACACTGTAGCTTTCTTCAGAAACATCAGAAGAGGGTGTCAGATCTCATTACAGAAGGTTGTGAGCCACCATGTGGTTGCTGGGATGTGAACTCTGGACCTCTGGAAGAGCAGTCAGTGCTTTCAACTGCTGAGCCATCTCTCCAACCCCATACACTCACTTCTTAACTACAGGGTCCACCAACATACCCACGTGTAAAGAAATGGAATATGCACACACTAGAATACTATAGAACCATAAGAAATGTGAATTCTGTGATGTGCAAAAGCATAAAAGGTTGCTTGTAATGGGATAGGAATTAAGCCACACCCAGAAAAGCAGATGCTCTTATGATCTTATCTCTTTGTGGGAGCATCTGAATGGATGTTAGAAAGGTGAATTGCAGCTGTAGAGGGGGAGAAGAAGATGGAGATTCCAGCCAAAGTGTACAACTATTTTAATTATGCTGAGGGAATAAGCTTTGGTGACACTGTGTACTACCTGCTAACCAAGTAAAGAAAATATTATCACATATGTCAAACTTACCTAGAACATATTTTTAAAATTCTCACTCACCACATACACAATAACATCGTTGAGGTGATGGATATGTTAATTAGTTGACTATTGTCACAATGCATTCAGATGTCAAAACACCACAGTGTAGCTCACAAACATACCCAAACTGTTTGTCAATTAACAATACAAGAATGAAGCTGTTTCTTCAACATGATTTTGTAGGTGGATGCTCTGAATAGTCAGCATCCTTTGTTTATCTTTGTTGAGGGGTGATAAGGGATACATATGGCTTTTGGACTGTTGTCAACACCAGGACAATAGCTTTTAAGGATGAAGGAATTATAAATCATACTGTAGAAGCATGTCTTCCTGAGGGTTGGCATTTTGTGTATCCTTTAGTTTTAGAATGTTGGGAGGTTGAACCCAGGTCCTCTCTCATGCTATACCAAGCACTATAACATAGAGCTACATTGCCTACCCCAGAATTTATAATTCTTCTAAATTCACATGGAATTTTTTCTAATGCTAATTGATTCTTCAGGTGTAGGTTGAAATATCACTAGAAAAGTCTTCAATATTTAAAGTCTTTACACATAAAGACAGTGTTGCTTTCTTATCATGCTTTTTATATACATAGACTTCTATAAACAACACTATTTATAAACTTGATTTCCTTGGCATTGCTTTAAGAAAACCTTATCACAGTCTTCAGTCCCGCCCTTTGTTCTGTAGTTGTTGGGATGTGGCCCTGGTGGCTGAGTAAAACTGGAAAAGTTTGACACTCAGAGAACAAAATGTAAACAGCCTGTATCATAGATTCTCAGACATGAAAGACAGCCTACTACTAATTCCAGCTATTTGAGTATTCTTATAATAGTTGTGGAGAAACATTAACTGTAGGTCAAAAAAGATTTTAAATTAATGTTATTTTCTTGGAACTCCTGGGATATATAAGCAAATAAACACATTATTTCAGTTTGAGTTTCCAAAGACTTCTAAATAGAGACATAATCACTAAAGAAAATTAGAAGAAATTTAAATTAAATATTTAAGTTTAGAAAAGATACTAAACACTTAAATAGGGAATTTCTACTTATATAGGATTTTTTGAGCTGTTTCATGCCTTCCTTGGTTTTACAATACCATCTTGATCCTAGGAATCAGACTATAAAAGCTATTAGCCTGTCTGAAATTCATGTTCAAAATGTTCCTAACCACAATTCATTACAGTTTCAATTACATGTTCAATAGCCACCTGCAAGAGCTTCTCAGACAGGCTTGGGAGAGGCCCAGAGGACTTGAAATGATAAAAATAAAATAAAAGCATAATTTATAAGTTGCAGCTTGTCACTTACTAGAAGTTATATTTTCACTGCCTGTGTCCGTGTGAAATTGTTAATATGTTTATACCATGGACACGAGTCAGATTTCAGCACTATAATCTCTTAACATAAGAGTAACTGAAAAACAGCAGAGTTTGTGTCTCTCAAACAGAATTTGTGGAGGGCCACAGTAACTTTGTACTTTGGGATCTATCACTATTTCCAGGATGTCTAATGAATGCACTTGCTAAAGCATCTGAATGTAATTATTTCTTTCACAGAACTTGGAATTATCAGGTGATGAGTTCAGATAGGTCAGTATAGTAGTAGGTTTTTATTAGTCTTGTAAAATGATTAGTTTTTCCAAATATTTACTTCAATTTATTTATTTATCATTGCATGAGTAAATGTACATCACACAAACACCCTCCCACACACGCACACACACACACTCCCACAATGGCAGAGCAGGAGACAATTGGCTGAAGGCAGTTTCTTTCTTTCCTACATCGGCTTTTGGGATCAGAATCCTTGTCATCAACTTTAGTCCCAAGTATGTTTTCTCACTGAGCCATTTCACCGGACTCATTTCTTTCTTTTCTATCACTTTGGTTTTGGTTAAATAAAATATTAGTTGGAATCTATTTCTCTATTAAAAGTGTCAAGGCAAAGACTACAAATATCTTGACTCCTAAGGTCATTTCCTGTAAAACTATAAAAGATCTACAACACTCATTCCAGTTAGACAGAGTGGAGCACACCAGACTAATGATAAATGACCCAGTCAAGGAAAAGAAAAGCAACTTCAGATTTGCTCTCTGTAGAAAGTGATACTGGTAAGAATCAAGTTAACTTTCTTTTGTAACAATTGTATATCTTTCTGAAGATACTTACTCACAGTGCAACTGTGCAACTGGACAAGACAAAGAGAACATTCTCTGAGAGATTTATGTCATCAGAGCTTCGATTCCAACCCACTCTGCAGCTCTTCTCACATTCAATTTAAAATGAAAAATAGACACTCTAGAAGTTTTGCATCATAAAATTTTTGAATCTTATATAATAATCACAGTCAAAGATAAAGCCTTGACTGAAAGCAGCACTTGGATAATGTTGGAAATAAAAAAAAAATGTCCTTTGGTGCAATTTCTCCCTTAGACCTGAGAACTTTAGTTGTCATATTCTGAATTTTACAAGGCCAATCCTAAGGTCTTTCTCTTATGTGCGTGCATGACCTGGACCACACTCTAAACCCAATAACATTAACATTTGATATCTGTGATAAGGAAGTTGAATCAACCAAATACATTGTACGAAATTCTCAGAAAGTAATGCAAATATGAGTAAAGGAAAGGTCAACTAATCCCTAGATCAACAGAAAACAAAGCATCTAATACCCAGGATCAGCTTCTCCAACCATCATACACTTGCACAGTGCATAGAGCACGCAAATTCTCACCACAAATGCTCACCACAAAATTAGAGCCACTGCTGAACTGAAGAATGTCTTCAGGATAACAGGGAAAAAAAAAACCCAACAATCATATGAGTAAATGTACTGAAAGAACTGACTCAGTGGACATAAAAACAGTAAAGTTCATAAGGAAATTTAAATGACAGATGTCCTCTTTATAGTTCAGAAGTCTGAGTAACTGAACTGAGTCACCCTCAGGAGTATGGGGCATGATGACTGTATACTATCTTGATATAAGACAGAAACAAAATATCACTATTTTTCCTTTTATTGAAAATAGATTCTTTTCTCACATCATAGATCCTGGTATGTGTTTCCTCTCTATTCCTTCCTGTCCTTCTTTCCAATCCCAATCTATTCTCTGTCTCTCATTAGAAAAGAACAGGTTTCTAAGAGATCATAATAAAATACAACAAAATAAACTGTAAGATGATAAAATAAACACATTGGAATTGCACTAGAAAATCAAGCAGAAGAGAAAGAGCCCAAGAGAAGGCACAAGAATCAGAGACCCACTAATTCCCACACTCAGGAATCCCACAAAAACACTAAACTGGGAACCATAATATATATGCAGAGGGCCTGATGCAGACCCATGTAGGCCTTGCGCATCCTACCTTAGTCTATTATTACATATGAACTTTGATCATGTTGCTTAAAAAGTCCATTCATTCTGGCTCTGAACACACTTTCTGCTTCCTCTTCCTCAGGGTTTCCTGAGTCATTGGGGGAAGAATTTGATGAAGGCATCTTGTTTAGGACTGAGTGCCCAAAGTTCTCCCTCTACCGAATGTCTGGCTGTGGGTCTCTGTATTTGTTCCCATGTATGAGAGGAGCAATCTTGTCTGGTGAGAATAATAGAATGTCAGTACAATTTGTTTGTTTGTTATTAGATCAATATTATATGGTTTACCCTATCCCTGGACTATCTGGTCTCTGGGTCTAGGTGATCCAAACATTGTTAGGTGTGGAGCGTGTTTTAAGTAAAATAAGATATCAAGTTTGGTTACACCCATGACCTTAGTGCTATCATTGTACTAGCATTATATTGTAGTCAGGGCAAAACTGTAGATCAAAGAGTATGTGTTGGTTTGGTCTTTACATTTCTCTTCCCATCCCCACCTACAGTATATAGACAAAATATACATATAGTAAGTTTCAAAAATACTATGGTAGAGAATAAAGATGAAACCCAAGGTTACCTTATGGTATTTTCATATTTGTAGACATGTACACGTTGACATATAAGTACATACAGAAAATGTTAGCAAATCTACTGCTCTTTAAAGGCATTGAAGTCATAAGGAGTGAGAATACCTCAGAACACAGAAACTAGGGATGGAGAGGTAGCACACAGTGGTTTGGAGTACTTGTTGCTTGTACAGAAGATGGGTGTTCAATTCTCAGCAGTGACATGGTGTCTCAAGATCATCCAAAACTCCAATTTCAGGGGATTCTGCCTCTGTAGGAAGCAAGCATACATGTGGCACACATATATACATATAGGCAATACACTCATAAATATAAAGTAAAGTTAATAAATGTAAAAACAGAATATATTTGAAGAGGAAAAGGAATTATCTATAACATGGACTTTTGAAATCAAAACAGAAATAATTGAAATGAAGTATTTTATTATCCTAATAAAATCTATATATTAAAACATCAGGAGATTGGCCAATGAATGATATAAGACTTTTCAGTATCAGCATGAAAATCCACTAGAACGTAATTATGTATATTCAAATCTCTAAGGAAAATTTTTTCCAGTCTAGTATTCTATACAGAACCAAGCCACCATACACAGATCATTTTCAGACACAGTAGATCCCCCAAATCAATTTCTTATGCATTTAAAGTGTCTCATACCCTTTCTTGTTTAAGAAGTTACCAGAACATGGGTTATACCCAAAGAGCAGCAAACACTCAAGTTTCTGAGCTGAGGGGGACACTTAGGACAAAAAGGCCTTCGTAACAAGTAAGCATGAGGCACCACAGAAGCAAGGATTATTTCCTAAGGGTCAGAAAGGATGTGGCAGATGGATTCTGAGGGCACACAGCTCAGGCAACAAACAGTATATACCTTGGAACAATTCAAAACAGGATAAAATGAGTTAAAGTTAAAACATTTAGAAGCCCTTCTAATATAAACTCAAACATATATAACACGTTATATTTTTACAATATGCACTCTGCTTTGGATTTAGAAGAACCATAATCGTGAATCTAGCTGCTATGGAATTTACCAGTGATCTGTTGATACCATGCCTTCACGAAAAGAGAGGAGGAGTTTGACAGTGATCAGTTTTCACCTTAGAAACGGTAGAGATATTGTCTGGAGGGTCATTAGAGGTCAGAATCAAACTTCACCTGCAAATCGGGAAGATGAAATAGAGCTAATTAATTTGAAACTAAATGACAGCTAGAAAAGTTTTGAGATGTTTTTTATTTTATTTCAAAAGAGTATTTAGGAAGATGAGTCCGAAATGAAAATATAAGTATGTAAATTATGCTCATGTTTTGTCTTAATAAAACAAAGATAACCAATGTACAATTTTAAGGGATGTTATAAGCAAGTAGGAACTTACACTAATGACCTACCTCTTACAAAGGACCATTGCTTTGTCTAAGTCACTTTTGGAAACACAATGCTTAGTTACATATTTTATAGAAAACTTATTCAAGAAAAGACTGAAGATATAGAATTCCATATTTTTTTCACCCAATCAGGATGAGGGGAAATATCTAGAAAAGCTGCCAGAGATCTACCTGCTTTCTGCTTCATTATTTTACATTTACAAATGTAACCTAAGAAACTCTCCCTGGCTCTCCATCCCCTTGGTCTGCAGGAAGCCCTCTAGACCAAGTATCTCTGTTGGTCACTCTCAAAGACATGGCTGCTTTCCCTTCAAAAGCAATGAGAAGGTCCTTTGAGACCCATCCATTAGCAGTGTAGTTGGAGCATGGAACAAACCTTCAAATAATTTAAGTTGAGTGCAAAATAGAATGCTCCAGGGGGGCAGGGTGTGCAGTGGCCCCTTTACAAAGCAAATTTCAGCTGGAGTGCAAAGTTAATTGATATGGGGAGCAAGGAGCCTGGAAAGGAGGGTGGTAGTAGACGGAGACACGGGAGTCTGGGCTCGCTTTAGGAAGTAACAATTATTTTTTCCAATCCTCTCTGTATATCACTTAGCTAGCTACTAAAGATAGAGTACAAGCAGAGCTTGAGTACCTGAGTTGTCTCTGGACCCCTTCCACACTTCCCTGCCCTTGTGATCTAGTTTTGTCCCCGAGGACATTCTCCTGGGCTTCATCTAGAAACTACAGTTTCCCAAAGTCATGTCACAGTCACACAGCTCCAACTCAGTCGTAGTTTGTGCCTGAGAAAGGAACCACTGATCCAGCTGGGCCCAGCAGTGACTTGTCAAATTTTATCATGTTGACATGCTTACAACATAGCATACATAAAATTTTCTCCATGGCATATTATATAAATCTGGTAACATGTGGCTGGTATGTCTCCTTCTTTATTCCCCTTCAGTTGTTATCAGGCATATTTAAAAACAATAAGGACTCCTTTGTTGCTCCTTACTAAGATGTTACAAGCATTCACACAGCCTATTGCAATTGCTATCATTGGTGTCACTATTTACTTAACCCAGATCTTCCCAGAACGTAATTCCCAAGGAATCAGAGAACATGCCTCTTTCTTGCCCTATGTGCCAAGCTTCTAAGAAACCTATAAGTAATTTTGACTGCTTTGGTAGTTTGGAAATGAGAGTAAATAGCAGAAAATATTGACCTCCAGAGACGCAAGAATTATTGTGTTTGTAAAACTACCTGGAAAGTGCGATAGTGCACCTATATCCAAAGTGATGGAGATAAAACGATTGCTCCAACATGAAGCCTTGGAACAAATGTTACAGGTGTGCGGTTTATTACAGAACTAGTACAGCAACAGTATGATCAGAGATGGACTTTCATACCCCTGTTTTAGAATAAAATCATGATGAACAGGTTAAAAGGAAAAATGGCACTGGATGATAAATAAACAAGCTTCCTTGGAATGGTGGCTGCTTATTGCAAAGTACATAGAGGACTCTGGATATACGGAAGAAAGGGGCGAAATAAATTATGTATCATGAATAGCAAAGATAAAGAAGATTCCCAGATGCACTAAATATTTAAAAATCATTTGAGTAATGCTGCGGCTCAGCCTTTCTGAATATTTCTGATCTTGATACAAATAAGCATGTGTAAGAATAATTTTAAAAGTACTGAACTCTATGAGCTCATAGTTGCCCAATTAGTAAGAGTTGGTAAGTTAGTTTATAATCTCGGTTGTAACAGACACACTATTCTTCACTGCAGATATTACCTTAGCAATGGTGTGTGGACATGAGCTGGAGAAGAAATGCACAGCTCTGAGCAGGAAGCGGCAGACTCTCCTGGACTGATGGCCAAGGTTTTCTCCCCGACAGTAGGGTTGTGGTCCTCTGTGACCATCCACAATTCCTTTCTTTATGTGTTTTCTGGGGCACTCGCTTAGATTGCTTCTCACTCCTTAGTCTCGATTTCCAAATTCTTCCATTCAAGTGTAGATATCCTGTACACGATGTTTACAGAAGAGGGGCACAGGTGAGCAAACCCAGAAAGTGGAATACTTGGTTTCCTAAGGTTTGTAAACCATCAGTTGTTTGAGGTGTGTTGCAATGAAACCAATTCTGATCTTTGGACTCTGCCTTTTCTTGTCTTTTTTTTTTTTCTCTATTATGTTACTAAATGGCTTCTGTGTGACATTTTTCACATCCATTCACTCTTTCAAGTTTCTGCAAAATTTGACCTTAGATTTTTTTTTTCTCTTACCGTTAAATGATCCTGCCAGAGCCAACTATAAACATCTTACAGATAACACATGCCCTGCAGGGGTACATAGTAGCAGCTGACACCACCAGAAGGTGTCTTCCTGGTTTGTCTTTTCTTTTATGTTAGATTCTTCACACATTAAACAACAAAAATTAAAATTGGAAATGGCTATAATTAATTAATTGATGTCTTAAAATTCAGTACTCCATTTACATGAAATACCGATCCCTCTGTAGTTTATAAGATCCTATTATAAAATACTAGAAACTTGGAGACTTTGTAGAATGTGTAGAAGACTGTTCCCTAAATGTCAGAACACAGCACTGTTGAGTCACTTCTTCCTTGAAACCTTTTCTTTGTGTTTGCTGACACCACACTTTTCTGATTCAATCTCTCTAGCACATCTTCTCAGAAGATATGGTTTTACATTACCTTTGACTGTGGTATCCAAAAGAACATTCTGCAATGATGGAAATGTCTAACAGGGTAATTAGCAACCCTGGGTAGCTATGGATCATTTGCATTATAGTGAACTCGAATTTAATGCATTTTAAATGCCCCGGATGGATATATATTATTTATTAATGAATTTCCTCAACATTGTCTCCAAGGATTTGTATACAGTGGCATTTACTAAATGTGAGTGATTGAAAATTTCAAATTAAGAATTCCTAGAGGTTGTAGTGAAAAGAAGAAAATACTCTACTGCCCCCTAGTGTTTGAATATAACCTTGCATGCCACACAGAACAACTACTGTTAAATAATTTGGGGTAGAAGTCAGATTTATTTGAACTGTAGTTGTACATTTTCAGAGATTAATAATAATAATAATAATAATAATAATAATAATAATAATAATAATAATAATAATAATAATAATAATAAAACTAAGATTTTTCTGTCTTTGATTTATGTATTTGAAATTATTCCCATTGAAAATTAATGATCTGGAGCTATTGGTTCAGGTTGGTGCTAAAATTTTTTCTAGTATGCACAAAGGCCTGAGTTCAATACACAACACTGAAAAAGAGACATTTCACCTTAAAGCATGATATGGTGTAAATGCCTTTAATCTTAGCACTAAAGAGGTTGATGCAAAAAATAATTTAATAAGGCTAGCCTGGGTTACATAGCAAAACTTTAGCTCTAAACTAAGCAAAACGTAAAGTAAAACAGGAAGATGATATGTCTTGTGATTTCTGTAGGTAAGATAGAGAACCAGGGGTTGATTTTCCAGTCTAAATTCAACTCTAATAACGGCAGGCAGGAGAAGCTGAGATTGTCAGCTCAAGATATTCATCCTTTCAGCCTATTCAAAGATAGAGGGTAGGCAGTTTTTCCTTATTCATCCTTATTCATTCACTTTAGATGAGAGCTCTCTAGACTAGGGAAGATAATTTTCTAAGTTAACCTCACTCAAAAACAACTTCATAGACACATTAAAACTAATTTCCCCTCAAATATCACGCTCCCGCTGAGCCTACTCCCCTTGACATAGATTTATCTCTATACTTAGATTATGAAAACATCTAAGAAAATATGAAAGACATGCCCTTTTCCTCTCCTTCCAAATCATAGCATGGAAACACAACAAGAAGATTCTGCTGTAATTTTAGAGCCAACAGTGATCTCAAGGCAACATCAGCTGTGTCACATTTCAGCTCTGGAGAGATTTGCAGTAAGGAACATTAGAAATTATAGAGATCCATGATAAAAGTCACATGTGCTAATTTTAGAGCCAACAGTGATTTCAAGGCAACATCAGTTGTGTCGCATTTCAGCTCTGGAGAAATTTCAATAAGGAACATTAGAATTTATAGAGATCCATGATAAAAGCCACACGTGCTCTGACTCATCTCAGACAATCTCCCTTGTAAGTTACCATTGACAAACAGGGAGTTTTATTATTTCCATAAACAAGTATTTGCAAAGTGCCTACTATGTGCCATGTCTTGTAGTAGACAGACAGCAAACCCCTTCTACTGTCAAACAGAAGATAAGATAAACAAAGCCTACATTAAAAGAACAAGTAGAAAATACAATGGAAGGCTGAAAGTGGAAAGCTAGGGTGGGCAGGTAGCCCAATGGTTAGGAATGTGTGCTTCTTTTGCAGAGGACTCTAGTTTGGCTCTTAGCAACATTGTCAGGTGATTCACAGCCTTCTGTAGTTCCAGTCCCAGGGGATCTGATACCCTCTCTGGATT
>NC_034592.1:52949750-52959070 GCF_900095145.1 Mus pahari
CACACACACACACACACACATAATTTTAAAAACCTTAAAAGTAACTCAGACACTTGCAGAAGTGATCATAAAGCTTTAGCCAGTATAGAAATTTAAATAAGGAACCTATATCTGTAGAAATTTATCATGAAGCACAGACGTCAGAGGAGTCCACATTTGTTTAGAAATGGGGATTAGTGCTTAGAGAATAATACAAAAGAAATAATACAGACTCATTCTCTCCCTAATAATGAGCGTATTCTCATAGCACAGTCATAAAAAAGTAAGAAAAGGGAAACAAATAAGTTGACAAGAATAACACCATAGACATTAGAGTGTTTTAAACCATTCTGATAGGAAATATTGCCACTAAAGTGCTTCAGGGAAAGAATCCTGGTTTGAAATTCCAGGTAAGCTAAAAGGAATGGATATAATTTGTTTGGAAAAAGTCGGAATAAATGGAACCCCTTACTATACTTTGGGGTGCGTCTTTGACAACAAAATCAGAGTTTTTATACTGGATCCTAAGGGAAGAAAATGAGAACAGCATATTTGACACATTTCTTATTAAGAAACTTGCTTTGAAAAAAAATGTATCTTGCATCTTGGGAGTAATTGCAAATTTACCTTCAAAGATAAGTAGAACTTCAGATCTTAGAACTCCTACCAATGCTATAATTATAACAAAATGAACTTTCTACACATAATCGATCATAATTGCTTTTTGGCTTCCACAGCGAGTCATTAAGAATAAATGTCAGTATTTATAATGGTACAAAATGAGTGTTGCTGCAGCGGTAATGATTTCCAATATTCTAAGAGCAAGGACAGAAAACTGAAAATGCACTTAGAGGATGAAGAGAAATGTGAAAACGTGTTACTATCCTGCCCATCTCTGAGCCTCTGGGACCTGGAGAGCCAAGGGACAGCTTGTCTGAGGACTCGACAGTTGTGTCGGGAGCACGGTGGGATCAATTGTGTAGAATCAATTGTTTCAAAACCTTCCTTATAACTTTAAGTTTTATCTTCAATATTATACTCACACAGCTCACATGGAAAGTGCTGTTATTTACTAAATTCAGAAGCACTCTGGGGTACATGAATAATGCAGTGTATTGTACTCTTAAATTTGTTTGCTCTATTTTATTAGCCACATTATTTTTTTAGGCCCTGCTTGGTCCTCCCTTAGTTCCTCGGTCTCTTGATAAGCCAAGATGTCATTTTTTTTTTCTCAAGTTTTTTTTTTTTTTGAAACCTCAGCAAAACCAGAATGACTTAGCTAGGTGTCAGTTATTTGACAGTGTTCTAGTTAACTTCAGCTGTCATTCTGACATGGAGTCATCTGAGAGGAACTCAATTGAGGGATTGCCCATATCAGATTGGCCTGGGGCTATGCCTGTGAGAGACTGGCATAAGAGATGCTTGATGTTGGAGTGTCCAGCCCTCTAGGTGCCATGCCTAAACAAGCGGGTCTGAATTGTACTAAAACACTGGCTAAGCATGAGTCAGTAAGGAAGCAAGAACGTGAGTCATTAGACAGTGTTCCTCCACGATTGTCACTTCACATCCCTTCCTTGAGTTCCTGCCCTGGCCTCCCTTAATGGTAGCATGTAATCTGTAAATGAAACAAAACTTTTCCTGTCTAACTTGCTTTTGGTCAGAATGCTTTACCACAACCAAAGAAGTCACCATGACAGATGGTCATGCAGATTAACACCTCAGACATTTATCAAACTGAACAGAGATGCTCTTTAAGGATGAGTGCTTTCTCATCTTTTGGAACACTAATCCATAATGACTAGATAGCAGACCCCTAGGAAAACACAAAAAACTTCATTTGTTTTCAGCTAATGCATCTTTCAGTCTTTAGATTTATGAACCCATTAACATTCAAAGAAATCATACAAGAGACATGAATTTGTTTGTTTGTTTGTTTTAAAGAAATAGCATCAAAGAGTGTTGAAAACCTTTATTCTTCACTTGGTGGATCTCAGCACATTCAGTGAGCATGTTACTTGTTAATGTGACAAAAACACGTTGTTACCTCAGAATCACTAGTGACTTCAAACAGATTTATTCTGGAGTCTGTGCTCCTCCCGATCTAATGAGGAAAATCATATCCTAACGGCAGTTTCAAGTTTCAGTTTGCATTTTGATGCACTGAAGAAATTGTTGAAAACCTATGATACCTATGAAAAGGGGTCTAGGACTTTAATACTTACTTAACTGCAGAACTGACCCAAATCTTATCCACACAAAGTGTGCTGCTAAATTGCTGTAACATATAGTGAATTTAATAATGGGGTGACTCCTCTAAATGAGCGCAGCTTATTTGTCTGTTAGCATTTGGAGAAGATAGATTTTCATTATTTACTTCCTGTCCCTGCATCATTCTTACTTCCTGCTTCATGAATCATTTCTAAAGATACAAAATGTCTTCACTAGCTGCCTCCTGTATCATTGTCCAGTGCCAACCAGGCCAAGCATCTACTTACTTAAAGACTTCTCTTTACCATGGAGAATGGCCATGACCTCTTCCTAATTCTTTCCTAGTGTAGCTGTGTTCAAGAACTGACATCTTAGAATTTTAGGGGTTGGAGGAACAGAATAACCCTCTTGGACCATTGGGACTGCAGAGTAAAATGTTGAAAAAAAATCCTTTTAAGCTTTGCTAAGAGCTAGGACTGTAAGTCAGATTTGTATCTATTATCTAAATACCACTAAATAGAAGCAATAGAAGGCAATAGCCATTCCTTATGGCAGTAACATAGTTCTTAGCATTGTTACAATTTAATTTTAAAAAGACAAACCTTAAAACAACCAATTAAACCACAATTAATTGTGGTGTCACTCATTTTTTTTTCCTGACTCATTTATATTAACTCAGCCTCAACTTTGGGTGATTTATACATTTATTTCACAGCATTTAAACTAAATCATGTTTGACTTTACCACCTCAGCCTTACAGTGTATGAGACGCGCATACCACACTAAGCAATGAATGAGTGTATGCAAAGGCTGTAAAAGCAAAGGCTTATGTGGGTAAACTTGTTGGTTTTGTGGAGATGGCTGTCAGCATGATTCATAGGAGTTTCTACTCAAGAAATTTCTGCAAAACCAATTAGTAAGTATTTCAAGTGGGCATGTGCAGCAAGGATGAGAGCCAGGGTGCCCAAATGCTAAAGGTGTATGCAGTTATTATGAAAATGGAACAGGGGGTCTGTCTATATCTGTTTTCATAGCACTAACATTTAAAAATCTGCAAATAAATTAATTCTGCTTCTTAGTAAGGCAACAGTAGAAATGATTAAGGTATTTGCAGGGGTTGCGAGGCAAACACAGACTATATTTGTACAGATACAATAAAATATTGGTAGTGCTATTATTATTTTCTATGAAACACAGTTTCACTGTACCCCAAGGTGTCCTCAGACTTGAACTACTTCTGCCTCAACTTGATATAGTCTGGGATTATGGATGTGAGCATCATGCCCCAGATATTGATACCTCTTGACAGCTCATGTTTTCTAACTCATCTGTCTTTTCTAACCAACTGTTGAGCCCAACTTTTCATCTACCAACTTTAGATAGTTTTTTTTTTTTTATCCCAAATGTAGCTGAAGGAGTCATGTTACTTACACTCCTCTGCATCCAGAGGGAGTTCTCTGTAGCGTTTGGCAGGGCCGGACTTCACTGTGTAGGGCTGAAAAATTAGATGAGGAATCTTTTAATGAACAAAAGTTCACCTTTCATGAGGAACAAACAAACAAACTGACAAATGAAACCCAGAACTCCAGCAGTAACTGGAAAAAAAGCCTTTCTGGGCTGCCTTGCCCGGAACATTTGCAGAGCAGTGACTTCACAGCTTCCATGAGCGTTCTCAGAGAAACAAGCAGCAGTCACCATGGCTACCCAGCTACGATTTCCTCACTTCTGCACCTCCTATATCTCCAGCAAACAGTTATTTCTTGAGCTTTGCTGGTGATTTTAATCCCTCCAAACTGCTCCTGTGGGATTGCAATCACCAATAAACCAGGCGCATTAAGCTTTAACTTCAAATTTATTTTCTATTATTCTTGCCCCAGCCAGTGTGGCTAGATAGGTAGTGTTTAATATTTAATATAATTTCTGTCCTAATGTAACTTTCAGTGATGTAGGAGTCTATCCATTTTCCATTAGAGCAGTCATGGATAGCTGAATAGGGCTAAATACCCCAAGATTCTTGAGTTTAAAAATTCAGACATTAATCCAGTAGGGTGCGCCCAGAACAGTTCCCTCCAGGGAACTGTGAATTACAGTTCATGGTTTCCTTCATTCTAGGAATAGGATTCCTTCTGAAGATAACGAAAAGAAAAATTGATAAGATGTAAAGGAAGTTGAAAAAAATCAGGAAGCAAACTTTATGAATGACTCATGATTCAGTAGAGTGAAGGGTTTGGCCAAGAAATGAGATAGCCCAGACTGCTTTAATAAGGAGACATTAATTCTGACCATTACAAATGTACCCACAGTAATTACTGTATACTCTCCCTATAACACGTCTGATTTTTCAAGTAATATTTTTCTCATTTTAAGCATATTTAATCATGAAATGCTGACCAGCCATTTGAATTAAAAAAATATTTCTGATTACTAGGTCTTAGGGAGGAAGCTAATACTATTATTCTTGTAAATGGACATAGTATCCAAACAGCTCCTGGTGATTTAATGCTGTGCTCATAAATCAGAGCATCCTCTCTATCTGCGAAGTTTCTAAGCAGTAGATGGAAGTAACACAGAGACTCCACCAAGTGGTCACCATGCAGAAAACAAGACTGTAGTGTGCTCAGCCCTCAATCAGACATTCCTATCTCACCCCAAGTCTCAGCGATCTTTACAAAAACATAGACCAAAAGGACCATAAGAACCAAAGGTGGTGGGCAACTTCAAGGAGAGTGATTCCAGACACAACAGGAAAGATGAACATGCAAACTTGAGGCTATTGTTGGCAGCAGGCAAAGGCCTCTTCAGGAGGCTAGAAAAAAGTCCCGGTAAAGGAGTGCGGGAGGTGAGTAACTCCTCCGTTAATATAGGAGTCCGTGTCACTTGTCAGCTGCTTGGAGAAGAAGCGTCAGGTTTTTAATGTTGGGTTCACTGATAGGGTGACAACCCAGCAGAGCCTGAACCCCAAGACTGACTGGGCAACAAAGGAGATTCCATGATAAAGGAAGAAAACGAACAAAGCAGCCTCTCTATCACCAAGGAAGAGTCCTGGCCCTGAATCTGAGGGAGATGTCAGCAGACCTTTAGAGAAAACTCGGCCATGTAGAATGAAAAATAATTAGATAAAGGGAGACAATGCACATTTTGTTATCTGATAAAACATGTTTAAGCATATGTGTGTGTTGACGTTGCTGTTTATTGAGGAAAGCAGCATGGGGTAACAAGAAAGTATGAATGAAGGCTTTTCCCTAATCCTACCTCACAAAAGATAGCTATTTACTTGCCAAATAATAAAATTTGAATTCTATTCTATTTAACTCAAAGCTAAAATATATGACATGGCTTACTTTCTTTAACATAAATTTTATTCAATGTGCTGGAAATATATTTTAGTTAGATGAAAGTCATTGATAATCATGATTTAATAATGACTCATAAATTTGAAAAGGAGGCGGTAAAATCCTTTCAATGTGGGTTTATTCTAGGAATTTTAAGTAGGGCAAACTGAAGCACTTACTGTAAAGTACGAGATGATAGGGTGGAGTAATTGGGTTTGGGTTGCCAATTAACAGAGAAAAATTGTATTGTTTCCATATATAACAAAAGCAAAATACAGTACATTGTAAATAGTACATTATAACAACCTCAAAAACAAAGGTGCAAAAAAGTGTACAAGCTAAAATGACTGTTTTGGGTAAAAAAAAATGACATGAATTCCACGCCACTAAATGCTATAATTCATTCCAAAAAGAATCAGCATGCCAAAATATAAATTTACTGTACTTCAAGATCTATTTATAAATATAACAATATTTCAGGGAAATGTCAAACATTTACTTATTTTTGGAGATTTCCAACCAACCTTTAGATGTTTACATTCAAAATGAATTAGTAGATAGAGGAAACCAATAAAACAGAGCCGAAGGTTAACTACAACATAGAACATTTACGATATGTTCCGAGAAAAACTAATGGGTTCAATTGTTTTCCTTTATGTTTCATTTAATTTTCGTTATTAATGCATGCTAGTTTTATTTTCTTTAACCTCTGGTAATTCTTTCCTCCAATTTCCTCTGAGTTTTGTTTGCTGTTATTTTCCTAATTCTTTCTTTTGTAAAGTGGAGCTATTGATTTGAGATCTCTCTCTCTCTCTCTCTCTCTCTCTCTCTCTCTCTCTCTCTCTCTCTCTCTCTCTCTCTCTGTCTCTGTCTCTGTCTCTCTCTCTCTGTGTGTATGTGCGCATGCGCACACATGCGTGTATACATTTGTGAGAGCGATAGAGAGAAAGCGAGAGATTGTAAAGCCTTTGCTTTACTTCCTAGAGCCTACTTTAACTACTCTGTTCACACAGTGCAATTTCAATGAAAATCTCTATACGACATTGTTTGCTTTGTATTTAACTGACAAACCAGCTTATATTGTAGTAAATGGCCAATAACAATAAAATATCTTTAACATGAAAGGATTTATGGTGTAAGACATAAATACTTATTTTAAAGGTACACAGTAAGGATAGACAACTCAAACATCTATCAAAAGAGAGCACTCCCAGTTCTAAAGACCTGTGAATATTCAAGAGGTTATTCTGAAACTGATATATGATGCTGTATATAGTCTGGTAAATATGTGATATTGATTTAATAGGATATGCATATGGAGAATATGAATGCACACACACACACAAATATACACGTTTGGAGACTTTTATATCCAGACACAAATATAAAATTATCACAAAGTATTACTATGTGAGATATATATATATATATATATATATATATATATATATATATATCATATATATATATATGTATATATATATATAATAAAATTATATATCATATAAAAATTATCAATAAAGGAGTACACATGGCTCCAGCTGCATATGTAACAGAGAATGGCCTTGTCTTGCACCAATGGAAGGAGAGGACCTTGGTCCTATAAAGCCTCCATAGATGCCACAGTATAGGGGAATCAAGGGCAGGGAGGTAGGAGTGGGAGTGGGTGGGTGGAGGACCACCCTCATAGGAGCAGGAGGAGGAAGACTGTGATAGGGTATTTCCAAAAGGGAGGAAAACCGGGGAAGGGGATAATATCTGAAATGTCAATAAAGGAAATATCCAATTAAAAAAAAGAAAGTGAAAAAAATTAAATATTACCTATATTAAAATATAAAATAATATTTTTAGGAAATCACAAAATATTTGTTTTATTTATTCATTCATATGTACTTTTTTTTTTTTTAGAAAAATTACTTTAAATTTATTCTCTAAAAGTTTTATCCTTTAAGACAGAGAGGTAAATTAAACTCTTTTAAATTATACCATAGACTCTTTTAGCCAAAATCTTCCACAAAGTAAGTAAGAGTCTATATCTGAAGAGAGACAGAAGACTTAAATACACACCCCATGGTACTATTACTGAGATGTGATACTATTACTGAGATGTGAGCAAACATCCGCTCGCCCCAAGTAAGGAACTGACCTCAGAACAAAGGAAGGATATCTTCAGAGTCCAACTTGATAAACCAAAGGATTTTATTGGGGATATTTGCAGAAATATGGGTGAAAGGGTTGTACATGGGAGTAGAAATGACTCTGAAAACTATTACTAACCCATCTATAGCATAGGCAGCAGTTCAGAAATCAGGAAACCTGTCACCCACTGCACAACCTCTAGGCATCATGACAGAAAGAGGGTTATCTCTTTCAGGCGGCCTGGTTGGCCTGAGCCACTTCTAGGCAGCCCATCTGGTCTCTGCCTCCTCCAGGAGGCTCAGGTCAGCTCTTCTTCCAAGAAGCTCAGTCTGTCTTTCTGTCCAGATACATCAGCAGGTCTGAGCCCCCCTTCTAGGCAGTTCAACTTGTCTGAAAATGCCCTTTTGTAGTCCTTACAGCTTAGACATGCTTGAGGACAGAGGGCCTTGGTGAATCTAGTCAGTTCCAAGGACTTCTTGAAGCTCTTGAAGGGTTTACTTCCTGAGCTTAATGACAAGACACCTGGATTTGAAAGAGAGCAAGGGGAGTTATTTGTGGTTGAAGGGAGGTAAGGAAAATTATGTAATTTTATTATAGTATCAAAAAATAAAAATAAAGAACCAGAAAATAGTGGTTTCTTTGGGAGTCAATGATGAAGAATTTGTTGGGTACTGGCTTTGTCTGCAAGCTAGTTGTCTGGTTAAACTATGTCCACACTGTGAAAATTCACTGAATTATACACTTATCTACATTGATTTCTATGAGTATGATACACATATGTCTTATTAATGACAGAAAGGTATCTCTTTTGTAAAACCTTAATAATTTTTAAAGGAAATTACACTTTTAACAATATCCCACCAGGCCGGGTGGTGGTGGCGCACACCTTTAATCCCAGCACTTGGGAGGCAGAGGCAGGCAGATTTCTGAGTTCGAGGCCAGCGTGATCAGAGTGAGTTCCAGGTCAGCCAAGGCTATATAGAGAAACCCTGCCTCAAAAAACTCAAAAACAAAACAAAACAAAACAAAAACAAAAAAACAACAACAAAAAAACCCAAACCAAACCAAACCAAACCAAACCAAAACAAAAACCTGTTGTTTTATTCTACACTACAGTTTTAAAGAGAAGATTCCTCAGATTCTTCTGTCCAAACCAAAACAAAAGGGAAAAAGAGACATTGCCCAACACATTGTTGCCTTGGAGCTTTGACCCAGCTTGGTTCCTCTCTGGGACATCAGAATGGATGGAGCATCAGCAGGGGCAGTAAAATTTGCTTAATATGATAAAGTTTACTTGTCTTGATTCATTAGCCTGTGGCTATAGTAAAACAGCGAGAATAAGGGAGATGTAAAGTATTAATTGTTAGAGCCTCTCTCTCTCTCTCTCTCTCTCTCTCTCTCTCTCTCTCTCTCTCTCTTTCCCTCTCCTTCCCTCTCCCCCCTTCCCCTCCCCCCTCTCTCTCTGATATAAATATAACAAAAACTCAGGGAAAATAGCAAAGGGATGTGTTTCATGAATTTGATAAAAATAATATTTCATTACATGATGAAAAAGGAAGATGCTAAACAAAAAGGCAAGACCAGCAAGCAACACTGTGTCCATGTTCTCAGACTGACTCCCAGCAACACTGTGTCCATGTTCTCAGACTGACTCCCAGCAAC
>NC_034592.1:52959460-52966651 GCF_900095145.1 Mus pahari
CACACACACACACACACACACACACACACATACACACACACACACACACGTACACATACACACACACATGCTCACACACCTCATACACCTTCATACATTCCTGTCATACACCTTCATACATTCCTGTTGGGTCCAATCACTTTTCCCACCAACATACGTACTTAGACACACATTTATACTTATGTATACATGTATTTTTAGTTGATGAAGCAAATGCCCTCACGAGCAAGCTCCATAGAGCAAGTGGCAGCAAAGAAAGAACTTACTCACTCTGGATGAGAAATAAGCTTCAGCTTTATTGCTAGAGAAAGAAAATGCTTCTGCCCTTTCATTGCTAAATGAATTAAAAATCTGTCCCATTGTAAGAAAAGCCTGCCTGCTGCTTTTCCTCTCTCTGTAGCTCCTCTTCTTAGTCTCTCTTCATCTGCTCAGTTCTTCATCTCTGTAATGCTTCTACCCTATTCTCTTTCTGCCTCTTTAATGTCATCTTTCCTAGTACTTTGTGCTTTTTCAGAAGAAGAGATGATACAGTATTCCAAAAGTTCCAATAATTTCAAACATCAGTTAGAATCATAAATTGAACAAGAAGCTACAATAGAGATAATTACATGTGTTTCCATTAAGACTGGTTATCTAACTAGACATTTATTTTCTGTCAATAGATCCACAGGTTCATTGAGGGTTCAAACTATAATTCTTAGGTCTAAGTTAACACTGAAGTTTTATATAGATAAACACAGTTACTATTTTAATTTCTCTCCTTGCACCTACAATAAACTGTTCATTTCCAAATTCTGGACTTTAGTTAATGGATTTATGTCCTAAAGATATGAATTCCTAAACTGTAAATATGTATCAATGTCTGCTTTCTATCTCATATCAAGTAATTCATGACACATGAAGACTGGCAGAATCCTACTTTCAGATTCTGTATCACAGAGCACCTTAATCATAATCCATATTCTAAGTGGATAAATAATTATTAGTATTAATTTAGGAATTCATACAGAATCATCATTAGGAATTATTATTTGGTCTATATAGCATCATGACAAAAGAGTACATCCTGGGTTCATTTGTAGAAAATCTGTCCACTAGGAATAATATAATAATCCCTGGAATAATGTCCAGGGATTGTTAAATTGATTTAATGATGACAGGAAAGGCATATCAATAGCAAGAATCAATCCCAAGACTTGTCCCTCAGACCTTGCCTGCATGAGGCTCATTCATCCCAGTTCCATGGTGAAACATCTCTGGACAATCACTTGCTTGGCTTAGCCTTTCTAGATGGCTCCTGACTTTAAGTCATTGCTCTTGATAGTATCCCCAAATGAAAAAGCAACTAATACTACCTTGTATGGTCAACTATAAATTTCACTCCCACATGTTGCTATTTTGTGTAGTTTATTCTCAAGAAATCCTCTTTTCAGACCCTAAAACTTCTATAATCCTACTTTCACACAACTAAAGATTCCAAATTTGAACTTACTTACACAGTTTCTCATGGTATGCACCATCTTCAGATCTCCTTCCATTATAACACCTACCTCAATGTACCTCAGTGTCTTTCCTCATATCATTCTTGGAATAAGCTATGTTACTTGCAAGAATATCCTTTCTATCCCAGAGAAGTAGCTATTGACTATCCTAAATGGGTCAAACTCTTCCATTTTTTTTTTCACCCTTGGATTTTCTTCAAGAGTCATTTTAGCATACCCAGGGTACCTTTTCACTTACTCATGTGAGTTTTGTTACTCTCCTGAATGCATGTTAAATAAGAACCTGTTACCTTGTTTTGATAATCTTGACACCCAATTTTTTTAGGTTATTAGCAATTTGTGGGATTAATGAATGAAAAATACTCATGTGACCACTATAAACTGAATACAAGTAACACTGGTAAAGGTACTCACCACCAAACCTGGTGACCCAAGTTTAAATCCCAAACCCCACAGAATGGAAGGAGAGAAATGACATTCTAAAGCTGACCACCATACATAGTCAATATCATGCTTCCCAGATCCCCTTTCTCTACAAGTAAATAAGCAAATACATACATACATACATACATACATACATACATACATACATACACACATACATACATACTAGGAAGACTAATCCTAGTTGGGAAAAACAAAAGAAAATGGCTTCTTTCTTAGAGATTCAGAAAGGATGCTAGTGGTGGGTAGCACTGATTTTGGGACTTCTAACAGTCATAAGTATCCTGATGGAAAGCCAGTATATTTGTGAAAATACACAACAGCAATGGAAATCTAATGAGACAGTCATAGTTATTTTTTTCCATCGAGGGTTTGGAAAACAGGAGAAATTAGCAATGACTCCCTTGAAAGTCTCAAATATTTTACTACTGCTGAGGCAAGAGCTGACTAAAGCAATTCTTGCAACCTTGAAAAAAAATCAAAGAAATCCAGTTTTGTTTTGTTCTTAGCCAGTGTTTTAGGAGACTTTATTTTTAAAACAGTATTATACCAGAGGCAAGAGCTTACCACTGAGAGGAAAAGGTAGTGATTCATACAGGTATGTCATAGATTATTGATTTTGAAGTTTATTTAATTTCAGTCGAATCAATTTAAAATCCTCCCATTTATATTCTATATCATGTAAGAGTATTAGAATAAAGACAAAAACAGCAGAAATTCAATAGTCCATGCAATTCTGATATATACACTTCACTGCAAAAGAGAAAATATGGAATCATATCATTCAAACTGAATGCTTGTGGTAAATCAGAAACAAGGCCAGCCTGATGTGGATGTTCACGTCTGTAATTTCACAACTGAGGAGGTTAAAGCAGTAAGACCATGACATCCAAGCACAACAGAGTGAAGAGAATAAATAATAAACAAAACAATAATAAGAATTTTTACATTTTCCTACCTGTTTATTGTTCTCTCTCATGCATATACTAAACTAAAATATGTCCAATTACTTCTTTGCCACTCATGTGTGTGTATGTATAAACTAACTCCTCAGAGTAATTTAAGAAAGAACTCTCAACTTGCCAGATGTCAGTCTCATGGTAGTTAAATTAGGAAAAATCATAAGAGACTTTCAGTTTTGTGGTGTAAACTGGCAGTCCGTGATCTCACTAGATGGTGCCAAGAGAACTTATTACTATCTAATTGCATGAACACCTAGGTTTCATGAGGATGTCTGTCCGTTCATTCACTTGGGCAAGATCCACAGATCCAAGATCCAAGATTCACATTCTAAAATGTGAAGATACCCATTTAAAATGTCATTGTGAAATGAGGAGTTAGTTCTTCTCCTTCACTGTGGTCACTCATTGACCAAACACATCTATCACTTAAAGAATGAATCTGTGTTCCTGGCTTAAATGCTTCTTGTAAGGGGATTTGCATTGGACAGAAATGGAATGGGCAATTATTCTTCTTTATGTTGCTGCTCTCGCATCAATCATCATTTTGTAGTTGAGCTTCATTATGTCAAACCATTCATTTCAGTGATGACTGCCATTGAACTGGTAATTCCTTCTACTGTTCTTTGAGATTTCCCATTGTCTCATTAAGTTCAGTTCTGGTTCATTTCATGGGCAGACTGCAACTTGCCAGTCTTCCATTAACTTCATCATTGTGAACAACTTAAGGACTCCCCCACAGACTTATCAAACAGAAGAGGGGCATCCAGCATATTTTAAACTTGCTCTGTCGTTGGGTGTACTCTAGGCAGATGGTGAATTTTTTAAAACAACCTGGATTTGCTGTCAATCAGACTCAACAATATACTGCAATTTCTATGGTTCCCACAACCAGGAAGCCTGAGTGAATTTAATGAGCTACTTTAATGAGCTACTTTTTTCGTCTTTGAGAACTTAACAAGTGGAGCTTAGACAAAAGGCCAGCAGGTGTGAACATTAGATTCAGATATTTTCACCAGTAAAGCTTAACTGAAGATTATGATAGGAGATGGTTCTTTTATTAATGTACTCAAATCAGTGTTGAACTCTTAAGTTCACAAATAAGCTTCATGAACTGCGCATACCCAACTGTAAATGAGTTTACATGGAATTGACAATTAGCAACATTGGAAGGGTTATAGAGCCAGAACAGACAGAAAACACATGGTACCCAAAGCCTATCTTTTTTACTTGTGTATTATTAGACAAAAGAAATTTGAATCTTGTGGTAACATCTTTGCAGATGCAGACATGGAACACCACAAAGGTTCAGAGCTGACACACCAAGAAGCAGTTTCAGCAATTCAAGGTTAGATGGAAGATCCAAACACTCTGACTGACATAATGATAAAAATATGAATGTACCTTTAATGTGGGTTAAGAGACAGCCAGACCTTGGAGCTTGCTAAAAATTACTGAGAATCTCATGTGTTTGGACCCTCAAACCAGAAATGAATACTTAGGATATTGTCTGAAACTATTATTTCTTCACACAAGTCTTGAGCTTACACACACACACACACACACACACACACACACACACACACACACACACCTTTTTTCAGTGATTTTTCTCCTCCTATACTTCTTCTCATGTTATAGTACTTATGGTACATGCTAATCTCTCCTTTATTAAAGATGGAGTTAGCAGTTTTCTTCTTGCCTCAATAAATATATTATCTTACAGTATGCACTATACATTATTTTCTTTTTTATTTGTAATTTTAGATTTGTTTTCTTCAATTTGATACTTGACTATACTCTCATATTATTTCTAAATAACTATGAAAAATTTAAATACTCTTATATTTTGCCTTTGAGAGTATGACGAGGTAGTATCTTACTAAGATGATTTAAGATAATCATCTAATCTGGCAATGTAGCCAGTACTGGTTGCTTGCCTCGCATGTACGAGCACCTGGCTAGGTCGCCATCACATCCTTCCCTACACAAGGATATTAATTTTAATTAAGTGCAATGCAAATATCCTACAAAAATACAATAAAGCTTATTCTTTATTTAATGAAATTAAGATTCTTAATGTATCATCTTAGATATATAATCAAATTCATTGATTGCATTTTCATAGACCTCATGTCCTTCCTTTTTGTGTGGTTTGTTTACTATGTCAATCAATTTCAAAGTGAATGTATTGAAATCTACTTGAATTTAGGAAATAAAAGCAGTAGCATGACCTCATCCATGTATTTGCACAACTATTTTTAAACATGTACTGTCTCTGGTTTCCAGGTACGAATACCTCTTGTACTTTGTACAACTTATCAACTTTTATTTCAACCAAATCAGAACTTCTGTTTCCTTATGTATTTTATTTCTTCATATATTTTTCACATATGTGAGCACAAAGGTGCATGTGTCCATATGAATTCACATATGTGTGGCTTTGGAGGTCACAGGTCAACAATGAGTCTCTTGCTCAATAGCTGCCTACCTTATTTATTTAAACAAAGTCTTTCACTGAACCCCAAGATCACCAATTCAGCTAGAGTTACTGATTAGCAAGCTATGAGTATCCTTCTGTGTCTAATTCTCCAGAACTCAGAATACAGGTTCATGTTGCCAAATCTAGCCTTTTCATGTGAGTTCATGGGATCAAACTCATGTCTTCATCCCTGGCCTGGCAATAAGTTATTTATTGATCCATCTCCCTAGGCCCAACCCTTCCTATTTTTAAAAGCAGATACTAACTACTTCTTCTGAGTTTCTGTGAAAGTTTTTAGCTATTTCTTGGTTATGAAACAGGTTTCTTTTGCGTGAACATGTCTCACAAATATTACCTAGAAGCACAGCCAACGTTTCTGACCGGATCTGCTGTGTTTCACCATCCAACCTCATGTTAGACATATAATCTCTGTTTTAGAAATCAGATTTTTGTGTCTTGGATGTGATTCCACAGTCGGACACTAGGTGTTGCTAAGATCTCATCAACGACTTGTACAGTATTTGATGTGTTTAACAGTGTATTTAACCAAATCAAACTCAAAAGGCAAGATACTTTGTTTATTTGTTTGTTTGTTTTGCATTGTTTTCTGGAGCCTTTTATAAAGACTAAATCCCACAGAGGGCTTTTAACCTCGCCTGTAGGATTTTTGGTGCAAAAATCTGTGTGCTGCTGAAGAACAGAGAGAGGTAGGAGATATAAGCAGTCAAGCTCTTAGGCCCAAACTGCTCAGGTATAACTGTGGGCATACCCCAACCCTCTGTGGAGTATCAATTAAATTATGGTGGAGCTCAGGCGCTGCCAAACAGTCTCTCAATCTTATGGCTAGCATGACACAGAAACTACTAAAGACAAGATTGTGATCAGGATAGAACATCACTGGTTTCTTTCAGAACAAGTACGAATTCCAGCCAAGTGAACCAGCTAAGCGGTTTGCTCAATCATTATCTGTCAAGTATAATGCAAACTAAATGTTACAGTTTTTGAGGAAATCTGGTTTAAGAATACTTTTATTAATTAATTATTATATCTTATAAAACCAAACCAAACTAAACCAAACCACCACAACAAAACCCACACAAACCACCAATGAATTGTAAGAAGATGAAATAACTAAGAAAGAGAAATACAAGAAATAACAACATAAAAGAAAGTGTGTTATGTCAAATACAGGTCAAGAAAGGAAAAATGAAACATGGAAGTTATTATAAAAAAAAGTTATAAAGCATTTGTATTTATCAACCCAAGAAACTATAACAAAATTAGAGGTGGCTTTACAAGAATTCATTTCTCTCAATTCAGCATCTTCAAAGTCCCAGGCCAAACCACGTAGTGTCAATTTGATTCGATGCACCCAATGAGCACTCTATCTGGACAGGAAAGGAACCTTCTTTCTGTGGTCTCACATGATAGAGATAAAGGAGGAAGATGGGGGATTTTCTTGTAGACTGGCCAAAACCAATGTCACTGAACTAAAGGAGTAGAAACATCTGCTAAAGAAGAGAAGGTCAGAAAGTTCACTGGAAGGGGCAAAAAAAGCAGCAAAGGGGACAAACTACTTGCCATACTGCTGTGATGGCTGAGCAGTGGGCTGTCCAATGCTCCTCAGAATCTCAGAAAGGCCAATCAAGACAGCCAGGAATTGCTCTTGTTGGAGAGATGATGATTAAGCATTATAAAACTATCATGTGACTTCTTCCTTACCAATTTGTATCCCCTTGATCTCCTTTTGTTGTCGGATTGCTCTGGCTAGGACTTCAAGTACTATATTGAATAGGTAGGGAGA
>NC_034592.1:52970086-52983476 GCF_900095145.1 Mus pahari
ATGGGGAACTTTCTGGATAGCATTTGAAATGTAAATAAAGAAAATACCAAATAAAAAATGTAAAAAATAAATAAATAAAACTATCATATGTGTGTGTGCATGTATGTGTGCATGTGTGTATTCTGTATGTATGTACATGTGTATATGTATATGTGCTTGAGTGTATGTGTATGTACCTGTGTGTATGCATGTGTATACATAGTCCTGACTGTATTTTCAGAAGAGTATTATCTTAAGAAACAGCACTAACATGTCTGCCATTCTACATGATTGGATACATGCATCTCATAGAAATTCTAGGAAACATCTCTATACCAGTTAAGACATTCTTTTTCTTCCCTTTAAAGCATTTTAGTGATTAAGAGTGAGCCCAGGCTCTTGTACTTGATTATAGAATAAGAATATTGACTATGATGGTTTTTCTGCAGCTTACTAAAAATACACATTCACAAAAACACATTGTGTATTTTTCAAAAGATAAATATAAGGACATAGACCAAACATGTTGACTCTGAAAAGAGGGAATTACATGATGATCATGGAAGAAAAATAAAACTAAAGATAAGAGGATGACATAATGCTTTTTAATTTAAAACTCTACCAAAAAGCACTGTTATAATTAGGTAGGAGGAGGAGGCTGTGTAAACTTCTGCACCACGGGATGACTAGGGTGTTTGAGATGGGACACTGGCCAACATTGCCGTGTGAGATGCAACCCATCTCTAACACTGCCCTGGTGTGGAGAACCAGAGACTAGATAAGCCAGGGACCTCGGGGAAAAGCAAATGCTACTGTTCTGTCAAAGGAACTTAGCAATCAAATGACTCCCAAGGACATTCTGCTACACTCACAGATCAGTGTCTTGTTCAGCCATCATCAGAGAGTTTTGCAGCAGACTGGAACAAATGCAGACACCTACAAGTGGACAATTGGAAGAGAGTGAGAAACCTCCGCACACTCAGTCCTAAGTGGGCTATCACTGCCAATCCCTCTCATTAGAGCTCAGAGGACTCTGCAGAGGAGAAGGAAGAGAGAGAGTGTAAGAGCCAGAGGAGATGGAGGACACCAAGGGAACAAGGTCTTTTAAACTTAGCAGGATGGATGCATGCCTGATCTCACAGACACCGGCAGTATGCACTGGGTTTCCACAGGTTTGTCCCAGATGGGGTCCCAGTACTGAGAGTGGAAGAGAACACAAGGTCACATCTGTAACCCAGAACCATCTTCAATTAATAACCATTCATGAAGGAAACAGTCTAACTGGGATGCAAACAAAATTTAAGGTCAGGTCCCATGCCTATCAGCAGAGTGCCAAGACAAAACCATCTAAACAGCACTTTTGAGATTCTTTGACTAATGATAATGTGTCTTGACATTTTTTCTTTATACTACAGGGCTCTTGCTTACATATTATTATTTCTGATTTTGTGTTTTTATGGGATTTCTGTATTTGTCAATGTTTGTGTCACAGAGTCTTGCACTTTTTTTCTTTTCTTTTTATTTTTTTTTGGGGGGACTCTTTTTCTTCTGTTCATTTGGTTTGTCCTATTCAGGGTTGTTTTCATTTATTTACTTATCTATTTACTTATTTATTTATTTATATAGTTAGAGACAGGGTTTCTCTGTATAGCCCCGGCTGTCCTGGAACTCACTTTGTAGATCAGGCTAGTCTTGAACTCAGAAATCCTCCTGCTTCTGCCTCCCAAGTGCTGGGATTAAAAGCCTGTGCCACCACTTCCCTGCTATGTTTTTATTTTTATCTTCTTTTATTATTACATTAAAATGTTTTATTGTTTTAGATGCCTGTTTGTATTCTAATCAGAGTGTAGGTTCCAGTGAGTAGAAAGGTGGGGATGATCTGGGAGGAGATGGGGAGAGTAAAACAGGATATATTGTGTGAAAAAATTCAATTTTCAACAGGACACAAGGAATTGGGAGCAAAGAAATTTAAAATGAAGCAATGGTGAGTGACTCCTTTTCAGATGTCTTTATCTATGTGTATGATATTCTCAAGCAATGCAACATAGTTTAAAAACACTGACATGGATTAGAGAGCAGATTTTAAGGGCCACCCTAAGCTGAGGAAGCAAAAAAAGTTGATAACCACAGGGAGAATGAGAATCATTTTTCTTAAGAGATGTGCCACTGGAAGGTTCCCCTTGCCCCGGACCACATGCCCATGTGCATATGTGCTTCACTAATGGTCCTCAGTAAGAAAAATAAGTGAATAAATAAGACATGGGGTGTAGATGTATGGGGTTTGTGGAGGCATTTAGAGGAGAAGAAATGTTTATGATAAAGTTATATTGTATACACGAATGAAATCTTTAAAGAGTGTGCACAACTAAAAATCATTGAAAGGATGAAGTTGAATCTTCATCTGTTTCAATAAAAAAGAATAAAAATAATTTGCTATAAGGCTTAAGGGAGATTTAGCATCATTTAAAAATAAATTATCTTCTCAAACAATGCCTTGGATATATAACTATATTACAGTCTTCAAGCAGTAGTTCAAAATTACTCTTTTAGACTCATGTGGATTATTTTTAATCTGCTAGATGCCAGACAAGAATTTTAAAGTTCAAAATGGAGTAATTTTAGAAGAATTAAGTCATTTAATGAAGCATTAAATTGCAAACAGTATTTCTTCATAGACAAACTTTCAACAGTCAAACTTTTTTTAAAAGATCTATTTTGTATGCTCTGCACTAAATATGTGTAATTTGGGCTTTTTGTTTGTGTGTTTGTTTGTGCGTTTTCCAAACAGAGTTTCTCTATGTGACCCTGACTGTCCTGGAACTCACTTGATAGACCAGACTGCCTCTGCATCCCAAGTGCTGGGATTAAAGACATGTAATACCATGCGTGGCATGTGTGGTTTATATGTCATTAATTAAAGTGATTCTCTTTAGGTTCAAGTTCAGTTTTATGCTGGCTGATGGAAAGAGATATAATTTTGAAATGAATTAGAAAAAAATAGCATTTATAATTCTATGTGAATATTTGATAGTTTGAAATTAATAAGAAAAAATTACTCAGATTTGTAATAAGCATTTTCAGTGTAGATTTTATGAAACAAATATAAAAAATAGTCATTTCTGTAGATCATCCTTTTTAGATATTTACAACAAAGGTATCCATACCTTTATGCTTAGGAAATACTTAATATTTAATTAAAATAATTTAATTAAAATAATAATTTGAGACTCAGATTTATGAGTCTCAAAATCCAAAGTACAGGAAAAATTTATGGGGATTTTCATTTTGGAAATTTTCTATGGCAAACACCCTCTGGGATCCCAAAGCATATGGCATGTTCATTTAATATGAATTCATTGTGGTTGAAAACAAAGAAGTGAAGAACTGGAAAAATTAATGCATTCCTTTGAAACTACATCAAGAGAACTGCATTGTTGTTGCTTATTTTCTCAGAATGGCATGCAAAAATATCCATTTATGATGTTTATATTTTCAAGCTGAAAACACATTTTTATTAAATGTGAATTTTAAAAGTGAAAAAGGAAATACTTAATATATTTATATTTATTAATATAAATAGATAAATATTCCTAATAACATATGATAATGGCATATTATTATAAATAATAATGTTGAACAAAATTTTTAAAAATTCAAATACTTTCCACTTTCTATAACATATCATTAAAAGCAATCAATATATTAAAATGAATTGCATTTGAGAGTTGTTAGCTATCTTTTAAGCTTTGAAAACTAGCTAAATCTAATTTTATATACCATTCAATTTCATAATTGTTTACTCTATAAACTAAGAAAGTTTGTAATCATATGTGCACTATGGAATTTTTATAGTTCTTATTTTTAAATTTATCATTATTCTAGAATAAACATCTAGCCATATGTTGATTCTGTGAAAAACAAACCTCAATCTTCTAAAAGTTACATTTGCAAAGAGCAAGGTTTCTGATGCTACCAGAGGTGAAAGGTAACCACCCATGTAGCTGCCAACCCTGAGATCTAAAAGGTGACTCACATGCATGCATGCTGGATAGAAGGGCCTGGATGTGTTTTGGCGATACCAGTTACTGCCTCTATAACATTAAAGAAGTCACTTCAATCCCAGTTTTTTCATCTGTGAGGTAACTAAGTCCCATGTTTGACTAAAGATGAAACGAGCTAATGTGACCATTCCACACTTACCGTGGGTGAAGGATGCTCTGTGTGTGGTAACCCTATGAGATACAAAGGCTCCACACAACTTCTTTGATTCCTGGAACCAGAACATCTAAGAGAGAACACAGTCTTTTAACATGTATACCCTGCTCTTGTTCCTTTCACACAGCTGAGCATCAGTGATGTTGTGCTGCACAGCAGAGCATAAAATAAATGGAGGTCATGCCCAGTCACATGTTAAGAAGCCTGAGATCAAGCCCTGGCCCCATCTCATCCTTTCTCTGTCTACTTAGACAATCACTTCTGTAAGTGGAAAGATGAAAGTCAACATTTTCTTGGAACTTTGTTTATTTCTTTCTATTATTCCAACATACCTGGTAGAATATTAACGTCCTGTTTGCAGAAATAAATCATTACTGACCAAAAAACAAATAGTCACATATTTTAATCAATAATCATTTTGAATTATTTATGTGATATCATTTAGTATTAATTGCTAAAAGTACAAAAATAATCCTTAACTCTACATGGGTTGGGAAGGACATTTATAATAAAAAGTTTCCCTAGTTTCATGTAGAATGGAAATAGAATCTTGTCATAAGAAGATGAAATAGCTATTATTCCTCTTCTTGTTCTCTGTCCAAATCCATATTTTCTCACTTCCATTTCTGCCTGTGGCTCAGCCTCTTTTGTCCTCCCATGTTCAACATATATTTTTGCTTAAGTAGTTCATGCCAGCCCAGTGCCTTGATGTTGGGAGTTGTAACTTTTTATCTCCCTGGGTAATTACTCTATTTGCCTTAGAGGTAAATTCCCACTGCCCCAGTTTGGGTGTAATGTCTTTCCTTTTCAATCAAGGTCATAGATCAGGTGTTCACACAGAAATGATGACAAGATTTGAGGATCAAATGATGTTATATGTGTAGGTCATGAGGATATTTACTATTGAGCATTCTTCAAAATAGAAAAAAAATATGATTCATAGAAAGAAACATAATACTAGCAAAGACTGAAATAAAATACATCAAATCATATCTAACTTTATTTAAAAGTTCTCACACCAGATATCTTATTCCAGTACCACAGCGAAAAAAACCCAACAAACCAACTAAACCAAAACAACAGCAACAACAACAAAAACACCAACAAAAACCCAAAACCATCCTAGGCCAAGGCATGAATTTCCTAGCAAAGGCTCTTAGAATCCTGAATATATTTATCACATTCATTTGCTTACTTGCTTTACTAATTCTGTCTAGATGATCAAGGAACCTCTATCCAAATAAAAGCTATAAACAATCTTCGATTTTCCACCAAGTAGGTTTTCGTGACTTTTATGATCATGTCAAAATCTCTACATATGTATCTTGATGTTTGTACATAAGATAATATTTGACAAAGGACTTAGGTTTGCAAGCCAAATATAATGTAAAAGCGTAACCCAACACTGATGCTGAACAAAGGGCACCACACACTATTCTAAAAGGAAACAACGGCTTCTCTGGAATTTAGGTAGAGATTAGAATAGTAAGATGCTACATTCAAACACAAGGAGCAACTCAAGAGTATTAAAGGCAGTTTGGACTCATAACAACAGCTAGTTCTCTGGTGAGGATGTTAAAGTTTACAGTGTAGTAGCCAGTAGTGTCAACCATTTTGGTTGAAGTTCATTTTTGAATTTTTAGTGAGAAAAGATTTTTTTCATACATTATAATGTTATTATACTTTCTTCCCTACCAACTCCTTCCAGATCCTCTCTATATGCCCACCTACTGATATCTATACATTTTTCCTTTGCTCATTATTACATAAGTAGGCATCTCATAATAATTAATAATAATAAATATAAAATAAAATTTAACAAGCCACAATTAGGACAAAAAAAACAAATGAACAGAAGAAAACAAGCCTAAGAAAATTCACAAAAAAATACAGATGAATACAGAGATATACACATTTGCACATACAGAAATTTAATAAAAACACAAAACCAGAAACTATAATATACAGGTAAAAGACCTGTGAAGAAAAAATACCTAGACAAAGTATTATGAGACAAAGAACCTCAAAAAAGGCCATTGAGTTTGTTTTGTTTTGGCCATCTATTGCTACTCATGAAGCCCAGCAGTAAAAGCAGTTTTACCCCAATGAGACTAATTTTTCTTTTGTGAGTGGTTGTTAATTGGAGATAAGTTGTGGGTTAGGAACGTTGAGATTTGTCCACTTTAATTCACTGGGCTGAGATCCCATCTGTCATAGACATAGGCAGGGCCTACACATGATCTGATGGTCTCTGTGGGTCATGTTTTCATTGGTCCTGTTTAATTTAGAAGGTCTTATTTTCTCGGTTTCTTTTATCTCCTTCTGGACTTATAGTCTTTGGATTTTCTTTACTACAGTATTCCCCAACTCTAAAGGAGGGCATTTGATGGTGACATACCATGAAGGACAGAATGTTCAGAAGTCTTTCACTCTGCGCATTCTCCAGCTGTGAGTTTCTATATTTGTTCCCATCTGATGGAGGGAGAAGCTTCTTGATGATGCTGAGCAAGGAACTGATCTGTGTGTCGAGCACAGTGTCCTTGGGTATCATGTTTCTGTTGTGTCCCTTTAGCAGAATAATAGTATTTTGTTTTCCTCTAAGTCCCTTGCCTGTCCAGTATCAGGTTCTTTGCCACTGAAGATGGGTTCCCTATCACAAAGTGGATCTTAAATCCATTTTTATATGTACAGTTCACAGGGTGTGTGATGACATAAAAATTAATAACGTGCCATTTTTATGGTTGAAACCGACTGCTTTTATGAGACCAAAATATTTAACTAGTTAATCAGTCCACCCAGTTCTTCCTGAATTCCCAATATATACAAAATTTAGACCGGATTTTAGGCTAAAGACCTAAACAAAGTAATTACTGTAAACTTTTATTGACTTGAATTGTACAATTGATAAGATAAAAATATGCCAAAGCAATAATTTAGTACTAGTTATTGAATATAGCTAGTGATAGCATATGTAGGTGGTACACATATAAGTAAACAAAGTTGTCTTAGCACCACAATGTATTAACAGATCTCCACTAACCCTTAGAAATTGGCCATCATCGTTAGCATCACCTTACTAATGTGAAATTGACAGAATATTTGTTTGGTATGGGCATTGAGGTTTCCTGCCAAATGACTGATATCAAATACTAAGTTAACAACTAGCCAATGAATTAAAGGGCTTTTGCTCTTGTCCTTACAACATGTCCCAATCCCTATTATCTTATGAGATGTGAAAATTTAAACATGAACTCTCACAAATAAGCTTAGGTTTAAGAACACTTGTTCTCAGTTTTCTGAGAAACTGCCAAATTGATTTCCAAAGTGGTTGTATAAGCTTGCACTCCCAACAGCAATGCAGGATTGCTCTTTCTTTCCCAATCCTTGCCAGCATGTGCTATCACTTGAGTTTTTGATCATAGACATCCAGATTGGTATAACATAGGATCTCCTGGTCATTTTGATGTATATTTCCATGATGACTAAGGACATTGTACATTTCTTTAAGTGCTTCTTGTCCATTCTAGACTCCAATGTTGATAATTCTGTTTAGCTTGGTATCCCATTTTTAATTGGGTTATTTGAGTCATTGGTGTCTAACTTCTTGAGTTCTTTATATATTTTGGATATTAGCCCTCTGTCAGACATAGGAATGGCAAAGATCCTTTCCCAGTTGTTAGGCTATTGTTTTGTCCTATTGACAGTGTTGTTGGTTTTACTTCTGTAAGCTCTTCAGTTTTATGAGGGACAATTTATCAGTTGTTGATCTTTGAGCTGAGCCATTGGTGTTATGTTCAGCAAGCTGTCTCCTGTACAATGAGTTCAAGTGTATTCTCCACTTTCTGTTCTTTTATATTTAGTGTATCTTCTTTTAGGTTGAGGTCTTTGATCCACTTGGACTTGAGTTTTGTGCTGGGTGATATATATGGATCTATTTGCAGTCTTCTCCATGCAGACATCCAGTTACACCAGCACCATTTGCTGAAGATGCTTTCTTTTCCAATTTTCAATTTTTTTCATTGACTTCTTTGTCAAAAATCAAATGTCTATAGGTGTGTAGGTTTGTTTCAGGGTTTGACTCAATTCCATTGATTAACCTGTCTGTTTCTAGAGTAATACCATTCAGATTTTGTCACTGTTGAACTATAGTAAATCTTGAGATCAAGGATGGTAATAGCTCCAGAAGTTCTCTTATTGTTCAAGATGGTTTCAGCTACCCTGTTTGTTCATTTGTTTGTTTGTTTTTTTCCATATGAAGTGGAGAATCATTCTTTCAAGGCCTGTAACAATTCTGTTGGAATTAGATGCCCCACTATACCAACGGGACACTTGCTTAGCTATGTTCATAGCAGCTTTGTTCAGAATAGACAGATCCTGAAAACAACTTAGATATCCCTCAACAGAAAAATGGATAAAGAGAATGTGGTACATCTACATACAATGGACTACTATCCAGCTATTAAAAACAAAGACATCATGCATTTTGAAGGCAACTGGCTGGCACTTAATATTATCATCCTGAGTGAGTTAATCCAGACCCTAAATGACATGCATGGAACCCAGCATAACTGTCCTCTGAGAGGTTCCAGGATTAGCTGTCTGAAACAGCCACACATTGGATGGACCTCAGGGACTTTTATGGAAGAGTTGGGAGATGAATTGAGGGACCTGAAGGGGCTAGGAACTTTGGAGAGTCGCAGGGACTGAACAACAAACCAAATAGTATACACGGGATTGACAACGCTCCACCCCCAGCACTTATATAACAGATGTGCAGTTTGGTCTTCATGTGTGTCTCCAACAAGTAGGGTAGCAGCTATCTCTAAAGCTGTTGCCTATCTGTGGAATATGTTCCCCATTACTCTAAGCTGCCTTGTCTGGCATCAGTGGGAAAGGATGCACCTAGCCCTGCAGAGACTTGATTTGAAGAGGTCCAGGGATATGCCACACTCTCAGAGTAGAAGAGTATGGGGAATGTGGGGAGGGACCATGTGAAGGGGGATGGGGGCAGCAATCAAGATGTAAAGTAAATATTAAAAAAAAAAAGAAAAATAAAGACAGTTGAGAGGAACAAAAAGGAACCCTTGTTCTTCAGTTAGTGGCTCTTCTTTGAGGAAACTAGTGATTTTTAAGAGGTTTGTCTTGCCAGAGGAAGTAAGTGACTGGGGGTGGGGGTGGGGGTGCAGCTTTGAGAGGTTATGTTTTTGCCTCATTTCCAGTTCATTCTCTGTGATCCATGTTTGTGCTTGGAAATATGTTCTCTCAGACTCTTTAACTGGTTGCCTGCTGCCATGCCTCTCCCAACATTGAACACTCTCTCTTTTGAACCATAAGTCACATAAGTTCTTATATAAGCCACTTTTCGTCATAGTGCTTTATCATAGCAGCAGGAAACAAATGAGGACAGTAGAAAATTTGTATTATGTGCCAGATAGTTGGGATATCACCATGACCTTGATTGGAAAACCCTGTTGGTATTAGAGTTTAACCAGTGATCTTAACGTAAAAGTCGATTGTACAAAGTACATTTTAAATTCTGTGCTTTTAAATTCAGCCCCATTCAAATTCTGAAGACATGGACAAAATACAAATACATTGTTGTCTTAGACTGAATAGCATATAATAGAGATTTTTGCTTACATTATAGAAACTTTCTTACAGATTTCAGGAATATTAGATGATAGCTTATTTAAAGTAAAATACTTAAATCTAAAATACCACTAAGTTGTAGGTACTGTGTTGATTAAAAGTGGATACAAGCTAGAACACACAGAATATTATAAACACATTTAGGGGTGGTATGCTACTTGTAGTTGAATATTGTTTTTAATATGAGGTATTAGTAATTAAAACACAGTATGAAAGTAAAGAACCGGTACTCTTGTGCATTAGTGAGTCTGCTAGCGCCATGAGGTTTTTTTTTTTTTTTAATTTCCTACTTCATCCTTTCTTACAGATTTCAAAAATTTAGTTATCCATGCTTTTAGAATCTTAAATATATGCCCAAATTATCATTTATATATCTTTTGAAACTATGTTTGCATCATACTTACAAAGGCTTTCAAAAAATTTAATGACATAAAATGCACAGAATTGAGTAAATTTAGCATCGTTTCTTCAGCCTTGTCTAATGGGAGATACATTATACAAGTAAACTTTGTATTTAAACAAATTTGATGTATTCCTTGACCTTGGAGAAGATAGCAGCACTACTTGAAAGCTTGAAAGCTACTGCTCTTCTGAGAGTTACTGCTCTCCTGAGCTTACAAAGTTGTCCTGCTCCTAGGTATAAAATTACATCATTACTACAACTATGAATATTATCAAGGGAAGGGTCGCTGTTCTTCCCCAAATGTTGTATTGATATCTAGAAGGTGAAAGAGAGTGGTAACACATTGGCTATAGATAATTTTCAATACCATTGTTGTGGATTTATTGGTGTTGGCCTTTAAGGCTGAAGAGAATGCATGTATATGTATATGTGTTAACAATACTGGGCTATGAATGCTTGTCCATTTAGTTCTTGTATATCTTATGCATATAATAACATAACAGTTTTTAATTAAAGTGTGAAAGCATACAGAGAACTTAATTTAGTTTATCTTTGTGTTATATTATTCGCAAAAGGAGACAAAGGAGAGAAACCCAAGAAGTTTATTATTTTGAATATTGGATGAGATGGAAAGTTGTGATGTTAAAATATTGCATCTCAAAAAATAAAAGAAATAATTTTAAAAAGAATATAAAGTAATTGATTAATAAACAATATCTCTGGAAATAAACATAATATTATCTTTCATCAAATCCCTTTAAAGTTATATCTTCTTGGGATCAGCATCTGAAAATTAAAATGTATCAAAAGCTTTGTTCTATATTTCCATGAATATATATTGAATTACTAATATTTAAAAGAACCTATCATTTAACAGGGAGGTGCTATTTTATTTTGTTCAGGAATAAAAGTCCAGCAATTTATGTTATAAAATTGTTATCAGAGCCACAAGCCAAATCAGTCAATGGTAGAAAACAAATAACCCTTTAATTAAACAAATAGTATCTTATCAAATAAAATCAAATATTGAAGCAGACTAATGAATCATAAACAAATAAACTTATGCTGTATTAGACAAGGATTTTTTTAGTCTGTACAAAATGATAAATATTGAGAGAAAAAGATAGCATCATTCTTTATTTTAATTTTTTGAGAATTCTATAAATATATACTGCATTTACAGCATTTTAGCTCTCCCTTTCTCCCTCCAACTCTCCAACATCTCCTGTGTACTCCCTACTATATATATATATATATATATATATATATATATATATATATATATATATATATATATAAAATAGATATAGATATAAAATAGATATAGATAGAGAGTGTATATATTTATATCTATATCTATATCTATACTCTTTTGGATCCATTTGGTGTTGCCTCTATGTATGCTTGTTTAGAGTTGAAAGTGTTGGATCAGATAAATTATCATGATTTATCATGGGATTCATCTCTGGAGAAGACTCTCACTTTTGCAGCAGTCATTAATTGCCTATAGCCTGTAAGCTCTGGCCCCTTGTGAAGTTTTGGACATCCATGATGGCATGTCAACAGCTGTTATCATTATATAAATCTTGCATATTCCATTTATCAGTCGTTCCTTTTCCCAACTATTGTGAATGGAATAACAATGAGCACAGTGGCCTTAAAAGGATCTGTGACATAAGGTGTACAGCTCTTTGGGCATATGCTATTAGGTGTCTTGGCTGGATCATGCAGTCCATCTAGTTTCATCCTTTTGAAAATTCTCCACAGTGATTTCAACAATGACTGCACAAGCTTACAACTCCACCAATAGTGAGTAAGCTTCTCATTTCTCTTCATTCTTGTCAGTATTTATTGCCAAAACAAAACAATCCTGAGCAAAAGAACAACACTACAAGGATTACCATACTAAATTTCCAACTCTATTACAGAGATACAATGATTGAAATAATGTGGTTCTGGCTCAAAATAAGACTTTCAAAACTGGAACTAAATAGAAGACTTAAACCTGAAGCCATGCAACTGCAAGATGGCATTTGATAAACAAGCCAAAATACAGACTGGAGAAAAGACAGTGTCTTAGTTTGGGTTACTATTTCTGTGATAAAGACCAAAGATTCTTGGAGAAAAAACTTCTACATTATTGTTTATCATGGAAAGGAATCAGTACATGAATTCAAATGGGGCAGAAATGTGGAGACAGGAGCTAATTTGAAGCCATGGAGAGGTTCTGCCTACTGGCTTGCTTTCATTGGCTTGCACAGCCTGCTTACTTGTAAAACTCAGGAACACCAACCCAAGAATAGCCCCACACACAATGAGTAGAGCTCTCTCCCCCCAATCACTTACTAAGAAATGCATTACAGATTTACCTAAAGCCTCATCTTACAGGCATGTTTATTTAAAATTGAGGTTCTCTCCTCTTAGATTATTTTAGTTTGTTTCAAGTTGGTATAAAACTGTCTAATATACATAGCATATTCAGCAAATGGTGCTGGGAAACCTTGATGTCCACATGTAGAAGAATAGAACTAAAACCATATCTATCACTCTACAGAAAAATCAACTCTAGTTTGCTTAACTTGAATTAAAAAAAAACCCTCAAAATAAAACCTGAAACATCAAAAGTATTTAGATTAAAATGAATTAAACTGAGATCCTGCAATGATCCTGAGAATGAGCTTCCAGTCTATTCATATTTCAATATTCAACCTAATTTCTTATTGTATAGAAAATATATGTGACTATGAAGGTTTCATGAAAGTATTTATGCCACATTCAGAAACACAGGCATAGTCTATACAGTTCAAAAACATATCCAAATGGAGAGCAAAAGCAACTTAACTCTACTTATATTCAAGTTAGATTAACTTAATTCTCCAGCCCCCCAGCCCTCCAAATTCTGTGGTTATGAGTATGCATTACCATGACAGGCAAAAAATACCCCTCCAATTATTTTTAAATCACTGACTGATGTTTATTCAATGGTTACATAGTGTCATACAAAAAGCCTGTATAAAACAACAGACTTTGTACAAAGTCCCAGGGTTCCTTATTTCTCAGTGTTTGGATGCCAACTCTACAAATAAACATCTCTTTCTCTCTCTCTCTCTCTCTCTCTCTCTCTCTCTCTCTCTCTCTCTCTCT
>NC_034592.1:52983731-52984982 GCF_900095145.1 Mus pahari
CTCTCTCTCTCTCTCTCTCTCTCTCTCTCTCTCTCTCTGTGTGTGTGTGTGTGTGTGTGTGTTTGTGTGTGTGCACGTGTTAGCAGGAGTGACTTTTAAGGTAATTGAAATGATACTAAAATTAAAGTAATTCAGTCTTCCAGACAGGATGGGATAGAGTAACACAAGGTCCATGTCTACACAAACAAAAAGGGGATGTGGCATTGAGGAGAGGCCAGGAAGATGCTGGAGAATATGGAGCTGAGAACTAGAGAACTAGAGATGTCCTAGTGCCAACATGTCAAGGAACAAAGCCAGAAAGACAGTCAATACACAGAATACTCTCCATATGTACAGAAGGCCTTGTAGAATATCCAGTTTGCCAAAATATACAGAAGGACAGGAAGACCCTACAGAACTTTGTAGATGGAATAACTAAAGGATCTTTCACAGGGCCTGGAAAAGTTTCTGATTTCAAGGCATATCAACTATTGTCTCAGTTGGGGAGACAATCCCCTCAATATAAAACTTGCTTGATTTCAAAAATCAAAGTAAAATGCAAGATTTGAAAGATTGGCCCTTTCAAAAGTCTCCCAGAATGATGTCAATAATATAGAATACTGTTAATTCATGAAAAATAAAAAATTAAGATGGTCCCTAGAGGACTGACCATGCGATCTTAGGATCACTGGTGAGTGGAACACAACTTTTGCTCCAATCCAATTGTGCACGGGACCTGAGACAGCACTATGGAAGCAGAGAACCGGCCTGACCAGGGGCAAGACTGGGATTTAAAGACATATCTCATGATGGTAGTAGAAGATCTTAAGAAGGGCATTAATAACTCACTTAAAGAATCACAGGAGAACACTTCTAAACAGGTAGAAATCCTTAAAAAACAACAGGAAAACACTGCTAAACAAGTAGAAGTCCTTAAAGAGGAAACACAAAAATCCCTTAAAGAATTACAGGAAAACACAGCCAAACAGGTGATGGAATTGAACAAAACCATCCAAGACCTAAAAAGGGAAGTGGAAACAATAATAATAATAAAAAAAAACCAAAGGGAAACAACTCTGGAGATATAAACCCTAGGAAAGAAATCAGGAACTATAGATACCAGAATCAGCAACAGAATAAAAGAGATGGAAGAGAGAATCACAGGTGCAGAAGATTCCATAGAGAACATGGGCACAACAAAGAAAATGCAAAATGCAAAAAGATCCTAACTCAAAACATCCAGGAAATCCAGGACACAATGAGGAGATCAAA
>NC_034592.1:52986982-52990673 GCF_900095145.1 Mus pahari
TTAGATGCTGAGAAAGCATTTGACAAAATCCAACACCCCTTCATGATAAAAGTCTTGGAAAGATCAGGAATTCAAGGCCCCTACCAAATATAATAAACGCAATCTACAGCAAACCAGTAGCCAACATCAAAGTAAATGGAGAGAAACTTAAAGCAATCCCACTTAAATCAGGTACTAGACAAGGCTGCCCACTTTCTCCCTACGTATTCAATATAGTACTTGAAGTCCTAGCCAAAGCAATTTGACAACAAAAGGAGATCAAGGGGATACAAATTGGAAAGGAAGAAGTCAAAATATCATTATTTGCAGATGATATGAAGGTATATATAAGTGACCCTAAAAAGTCCACCAGAGAACTCCTAAACCTGATAAACAGTTTCAGTGCAGTAGTCCAGACACTATTGCACTATGCCAGCAAAATTTTGCTGAAGGGACCCTGATATAGGGATCTCTTGTGAGGCTATGCCAGTGCCTGGCAAACACAGAAGTGGATGCTCACAGTCAGCTATTGGTCAGAACACAGGGTCCCCAATGGTGGAGCTAGAGAAAGTACCCAAGGAGCTGAAGGGGTCTGCAAGCCTATAGGTGGAACGACAATATGAACTAACCAGTACCCCCAGAGCTGTGTCTCTAGCTGCATCTGTAGCAGAAAATGGCCTAATTGGCCATCATTGGGAAGAGAGGCCCCTTGGTCTTGCAAACCATATATGCCCCAGGACAGGGGAATGCCAGGGCCAAGAAGTGGGAGTGGTTGAGTAGGGGAGCAGGGGAGGGCGAAGGGTATAGGGAATTTTCAGGATAGCATTTGAAATGTAAATAAAGAAAATATCTAATAAAAAATTAAAATAAAAAATTAAGATACTTGAAATTTACAATGTCTAGTATTCTATGAAAAAATTATTCAGAATGTCAATGATAGAAATAATTGAAGAGAAATTTAAAAAATGTAAACAAGCAAATAAAAATAAGGAATTGAATGCTCTCCTGTGGGATAAAATTCCTACTCTGATTAATAAATGATTTTAGTCACAAATGTCCTGAAAAGTGAGAAAATTAGACACAGTATAAAAATACCAACGAATTTTGTGATATAGTAATTCCAACATTTTAAATTAAAAGCAGAGTATGAAAATTATTTAAACAAAGAAGCTAAGACCTATGAGACAAGTTTGTGTGTGTGTGTGTGTGTGTGTGTGTTTCTCTTTGTATGTGTACATGTATGTTTATTTGTATGTGTGTATGGTCATGAGAAAGAGAGAGAAAGAGAGGAGAGAGGAGAAAGGGAGAGAGTCGAGTTGTGGCGAGGCAGAGAAGAGAAGAAAAGAGAAGAGAAGAGAAGAGAAGAGAAGAGAAGAGAAGAGAAGAGAAGAGAAGAGAAGAGAAGAGAAGACAGAAGAGAGAAGAGAAGAGAGGCAATGTTTCTCCTTTGTCTCTTTGCATTGATAGTAATGCAGATAGGAAACCACACAGACAAAACTGCCATTTCTCATGGAAGGCAAGTAATCTAGCAAGAACTAATACACAATAGAACCTTAGACAAAACCCTAAAAATTGTCATGATTTTATTCTTCATTTCAATAAGCTAGACCAAATTCAACAATTTGAATAAAATTGGCATCCAATTTTAAAATATCTATTTGTAATACAGTAGTGTCTCAAGAGAAGCCAGTCAGTAATGGCTAAAATGTTTACAAATTATGTTGAAAATTTTAAGCAAACAGATTAGCGAAACTTAATAGACAATAACTGTGTAAGAAAACGGCAGTGGGATCCACCATAATAAAAATTTTTCAAACAAATATTCTGTATTATTATGTACAAGAATATCAGTGAATATTTTACTAGAAGTAACACAAGCCAGAAGATAGATAGCTACAACTTTAAGCATCCAAAAGAATAAAAATACCAGTCTAGAATAGTGTAGCTAATTGGACCACTTTTTAAAAAAATTGAACTGTACAGCTGGAGTGATGGCTCAGAAGTTCCGCACACTTGCTGCCTTCCATATGACAAAATAAGTTCCTTGCTTTCACTTCAGGCAGCTCTCAACCATCTGTTATTTCAGCTCCAAGTGATTATGACACAGGTACATATAGAAAAATCCACATTCCATGCAAGAAAACAAAGTTAAATATGGGGTTTGGGCTTTGGTTATGGAAAAATCATGACAGAAATGATAACAAATTAAAGTGGTTATAAAATCAAAAGCCCAAATCACTGTAACTACCAATACTACCAACAGCAGCCAAGGTGCTCTACACCCAGAGTCCCATACCCACCAAACATTCTGTAACAGAGCTGAAGTGGTGAAGATGTTGACAGGTAAATGAATGTCAACAGGATTTGTGGCAAACATTTCAGAAGTAGTTGAAGAGTGATCCCACAATAGACATGGGTCATGTGGAAAACATATCTTCAAATTCTGCCTATCCACTATATACAAGTTTCTTTTTATAAGTATAGTTATTATTTAGTTTCTTGATTTCCTTCTTCCCTTTCCATCCAAACAGCATTGGTAGTTTTTAGAAATCACCTTCTTTATCACACCTCAATATCTTCATATTTGTTTCAGGAATTAAACTGTTTTTCAGAGATTAGGCAAAATCGCTGTAATCAGAAACCAAATGGAGTCTTATGTCTCAGAAAATCTGAAATTTCAGCAAAAATTTTAAGCTCCATTACTCTTACTTATGCTTCATTAAATACCAGTTAGTGTCTTAAGCACTCTTAAGGCAAGCTAAGAAGAATCATACTTTTGAAAATTCTTATTATGTTTTTAGGCTTAAAAGACTGGTTATGCATTGAAAGCTAATTAACCTGAGATCATTTAACACCCTTTATGGTTGATAGAACAATTACAATGTTAAGTCAATATGGAAACTATTAAATAGTTTTAAATATGGTTAGACTTTTTCAGCTTCATTAATCCAATTAGTCACCATAAAGACAATAAACAGTGTAGGGCACCTTTGTTTCATTTTAAGGAAACTAATTGTGCAAAATATATTAAGTGTAAAAGTTACTAACACTAATTAATATCTCTATAAAATTAATCTTGTAACCATGCCAATTCAGATATGAAGATCCTGCGCAGAGAAATCAGAAGCATTTCTCATCCCAACCTGTGTTCAGTTTTGAACATAGTCGCTAAAGTTTCGAGTCGGAGATGTTCAATGCTTGACACAGACCTGGGATCTAAACTCAATACTGGAAGAAGAAAAGAATGAAAGAAAAGAAATACCTACTACAAAATTTGCTTTCACGCTTTACATCTACAAATGAATAAAACCATGAGTTGTCAACTATGCCCGATTAGCTAATACTTTATGTGCAATTACTTGCCACTGAAGAGAGTGAATAACAAACACTGATATGCAGTGTGCTCATGAAGTGACATATATCTTACTAAGACGTGAACTAATGCTTAATAATATCTATACAGTTTTCAGAAAGCTGTTTCTTCTGAGAGTGCTTTTAATCAGATTTCCTTCCAGCTAAATGAACATATTCATCAGAACCCGGTGTTGTAAATGGCAAATGTGGTTTTAGAAGTCTTACTTCAGAGTTGGAGAGATGATGAAGTTCAGAGTGCTTGCTGCTCTTGCGGAGATCCAGAGTTTGTTATTTGTTTCTTGGTATATATATATATATATATATATATATATATATATATATATATATATATATATAT
>NC_034592.1:52990683-52996673 GCF_900095145.1 Mus pahari
GAGAGAGAGAGAGAGAGAGAGAGAGAGAGAGAGAGAGAGAGTATGAGAGTATTTAGAATGGCTTACAGTCTGTTGTCCCACAAGTCCAACAATATCTTTCTACCAACAGAAGGTCCAAGTATCTAGCAGTTGTTCTGTCCAGGAAGCTAAATGTCTCAGCTGATCTTTAGTACATGTTGGAATCCCAGCAAAGTAGGCTCTAATGTCAGTTAAGGAATAGACTTGGTAGCAAGAGGACAGTGAACAGGCAAGGAGAAACCCAGCCTCATTCTTCCATGTCCTTTACAAGGGCTTCCAGTAGAAAGGGTGGACTGGAGTACGGTTTGTCTTCCTACCTCAGAAGATCCAGACTAAAAGTGAGTCTTTTCATTTCAAATGACTTAGTTTTGAAAAATCCCCAACAGGTGTACACAGTCATTCAGGTTTTAGTTAATTCCAGATATAATGAATTTATGGACCAAAAATAGCCATCACACTTGGTTAGTTAACTTGGTATCATAAATAAAGGGTAATGATATATTTTGAAGAGTAAGATCTCCCTGAACGGGCCAGAACTAGGAACAGAGGAGCTGACTTATGAGAGACTGCCAGGTAGTCTGTCATTTTTGATTATGAACCTCTTTATTAATAGGAATTCAAAAGAAATAAACCTAAGTGTAAAAAACATCAATTTTTCTTTTCTAAGAATCTATATTATTGAGTCAGTTGTGTTTAATAAAATCCCTACACCATGTTGCAAACCATATACCTATGTATCATCTGGCATCAAATGCCTTATTTTCTGGCCACTCAGTCACAGTGCAGTTTTGGTTTTGTTTCAGTTCAGAGTCCATCCACAGTGATTCTAAGAAGGTCTGAGTATTTCCTTCTCCAGAAAGCTTCAGTTCACTAAAGATTGGATTGCCAGATTTCTGCAACTTTTTTTTTTGTCAAGGCTGTATTTGTCCACACATCAAGTCTGTACTTCTCCTTTGGAAATCAGTTCGTTGGCATAACAGGTTGAATTTTTCAAACAACCATACATTACTAATGTCACTGGTCAAAGGCAGGTAATTTTAAGGAACATAGGCAGCTGAGGAGGGGTGATCCTGCTAAAAATAAAATTCAAGGATATTTAGGGATTCCAAGTTCTTGCTTTTATAATTTTCCATGAAAATGTTTCTGTATGTTAGGTTTCAGGATCTATGCATGACTATTCATAAGGGTACAGTTAACTGGTAGTGTGATTTTGTATTCATGCCACCATTACCCTATTTATGACTATAGATAATAATGAAACTTGTCAAGATCCATAGAGGCTTTATGATTCTCCTCTTTACTCGGGTTTTAAATGAGTATTCAAAAAAGCTTTTCCTATTTCTCCTAGCTGTTGCTGGATGTTTCAGAAACAGCTATTGCATCTACAGACTTGACATCACTTTTTGTAATAATAAACAATGCAGCAAACAACACAATTACCAAGAAAATATTCTTTACCCCAGAAGGAACTAATTTCAAAAATATACAATAGACATTTAGTCAACTATCCCTAAAATACAAATGAGGAAGCTAACATTTTTAGTATTTTAATCACATAAAAAATCAGGTGATCAAAAGGTCATGGTGACTTCTTGTTTTAAGAATTTTCTCTGTACCTATATCCTTTCATGAGTATTTTGTTCCTTATTCTAAGGAGGAATGAAGTATCCACACAGTGGTCATCCTTCTTGGTTTTCTTCTGTTTTGCATAATGTATCTTGGGTATTCTAAGTTTCTGGGCTAATATCCGCTTATCAGTGAGTGCATATCTAGTGACTTCTTTTGTGATTGGGTTACCTCACTAAGGATGATATCCTCCAGATACATCCATTTGCCCAAGAATTTCATAAATTCATTGTTTTTAATAGCTGAGTAGTACTCCATTGTGTAAATGTACCACATTTTCTGTATCCATTCCTCTATTGAGGGACATCTGGGTTCTTTCCAGCTTCTGGCTGTTATAAATAAGGCTGCTATGAACATAGTGGAGCATGTGTCCTTATTACCAGTTGGAAGATCTTCTGGGTATATGCCCAGAAGAGGTATTGTTGGGTCCTCCGGTAGTACTATGTCCAATTTTCTGAGGAACCGCCAGACTGATTTCCAGAGTGGTTGTACAAGCTTGCAATCCCACCAGCAATGGAGGAGTGTTCTTATTTCTCCACAACCTCACCAGCATCTGCTGTCACCTGAATTTTTAATCTTAGCCATTCTGACTGGTGTGAGATGGAGTCTCAGGGTTGTTTTGATTTGCATTTCCCTGATGGCTAAGGATGTTGAACATTTTTTCAGGTGTTTCTCAACCATTCGATATTCCTCAGTTGAGAATTCTTTATTTAGCTCTGTACCCCATTTTTAATGGGGTTTTTGAGTTTCTGGAGTCCAGTTTCTTGAGCTCTTTGTATATATTGGATATTAGTCCTCTATCATATTTAGGATTGGTAAAAATCCTTTCCCAATCTGTTGGTGGCCTTTATGTCTTGTTGACAGTGTCTTTTGCCTTACAGAAGCTTTGCCATCAGCCACCAAACCTAGATACTAATGCTCATGCCAGCAAGATTCTGCTGAAGGGACCCTGATATTGCGGCCTCTTGTGAGGCTATGCCAGTGCCTGGCAAACACCGAAGTGGATGCTCACAGCCAGCTATTGGATGGAACACAGGGTCCCCAATGGAGGAGCTAGAGAAAGTACTCAAGGACCTGAAGGGGTCTGCAACCCTGTAGGTGGAACAACAATATGAACTAACCAGTACCCCCTGAGTTTGTGTCTCTAGCTGCATATGTAGCAGAAGATGGCCTAATCGGCCATCACTGGGAATAGAGGCCTCTTGGTCTTGCAAACTTTATATGACCCAGCACAAGGCAACGCCTGGGCCAAGTAGTGGGAGTGGGTGGGTAGGGGAGCAGAGGTGGGGGGGTATAGGAAACTTTCGGGATAGCATTTGAAATGTAAATAAAGAAAATAAAAATTAAAAAATAAAATAAAATAAAAGAATTTTCTCCAATGTATTGGAAATCTTTTAAGTATTGTGAGAATCTTGGGACTTGAACCCACAGTCTTTCCAAATGAGGAAATAATTAAAGCTTGAATTAAGCAGTAACTATCTTTTATAACATGCTTTTCATACTAGCATTTGGCCTCTTAATTCTCTCCAGACTCTTCGTAAGCACCAGAATATGATGACTTCTTGAGGATTTATATACAAAGTCAGAGTGGTTTAAGTTTTCTAGTGTGTAAATCCCACTAGTAAATTTGGTAGCTTTCCTTGGCTTCCGAAATCATATCGAGCAATGTTAGACACATGTATCTTCAGTGGCCTTACTGCTCCCAAGAATTCAACTTGATATACTTACCTCATCACCTTCCTAATAACAAGGCCCTGGTGCACAGTGTCATGCTGGGAAAGAATGCTCCATACATTTTAAGGTACCATTTTTTTTTCTTTCAATTATAACAATGACCAATCTTAACACTAACCCCATTCAGATTTTCCTTTCTGTCTCAGAATGTGGAAAAATTAGCACTCATATAAGACATCATGGAAAATAAATGCTATGTTCTTTTGATACAGGGTTTCTCTGTATAGCCCTGGCCGTCCTGGAACTCACTTTGTAGACCAGGCTGGTCTCGAACTCAGAAATCTGCCTGCCTCTGCCTCCCGAGTGCTGGGATTAAAGATGTGTGCCACCACACCCGGCGCTGTGTTCTTTCTTACTTCACTGACAAAAGACATAAATTTTAAATCAATAAAACCACGAATTAAAATGACTTCTTTTCTTAAATAGATATAACTTTTATGAGTTTATTTACTATGCTCTATTCAGCCTTTGAACTAGAGTTTCCTACAGAAGCAGAACATTAAAAAAAAAAACCTTGATTTAACTAATGTCTGAGAATGAGATATAATTAGCATATCAATTATTCATATATAATGTTTTCAGGCTACAAAGAATACGTATATAATTTGTCACATAAGCAGGGCAATTTCTTCATAAGATAAATATGCTTAGGAAATTATTTTCTCATAAAGCAAAGGTAAAATTAAGCCAAACTCTTCCTGAAATATAAAAATATGCGAATTAGGAAGGCCCAAATTAGTTTTTTCCCGTAGGCCTCAAAACAGTATGTAATAGTTTCTAAATCATGTGATGTTTAATATCCATGTATTTGCATATAAATTACTCTTTACGATACCTTTAATATTTATATGCAAAGATTGCTGAAAGATGTAGTGAATGTTAAAAGCAGCAATAAAATACCTCTAAGGTTTGAAAAATTGTTTCTCCTATGACTACACCAATGAAGCCTGTATTAAATTTTCTTGGTTTATGCTCTTCAATGGCATTTTCGCCCAATACTCTCATGTCACAAGCACAGCAGGCCAACCGCAAATCAAACTGTTTTATTTTTGCTTCTAGTGACGAACATCAAAGCAAAAACTTCTGGAGTAGGGATTTATTTGACAGTTTTATAGATGATAGACTTGACCATATCTGTTCAACTTCCAGTAACTATTTGGCTTGAAGATGACAGCAAAGCCACATGTTCATGCACGTGAACTATAAATATGTGAATGGACCACTGGGTCATAACATGAAAGTCCCATATTCTGAGAAACTTAAATTTCATTCCTGCCAGTACTTTCGTCTACAGTCCCTTAGTATTTAAGAGAAATTGGAAGATTGTGATGCACAGGATCGTGGACTGACTGATGTCTACTGAAATAACAGGGTCCTGGCAGTTGTGAATGTGGCCTAATTTGGAATAGTGTCATAAAATGTATAATCAACTTAAGGTAAAGTCACCATAATTTTAGAAGGCTGTAAACTTGCAAGCAATATTCTTGCAGAAAGAGATAGAGATGGAGAGAGAAGAAACACAATTTTTAAATAGAAAAAATGATGTAGAAATGTTAACAGAGATGGAAGAGATTAATATATAAGCTATATATTGAAAAGGGATGGCACACACCATACTATTAGCACTTAGAAGACTATGCTATCATGGGTCTTCTAAATGTACAAGTGTTGTAATTGAAGATATTTTTAGTCATTAGTTTATAGTAACAGGTTACATCAGTCCTTAATAATCTAATAATCCTGGATTTGCACAATGCCCTGTTTTTGTCATTTAACACATTCATCAGAATAAGCATGTTATATGTAGGCATACTCATTTATTTTATTACGGCTGAGACATCATTCTTTTGTGGTATCGCGAGATGATGCTTTAACTTTGCTTTAGCACTGAAGTGCATCCCAGGCCCACTTGTCCCACCATCCTCTCATATTGTTCCTCTGCCTCTGCAACCACCGTCCAAAAGAAAATGAAAATCAGAACCCCTCAAAATTAACAAAACAATCAAAGCACAGAAAACTTTTTGAAGAAGCTGTAGTGTGTCCTACAGGATACCGCTCTGTCCACGCATCTTCACTTGCAAATGATTATTATGTGACAGTACATCCTTCTGTCCACACCCATTCACTTGCAAATGGTCATTGCTTTGAGTCATTGGTCTGGTTCAAGGCCTCTGTCCTTTGCCCTCAACCACACTAATACTGGATCCTCACCTGGGACTCCTCTTGGTTACCCTGTTGTGGTCCAGAATCACAGAGACCCTGGTGAAGATTTGGGGGTGGGTCAATTTAAAGCTTTGGGCTGGGCCTGTGTGGTAGCTGAGCTGGTCAGTCTGCCTGGTCTCCTACATCTGCCCCAACAGGGTGAGTTCTCCAGTCCTGGCTTAGGTAGTCCACACAATGTCATCACTGGGAGGAGGCAGGGACAGCTCTCCCACTTTCATGTTTGTGGGGTCTTCTCACCTGCACCCCTTCACAAGGAACAGCTTTACTGTGCTACCCAGAGAAGGTACAGAGTCAGCTGTCCTGAGTGCTGTAGCTGGTAAGGATGATCAGAGGGAACTTCAGTCTCTCTCTCTCTCTCTCTCTCTCTCTCTCTCTCTCTCTCTCTCTCT
>NC_034592.1:52996796-53043362 GCF_900095145.1 Mus pahari
CTCCCTCCCTCCCTCCCTCCCTCCTTTTTATTGGATTTTTCTTTATTTACATTTCAAATTTTATCCCTTTTTCTGGTTTTCTTCTACCCCCGGAAACCCCAATCCCTCCCTTCCCCCTGCTTCTACCAGGGTATTCCCCCACTCACCCACCCACCTACCCACTCCTGCCTCCCCACTCACCCACCCACGCCTGCCTTCCCACCCTCGCATTCCCCTACACTGGGGCATGGAGTCTTCACGGGACCTAGGGCCTCTCCTCCCATTGATGCCCGATCCTCTGCTATGTATGCGACTGGAGCCATGGGTTGCTCCTTAAAACATAAACCTCTGAAGAGAAAAACACAATCAGATACATCTCGTTGATCATTAGAGAGGCATTTCATAAAAACTCCAATCAGTACTAAAAGAACATTCCTCACAGACATAAAACAATGTAAAAAGAAAAAGAAAAAAGAAAAAAAGAAAAGTATCGAACTACATTAGTTCACACAAGGAAAGGCATGCAAAATCCCAGCACAAATAGAGTAGATAATCTCTGGTTCTGAGATAGAAATATTCTTTCTTAAAGATATGGACCATATAAGCTTTCCCATATCCTAATAGACGAACTCACACCTATCCACCTATGGATATCTCTCATTGGATTTAACTGTTTATAAAAGAAAGACAACGGGTATTGTGAGCTATGACAGGGGTTGGAAGGTGGAAATGTGAGGTAGATATGCTATTACATTATATATATATATATCTACAGAATTATCAAAATTCAAGAGAACTTTGAATCTCTTTTAATTAAATGGAATATGAGGTTTTTAAGCATCATATTTCTTAATATTTATTAGTGGTAGAGTACGATATAAAGAATATAATATTAGTGGAAGTAATATTCAATAAATTAAATTGTTACTGAATATGTCATATAGTGATAATATTGATATAAATGAAGTAGTTATGAAGAATATTCAGATGCTAAGAATTGTCTTTTAAAGGTTATAATGATGTAGAATAATTTAACTAATCCTTCAATAAAGCTTTCTTGAGTGCTTAGGATAATTATAAGTATTTAGAAAAAATTATTAAATTTAGATGCCTGAAGGAAAAGCTACACTGAAAATGAAATTATTACACTTTTAATAAAACATAACCAATGGTTGTAATTTTCATCTGTATTGTGATATAAAGTTTATCATGTTTAATTTTCTTGATACTGGATTTTATCTTGTTATGAAGATATGTGCAATCCAGAAAAGTTATTAGGTTATTATTAAATGAAATCCCATTACCATTAGACACAAATGTTGGATTATTGAATGAATTAATCACATTATAAAAATGTAAATTGTATACTTAACAAGTTTCAAATATTTTCTAGCTCTTGTAGGTTTTAGGTTTTATCCCTTTACATAAACTCTTAGTATTAACCATGCTAAAATATCTGAATAAACCAGTAATACATACACAGGTTAGTAGGGGAATTTTGAACAAACAGAAACATAATAAACTTGAGAAATTTCTTGTATCATCAATTCAACTGTCAAATATTCATTCCAAAATTTGGTACAGACAAAGAAGTCATGGGTATTCAAGTATATTGCTTTTCAGAACTGACATCTTATTAAACAATATTCCCTCTAGTGGAGCTTCCATGGCAAGTCAGATTGACATGAAAGCTGGATCCACATAGAGAATGGTCTGCTATTTAAAACATAGAATGAGTCAACAGTTCTGAGCAACTGTTCACAGTTATTCAGCAAGTAAAATGTGAGCAAGTATGTATCCCCTTACCCCAACACCTAGAAAGGCTTATGCATACCATGTAGATCAGCAACTTCAACCTTTTTCTGAATGCATAAAAACATATAGTTGTAGAAAGATGTATCCATACTGACAGAAAGGTCCTTTATGATAGCCAACATGAAAACATCACCAATATAGTTGAATGAGTGAACAAATTTATGACAAAATTAAAATTTAACAATAATAGGAAAATTCATCAGTATGTGAAACTTATTGAATTAACCTCAGAAGGTTTTGGGGAAGGGGAAGAAATCAGATGGTAAGACACATATACATTATTTTTCTGGAAATAACTCAAGATATTGTAAACCAAATTATAATAACATTTTATTTATATTTGTTTTTTATTAAAAATAGACTCTTTTGTCATACAACTCATTTTACAGTTCCCCTTTTCCCACATTTCCTATCTGCCCCATCCCCTCTCCATCAGATCTACTCCTTCTCTGTTTCTCTGTAGAAAAGAGCTGCCCTCCAAGAGATAATAGCCAAATGGGACAAAACAAACTAAAACAGGGCAAAGTAGAAGCCCTCATTTTGAGGCTGGATGAGGAAACATTAAGAAGATTTACTGTGTATTTTCCTGTGAATAACAGAGACTAACTTGAAAGGACAAATTATAAATGAACAAATGATAGTGATGGAAATAAAAAAGAATATATTTTTTCAATCATAATAATACTTACTTGATTTTGAATAGTAGTCACCACTCATCAAATTATGTAGTTAAATAGGAAGTTTGGTGTACCCCAATTTTATATCAATGCAACTGAGAAAAATTCAATGGACCAAAATCTTAGTGAAGGATAAATGAAGCTTTTTGCTCCACCTACATTCAGGGTTGATGGATGGAAAAACTCTATTTGGCCAACATGACAAAATGGGTCTTCTCTGTCCTTATTGTACAGGTTTTATTTTAGTACAGTAAACATATATAGCATAATAATTAGTATATATACCATTCTTATGCTGTTGGGAAAGAACTAAAAGTAAATAATATCAATTATTAATGCTCATTATTAATGTGGCATAACTTATGTTAATGCGTATTTGAAAAAGACTTTTTTATATCATGTTGTTGATATTAACTCATAACAAAAATTTTGACAATACTTATCATAAGTTGAGAATTATACATCATTATGAATTGACTTGAAGATAGACTTATGTTATGATGAGTAAATTATAACATTACTAATGGCAATATTGTACATATTAGTAGGAGATTGGAGAAACTCCATGGAAGTAGTTAAATGGTCATTTATATAGCAATTTAATAAATTATCCATGTAATCAAATGTTATACAGACATAAAATATGGTATTTTTAAGAAGATACTCAAGTTTACCAATTTTAAGCTTGTTAACTAACACCACTGAACAGTATATATAGAGAAATGGTTTAATTTTTTGAATTTGTAATCATGAATCTGAGATTTGGTATACATTTACACAAATAATAAAGTTAATAATTAACATGAGGATCATAGATCTCTAAGTCCTAACTACAAGGCAGTTTATCTTATATATTTGTTCCCTCTTGGTAAGAAGATAATTTATTAGATTGATTAATACAGTAAATATATTAATTAATATAATACATATTAATTTATAATAGTATTATAAATCAGTATGCACAAGGACCCAGGCATATAATTTATGAAATACTATAGATGATCCTACAATCTTATTTTTAGTGTTTGTATGTAAGATGGGAGATGAGGTAGAAGGCTTTGACATGTGCAGCCTATAAATTGTTAATACCATCTGTTGCGTTGGCTGGCCTTTAGCAAGCATTGGAAGTATATATTACATTGGAAAACCTTCAGGAAACATAAATTATTTGTAATTTACAATATCATAAAATTAATTGGTAGAGTGTGGAACTCACCTTACTTGTGTGAAAATCCCACAAATTAAAACACATATGATATCATCTCATTTTGAAAAAAAAAATCGCACAAACATACGTATCAAAAAGTTTTAGCTGCTTTTTTGTGACACATTTATGAATCTCTCTGAGTACCAAGTATTGCTTTTGGTGACTCTGTGAAAGATGGCTTTAATATCAAAACTCAGCATGTATGTGAGCCATTGTTGGGCATGTTCTTATCATAGAAGATCAGTGTAGAAACACAAAACCGGGTAGCTGCACTTGAAGTATCTGTTCAGAATTGACATAAATCTATTCTACTTAAAAGATTACCTAGGCAAACGTGGTCAATGGCCAGACATGACAACAGAGCAAGAAATCTCCCTTTTATGTCGTTTTAGTCACTATAAAAAGTGTGACAAAAGAGGAAATGCAATCATCTCATTTAAAAGTATATACCACACACTTGAAACAGTATTGTAATGTGCAACTGTTCGAATATTAACCAAGGTAATCCATACCTAGATGATGAAAAATAATGCAATCAGGTTTCATTTTGTTTGTTCTTATTAGTTAAAATTTTCTATAATTTTTGTGTATTAATGTCATAAATTTTCAGTTTTCCTGAATGTTCCAATTCAAACAATAACTTTCCATTACAGCTCTCCAACCTCTTGATCTAGCTACATTTTTCTTCATAGAATGTGTGCCTTCAGACTGCCTGTTTGTAGTTTAGCTGTTTGTTTGTTTGCTTATTCCCATATCTTTGAAGCTAGAATTTTAGCTGCCTGAGCATGGAACATTTCTCTATTTTGTTCATTGCTCTACTGAGAACAGTTTCTGTCATATAATGGGCACAAAACAAATATTTCTGAATAAAAAAAAATAACGAGTGGCATTTAAATGGCTATAATCACTTGGGAGGAAAATTTTGCCATGCTGAATTGATTGCAGGCAGGGAATTATTATGAAATAAATACTATATTTTCCTCATCCATTTCATATCTCAATGCATAGAGGCAGCTTTCTCAATACAATGAGCCTTTTCTTTCTTTAGATTTTCAGGTGAATCAAAGGGTTGCTTTTCTCATACAGTTTGTGCTTCACTGACATCAATCTAAAGCATTTTGTCTCTTTCATCTTTCCTCTTCATATTTGCTTTCCATCTTCCCAATATGAGACAGGAAATATTACATAGTGCTGCCATTTTCCTTTTAGGATAGACATAAGCAGATCCACTGCTCTGGCTCCTCGCTACTCTCTGTGAACATGGATTCTTGAGTACACTCAGACAAGTTTTTGAGAAGAAATTTTACAACATCAGTACTAAAGAACAAGCCTCTAAGTTTCATAGTACCAGAATGTGCTTATGTAGTCAGCTGAGGGAAAAGAATTATCAATCTTCTGACCCGGATGTGAAACCTGTGAACTACAATAAAATCAGCATGTCAAGATAGGCTCATGGGTGCAATAGTGGCACACATGTTATGGTAGAAGCAAAAATACATGACTTGTTTTAAGACCCACCTCATAGGCTTTACAAGAAGAAACGCAAACCTGCACTCTAATCTGAACAGGAACCTGTGGCTCAGGAGCTCAAAGCCCCAGGGGTAAATCTCTAGTTATTATTCTGTTAAGTGCACACAGTATTAAACTTCTCTTTTAATTTGTATCCCTTTTCCCATACATTAGTTCATATCACAGATCCCGTAAGGCAGTGGATGCTCATTAATGAAGAAACTTGTAACTGGTTAAAGTGCAGGGATAAAGGTCAATGGAATGCTCATTCATACACAGGACTATACCAGCTATCATACCTATTCCTTATGCAAGACTAATGATTCATGTGGGAAAGAAATGTAGGAAAATTATAAAAGCAGATGTCAGGGAGGGCCGGAGTGAAAGTATGTCTTTGAAAATCATCAGATAGCTATACTTGTAAACTCACAGCTACTATGTTTACCTACAAAAGGCATACATATTATCAAGTCAATCAATACCTTAGCATGAAGGGGAAGTGTTCCATGAGCATCCACTTGTACCTAGCTAACAGCTATGAATAGCTGATGACTTCTGAGGGAAGGAGAGTCAGTTTTCCTTTTTTAGGTTGACCAGAATATAGTGGATGACCCTACAACTGAGTCTATGAGTAGCACAAATTTAACTTAATGGATTATAAAAATAATATATTTTAAAAGGACAATCTGAAGTTGGGGGTAGGAACAAGGGGAGAGTGGCTGTAGGAGTGATAGTCAAAGGAGTCCAAATTAATGTGATCAAAATACGTTGTGTGAAATTCTCAAAGAATTAATAAGAATGGCTCTCCATCACAGGTATATCCCAGCTTAGTATAAGTTATCACAGGAACACCAGTAGTTTTGAGCTGCATTCAAAAAAAGCTCAGAAATTCTGCAGAACAGTAAACATGTGAAGTGAGCCTAACTAGTCTACTTGCTTGTTTATACCTTCAGTACTACTGTGTACTTCAGCATTCAAAGAAATCCTTCTTCCATGACTGTGACACCACTCTTCCTTCATCAGAATACATCTCCAGGTTTTGTTTACTGATAGTAAATCAGAATGGCCTTAATATGCTTATTATATATTAACTAAATGTTCTGCAAGCTCTGACTCACAGTTTCCTTTCTGATCTCTCTTGCTACTTTCCCTTATTGCTTTGTCTGTTTCAGAGTCTTACCTGCCTTCTTTAATCGAACATTCACATCTCTCCTTCTGTTTTGATATTGTCTCTTTTTGGAAAGCATATTCAGACATCTGCATAACTTGCTTATTCAATAATTTTTAATACTTTTTTTTTTTTTTGCCTGAGAAGCTATCTCCAATGAACCAACATGAATGTTTTCTGTATTTACTTTGTTCCTGTTATCAAATAATGATAGGTATAAATAAATTTACCAATTGTACGAGCCTACAACTTGTGAAATTCTATCAAGTGATAAACTGACCACTATGACTTTATTTCCTGGGCCATAGAATGGTTCACACTTATGGAACATTTAGGGACCTATAAAACATACAGATTAAAAACATTAAGGTTTTATGTTTCCATAAGATACAGTAAGTCAAATGTTTACTTCATAATTATTGAATTGCCTGTAGGTCTAATTCATGCTGTAGCCCTGCCACAGAAAATTACCTGATCAATTTTTGCTTGAGATTCTAATTTCATTTACCTTTGTGCATCCAACCATGACCATTAATCTGTAACTAAAATAGGATTATACAAATAGTGAACATTTACAGGATAATTAATGAAATTTGGATACGTATGAAAAGGAAAAGTCTCCCCTGTGAGATGGCTTTGGCAGGGTTCTTTTTCTATGAATAATGAAATCAGTAACAGCACATACACAGCTGCTACCTCAATACAGATTGTATTATTATGAAAACAAAACCAAACCTATAAATTTATGATTTTCTTTTTAATAATAATTACATGTCAATCAATAACCTTTTAAAAATTCAATATTTTAAAAGAAAGATTCAAAACTCCCTATAGTTGAAAAAATTCTTGGCTAGAACCAATGCTTCATAAACCAAATTTTAACAACAGAAACAGACTATTTCCTCAAGATGAGTCCAACAATTGAAGTTGAGTTGAAGTTAATATAGTAAAACATTTAAAGAAGTACTGCTCTGTAATTACTGTCGAATATATTTAAAGGACACAATGTTTTCCTTTGCCAGTGATTTACCATTATGAAGATGTTTCTACATTAATGTCCATAGTTAATGTTAAGAATTAGAGGCATTTCATTGTCAAACCAGATTACCATGTTACCCATGTGCATGCAATCAGAGGCTCATGCTTACCCCACTGATATAGCTCCATCCTAAATGTGTGGTCCTGGGTTTGATCCCAGCCATGTCCAAAGTGTCCAGTGTGAGTGATAGTTATGTTTCTTATTCAAATAATAAACAACTTACTCCATCTTAAAGCTAGGCAAAAATAAAAGTAAATGTGAACAAATTAAAAGAAAACAGCGTAGGATACAAATTCAGTTTGTCTCTTGTCATTACTGCATGCTCACATTTGCTCTTCTCCTTACTCATCACCGTCTCTTTTGTAAGGTTATTGCCTTGTTCACCACTGTTCATACTTCCGTATGTGACTCTTTCATCAGTGCACCAAAGGCTTGTATTTCTTTTAATACTCTCATAAGCATTTTTTTTATTTTAAAATCCTCAGATTGGCTTCTGTGGCAAATGAATCTGAAATATGATGGTACTAGAAAGTCATGACTCACAATGAGCAATGTATTCACAACATCACGACAGCTAGATAGATTAACACAAATTAATACCAAAATAGATCATGATAAATAGGTTTTCCAATAGCTCTCTATCTTCTTATAAATAGGAATTCTGTTATTCTGTAGATAAAATTTTGAACATGGTGAACTCTAAAATAGGAATAACTGCTCCATATGAAATCAGTGGAAATGCACAAAAGGAAAAAATAATATATAACATCATATTACCTTAGTGTGTGACAAAATGGCTCATGTAGGAGACATCAATGTAAGTACCAAGAAGATATAAAATGTTTTTTTCAACTGAAGTGATAAAAGTTTCTATTTCCAAGTTCTGAAATATAAAAGTCTAAAGTTCAGTAGCCAAGAGAAATTAATTTTTCACTTGCTGGCATCAAGAATGCACACAGGCTTGATAGTTCTTTGTGATTAGAGGGAGAGCCACAAACAAAGGCAAGTTTCAGAATAATTTCACTGATCTACTTTAATCTCCTAAGCACTTGGGAGCATAAGAAGAAAAAATAGAACGATATAGAAACACCTGTCATAGTAAGAAAAATTGCTTTTACCCTATCAGTTTTGTGCCTTTAGAAATAATATGAAACTGGATGTAGCCCTTAATATTCATTGTAAACCAAAAGAAATATGAGTTACTCAGTTGCTCTCCCTCTCTCCCTCTCTCCCTCTCTCCCTCTCTCGCTTGCAGAAAGATCTTCAGGTTGTTGTTACCCCCATGTTTGCCTTATCTTGAGAGTGTTAATTAAGTTTAGAGAACTACCTTACACGTCACATCAAATCATTATCATCACAGAAATTGGACAGTGGGTCATCCCAGGAGTAATTTTTAGAAGATAATAGACTAATTGTGCTATTGATTTTTTCAGAAAACACATCCTTGTGTTTCTCGGCTTGAAAAGGGGGGACATTTCTTAAATCAATCACTGACAAGAGGGACACTGAGATGACTCAAAGTTGAACCTGCTCCATCTAGCATGTGGCACTGAGGTTGCTTCTCAGAATCAAGAATAGTTACCCAAACAAAATCAAACTAGCTGAAAGGACCCTTTCCTGTAGGTGACATTAAAGGATGCTAGGCAACAACAACACATATCAGACGTATGTATAGTGTTACTACAAATCTCCAGCAAATATATACTTTCTTATTTCTTCTGTTTCTCTTTACGTGTGTTTTCATTTGTGTGTGTGAGCATTGTGTATAAAGAAAGTAAGTGCATGTGGATTTCAGCAGTTGACATCAGGGATTTTCTTCAGTTGCTCCTTACTTTACTCCTTGAGAGGGGCTTTCATTGAAGCTCATCTCTGTGGCTTGGCTGGGCATTGGCTAGTACTGTGACATATGGAGAAAATACTGTCTTGTGACATATGTGCCTGGAGGACAATGCACAATCCCATATCATAAAGATAAGAAAGTGAATGTACTTATTTTAAGATTACATTTCTGATTACGCTTTTTAAAGTCCTGATACTATTGGAGTTCTACCTATAGCTGATCCCAGATTCCCAGTTCTCAAGTCATTGGTTGTACATTTCTAGCCAACATGCTCCAACTACCTGGAGAGTGAGGGAAGTAGCCATTTGGGGTGTCATGGTTTGTATATGCTGGACCCACGCAATGGCACTATTAGGAGGTGTGGTCCTGTTGGAGTAGGTGTATCACTATGGGTGTGAGCTTTAAGTCCCTCTTCCTACCTACTTGGAAGTCAGTATTCTGCCAGCAGCCTTCAGATGAAGAGGGAGAACTCTCAGCTCCTCCTACACCATGCCTATGGATGCTGCCATGTTCCCACATTGATGATAATGAACTGAAACTCTGAACCAGTAATCCAACCCCAATTAAATGCTGTCCTTAGATGAGTTGCCTTGGTCATGGTGTCTGTTCATGGCAGTAAAACCCCAAGACATGGGGTATTCAAAAATTGCCTCCTAGTTTTAAGGAAAAATCCATGTCATCAATATTTGTATTTCAGTCATATTTAGTATTAGAAAAACCTAAGCCAGTTAGTGTCTACTCAGCAGTAACAAGCTTAAAATAGCTAGGAGAAATAACAGAATAGGAGAACTAAAAGCTGTATTATTTACAATGTATTTTCATAGTACACTATTAAATTTAATATTAGAATGTTGGAGATACTTAACTAGGGGATATTATTTTTAAGTGAACATCAGATGGCTTAGAGTAAGACACAGTAGATCCTGTCTTATTTCTATCATATATGTTCCTGAGGTCTTTCATTTTGTTGTGGATTGAATATGACATGTTCCCCCAGGCTCGTGTGTTTGAATGCTTGGTGCCCATTTGGTGATCAAGTGTGTCCAGTTAGTGGAATCTTTGTGAATGAAAGCATGACTTAGTGGTGTTAGGTTTGGTGGCTCTAACCCAGATCTCTTCAAGTTGAGCACTGTGTTTCCTGATCCATGAAAGAGTTATTTCATTTCATGTTCTTGATGCTATATGTAGAGCTCTTCCAGATGCCACTATGAACTATGTCTTATGAAGCTGTCTGTCAAAAACATATCCCTCTTAAATTGCTTCTGCTGCATTTGTTACAATTACATGTCCGAGAAGGAGAGAAGACACCATGCCTGAGAGTTGCAGAGAGCAGAGCATAGATGTCATGTAGGTGCTGAGGACCATGACCCAAGAGGGTTGTACATCTGGGTCCAGGGCAGCAAAGATGTAATATGGGTTTTAATAAGTAATAACTCAGGGATATCAGAGGGGACTGGATTAACCACGTGGAGGTTAGGAAGTGGCTCAGTCATTGAGCTGTTTAAGGCGTATTAAAACATAAAGTCTGTGGTGTGTGTGTGTGTGTGTGTGTGTGTGTGTGTGTGTGTGTTTGTGTGTGTTTTATTCAGGAGCCCAGAACATTGGGGTGGGTAGCAAGGAGTGCCACTGCTGCTGTTGGGGTCGATTTGAGTATCATTACTTGGGTTAAACAACATATGGGATGGATTACTAAATTTATTCTTAAACAAAACATTTTATAGCCATAATTTTATATTGATCAAACCTTTATATCTGATGCAAAGTTGAAGTTATAATTTCTTACATTAGAAACATAATTAATATATTGATACAGGTTTATGGTTTTCATTGGTATAAATCTTTATATACTGATACAAAATTGAAAATTAATTTTGTTGCTTTTAGGTAGACATTTAAGAATACAAGGCTTAGACTCAGTCCTTCTAATAGCTGCTATTGTAAACTGTTTGGGATGATTAGGTAATTCAAGTTAATGGTCAGATAATACATTTATGGATTATAGATTCTAATGTAATTATAATAAAATGCTTTCAATATTATTCAAATAGAAATAACAAAAGAGTAGTCAATGCTTAATGGCTCAGATCTACCACACAGTGATATAGTCTTTACAAATATTAAAAACCCAAAATATGACATTTAAAATTATTTCATTATTAATATATCTTTTGACTAAGACACATGTCTGCTCCTGACAGTACCAGCTTCACACTGTAGAGAACATATTGAGTATCATAACCCCCATATAAAGTTGTTCCAACTGTGACAAGGTAGCCATTGGTTAAAAATTGCCCTAATTCAGCTGGGCGTGGTGGCACATGCCTTTAATCACAGCACTTGGGAGGCAGAGGAAGGCGGATTTCTGAGTTCAAGGCCAGTCTGGTCTACAAAGTCAGTTCCAGGACATCCAAGGCTATACAGAGAAACTCTGTCTCAAAAAACAAAAACAAAAACAAAAACAAAAACAAAACAAAACAAAACAAAAAGAATTGCCCTAATTCATCTACAGACAACAATAACAGCAAAATACTGTCCAGGAAAAGACACGTGATGTGAGATAGTTAACAACTTAGCTCTGCCAAGACAGAGTAACTAGTCCTTCATAATTACTTCTTCACTTAAGGTCTGCCATATGATTCTGAGCCAGCAGGCTGAAGACAGATACTCCAACATTATGAGGAATATGGGGGACTGTCCAGGCAGTCTACTGTCTCTACATATTGCTTAAGCTTTAGAAGTTATGTTTTTGTGCATCCTATATATTCAGGTAATAATTAATTCATTCTTAGATCTCTGATGATGTTGAAGACTAGCTATAGTCTAATAATCAAACTAAAGTTGTTTACCATTAAAGAAGATGATCTAGATTTTAAAAGATGTTTTTCAGATGGTAATGAAAATTACAATCAAAACACTATCCAGGTATAGAATCAGAAACTCTTTAAATTAAGATAGAAGTAATGTACCTAAATTGACAAAATTGATAAACTGGCCATTACTAGTGTATATTATACCTTGTAGTTTGTATAACTCTTATAACTATGTTCAATGAATATCTGAGAAACTCGCACCACAGCCACAGAGACTAGAAGAAGGCCTCCAGATCCAGTTCAGCCCTTGCTTGCCATGGAGAAGACTGAGCTGATCCAGAAGGCCAAGCTGGCCCAGAGCTACAAGGACACAGCAACCCTCATGAAAGCTATGATGGAGCAGGGCAGGGTGGTGCTGTCCAACAAGGAGTCAACCTGCTGTTGGTGGCCTACAAGAACGTGGTCAGGAGCCTCCGGTCCTCCTGGATTGTCATCTGGAGCACTAAGCAGAAGACAGACACTTCCAACAAGAGGTTGCAGCTGATCAAGGACTATCAGGAGAAAGTGGAGTCGGGGCTGAGTTCCATCTGCACTATAGTCCTGGAATTGTTAGTTAAGTATTTAATAGCCAATGCAACTAATCCAGAGAGTGAGGTCTTCTATCTGAAAATGAAGGGAGAATATTTCCAGTATCTTGCTGAAGTAGCTTGTGGCAATGATCGAAAACAAACAGTAGAAAATTCCCAAGGAGCCTGCCAAGAGGCATTTGATATAAGCAAGAAAAGGATACAACCTACTTATTCAATCCACCTGGGGCTGGCTCTTAACTTTTCTCTATTTTACAATGAGATCCTTAATAATTCAGAGCTTGCCTGTACACTGGCTAAAAGAGCTTTTTTTCCCCTTTATTTTTATTAGATATTTTCTTCATTTACATTTCAAATGCTATCCCAAAAGTTCCCTATACCCTCCCACTGTGCTGATCCCAAACCCACCCACTCTTGCTTCTTGGCCCTGGCATTCCCCTATACTGGAGCATATGATCTTCACAAAACCAATGGCCTCTTCTCCCATTGATGGCTGACTGGGCCATCCTCTGCTCCATATGCAACTAGAGACACAGCTCTGGGGGTTACTGGTTTGTTCATATTGTTGATCCTCCTATAGGGTTTCAGACCCCTTTAGCTCCTTGGGTACTTTCTCTAGCTTCTTCATTAAGAGCCCTGTGTTCCATCCAATAGATGACTGTGAGTATCCACTTCTGTATTTGTCAGGCACTGGCATAGCCTCACAGGAGACAGCTATATCAGGGTCCTGCCAGTAAAATTTTTTTGGCATATGCAATAGTGTCTGAGTTTGGTGGTTGTNTATGGGATGGATCCCCACATGGGGCAGTCTCTGGATGATCCTTCCTTCTGTCTCCGCTCCAAACTTTGTCTCTAATTCCTTCCATGGGTATTTTGTTCCCCATTCTAAGAAGGAACGAAGTATCTACACTTCAGTTTTCCTTCTTGAGTTTCATGTGTTTTGCAAATTGTATCTTGGGTATACTAAGTTTCTGGGCTAATATCTGCTTATCAGTGAGTGCATATCATATATATTCTTTTGTGATTAGGTTACCTCACTCAGGATGATATCCTAAACAGGTGATTGAATTGAACAATAAAACAGCTTTTGATGAGGTCATTGCAGAGCTTGATACATTGAACAAAGAGTCCTGCAAAGACAGAACCATCATCATGCAGTTGCATAGAGATAGCTTAACATTATGGACATCAGGCAGTGCAGAACAATGTGATGCAGCAGAGGGGGTCGAGAACTAAAGATATCCTGGGCACCAACTTCCTTCCCTTCAAGAAAACCTTTTTGCATCTCTGTTCCTTATCCCACTTGGATCTCCTCCAGCAAGGAAGCCCGTTCATGGATATGGGATCAACTGTTTATAGTCTTTCCACACTGCAGCTTTGGGAAAACTCCATCCCTTGGTTTGTGTTGTTCTCACCTTCCTGGGTGCAGTTACTGCTGTAGAAAAGTATTAATAGCTTCATTTCATATAAACACGGGTAACTTCCAGACACTTGTGTAGAGGAGTGACAGCACATTTGGTATTAGAGTAATCTGAACCAGTTCTGCAAGTGACTGTGTTTTGTATTACTGTGAAGATATAGAAATGTGGTACACTACAATTTAAAGTAATTGTAATAATAATTTCTTGATTTCTACATTCCTTTTCTAAACCTTCTTGCGGGTTTCCTGTCAGAAGCAACTTTTCCATGCTCTTATTACAAATTCCCTTTTAGTAGGAATCCAGAAGTGTTAGGTTGAATGGGAAAGCGCTTAATGCATCCGGGTTTGGGGTCACAGATTAAAATGTCTCCTGTGTCACATATTCTGGAGGTTACATCTGTCTGTGACAACAGGGAGTTTCCTTATGCATTCTTCATTTGCTGCTGTTTAAGTTGACAACTTCCTTCCCAATAAAAATTTATTTTCACCTCCTGCCTTCGTAGCTCTGGTATTCACTTTACCTTGTGATAGAAGTAGCATGTTGTTGTCAGAATACAAGCACTGCTTTGGGCAAACTAAAATGCATGTACTTTCCTAATACACTAGAAAGGAAAAAATAAAGTACACAAGGCCAAGTCTAAATTTTAGTACTTTCCCATGCAGATTTGTGCACATGTGAGTGGGTGTCCGGTTTGTCCAGTGACTGTTCTTTAGAGACTGGACCACTATATTGTGTGTTTGCTAATCATTGGCTATAGTCCCCAAAAAGCCTTGTGAAAATGTTATGCCCTATGTAACAGCAGAGTAACATAAAAATAAAACTACATTTTATAAAAGCAAAGCAAAGCAAAACAAAACAAAACAAAACAAACCAAGAATATCTGACAGAAAGATCTTTTGAATGCTGATTGGGTTTCTCAAACACTTGTTTGCAATGACCCCATGTAAAACTGAGGGACCCTGCCTCCAGTTGGTTTTGATTGATAAATAAAGTTGGCGACAGTGATGGTTGAGCAGAGAAACAGACTTGGAACTTATAGGATTCCCAGACAAGGGCTTGAGGAGGAATAGGAAGAGGGAAAGCCACCATGCCAGGGAAGGAGAGGTGACATCATGCCTGAGTAGTACAGAGGACAGAGAACATAGATGTCATATAGGTGCTTGAGATCATGGCCTAAAAGAGCTACATGTCTAGGTGTAGGACAACAAATGTGAAATATAGATTTTTTTTAGTGAGTAATAAAATGTGGATATTGGATGGGGTTATATTAACCACGTGGAGGTTAGAAAGTGGACCAGCCATTGAACTGTTTAAAACATATTAAAATATAGGGACCACGTGTGTATATCTTTTATTCAAGAACTCAGAACATTGGGGAGGGTAGCAAAGAGTGCTGCTGCCCCTGCTGTCAATTTAAATAATTTTACTTGGATACAAAAACATAAAATTGTTGAATGTGCTCTGATTTATTATAATATATGTATGTATGCCAATTGTATAAAACAGACTTTCTTATTCAGATAGGTCCTGGAAATCAAATATATTAATTAATATTATAAATCTCAAAAAAAAACCCAATTTCTTTTATGGAACTGCTTATTTTTTACCTTATCCTTTTGAGGTCAGTGTTTACATTATAGAATGCATTTATTATAGTTAAAGTACTTAAAGCATTTTCAATGCATTCACAGTGTACTTAACTGTAAGAACTAGATCTTTTTTATTTTTAAAAGGTACATAAATCTACATCAATTTTTAAAAATAAACATGATTTTAAATCTGAGTCCAGAAACTTAGAATACCCAAGATACAATTTGCAAAACACAAGAAAACCAAGAATAAGGAAGACCAACATGTGGATACTTCATTCCTCCTTAGAATAGGGAACAAAATACCCATGAAAGGAGTTACAGAGACAAAGTTTGGAGCTAAGACTGAAGGATGGACTATGCAGAGTCTACCCCACCCGGGGATCCATACCATCATCAGCCACCAAAACCAGACACTATTGCACATACCAGCAACATTTTGCTGAAGGGTCCCTGATATAGCAGTCTCTTGTGAGGCTATGCCAGTGCCTGGCAAACACAGAAGTGGATGCTCACAGTCAGCTATTGGATGGAAAACAGGGCCCCCGATGGAGGAGCTAGAGAAAGTACCCAAGGAGCTGAAGGGGTCTGCAATCCTATAGGTGGAACAACACTATGAACTAAGCAGTACCCCAGAGCTGTGTCTCTAGCTGCATATGTAGCAGAAGATGGCCTAATTGGCCATCATTGGGAAGAGAGGCTCCTTGGTCTTACAAACTTTATATGCCCAGGACAGGGGAATGCCAAGGCCAAGAAGTGGTAGTGGGTAGGTAGGGGAGCAGGGGCGGGAGGAGGGTATAGGGAACTTTCAGGATAGCATTTGAAATGTAAATAAAGAAAATATCTAATAAAATAAATAAATAAACATGAACTTATTAACACATTAAGTTCAGATAAAATCTTTTATATTATTTTCCCTTTGATATCTCTACTAGAGTTTTATTTTGTTATTGTGTTCATTTATTTTTATGTATATAAACCCTAAAATGTAGTAGTAGTTTTTTATTCTATTATGCTACTTTTGCATTTTAGTTTCTTGTACTTTTTGAAGTGTTGTGCTATCTTCCCAGTATTTCATACATGCTTGTCATGCTTTCTCTTACTCAGCTACATCCTCAGTACTCAAGTATTATTTTTTCCTTATGTGTAAGTCAACATGTAGTTAGCAGACAGCTTTGAAATTTAAAAACTGGCTACTTCTATTTTATTAAGTTTTAATTCAACCATTATTGTGGATAATTTCTCTTTGATCTATCAAGAGTTCATAATATTCATATTTCTGATTGGTTTCAGCCTAAATGTATCATTAACAGCATCTATGTAAATACTATGGAAACAAAACAGTCCTGGTGAAATGGGGACTTGGCAAAAGTGGCCCCTGGTGAGGTAGCCTAAGCCTAGAACTGTGTGTTCTATGAAAGGAGGAAATAACTCATGGATACAAGAAAGCCATCTTCAACACAGCAGCTGTGTCCTTAACAATAGAGTTCATCTTGCTTGATTTTCTATAAAAATAGGAAGGAGCAATACTGATTTTGAAAAATAATTTATACTATCTCATAAGTGAAGGTTTGGAGCTTCAAATACTCAGGTACTCCAGTTTCCACTGCAAATTAAAGAACAGAAGGATGCTGAAGCTGTCATTTCACCTGATAGCTCACTGTTTTTTGAAAGAGTGAGTGCTTCTAGTCATGCTGTCAGAGCAAACTGGCCAGTGAACCTTTGAACAAGGTTTAAATAATTGATATAAAAATTATGAGGACAACTGTTTATAATGCCTAGCCAATACAATATGTTTAACCAACATTATAAACAAATCTGGCAAGAGCAAGAGGAGAGGTTGCCTTAGAAAAACTGTTATACTGAGTGAGGCCTACAGTTACGTGAACTTTTGGGGACGGCAACATGAGGAAAATTAGGCTTAAAGTAACAATGGGAAAAATAGAAGATCAATGATTACCTGGAACTTTTGGCCAAAGGATCCCGGAGTCTTACAGAAACACATGATGAAGCAACCCTTAGATCTTATAAACTATATATACTCTGGGGGACTGAGAGGCCTTCCTGTTGGTTATCTCTTCACTCTCACTTGACCTTTTCCTCCCAATTTACAGAAATCAACATGAGTTTTACAAATATGATTTCCAATGTAGGCACCATAGAGATACTGAAGGAAGCTTATATGCCTTGGATGTGTTGTACTTTCTTGGCAGATTTCAAGGCTTCCTGGCTATGCGGTGTACTCTGCAGCATGAAAGACCTCCCTGCTCCTCAGTTCTTGCAGGGTATGGTATGAATGCCTTCTTGGGCAATTTATAGCATGGTGGTCAGAATCTAATACCTCTCCTTCAACAGCTTTTTTGTCCATTCCAGAAACTGGATTTCCACAATATTCACTCTGTAGCAGCATGAAGAATATTCAGCTATTCAAGGGGATATAACCACAGCTTTTTCAGTAAGGGTACAGATGTAAGCAAGGAGTTGTGCTATTAAAAATATTGTTAAGTACACTGGATCATTTCCAGTACTTTAATGTCTTTATTTACTATGTGGCTTTAGCATCCTACATAACTGCCTGGATTTATCCAGGATAAATTTCTAGAAGCTAAGCCCTTGAACAGTTTTTGCAATGTAAGTGTTTTCTGGCCAAAGGCTGCTAAAATAATTTTAACAAGATTTATTGTGTTTCTTCTAAGTTTCTTGATAAGAACATTTTAGGGCCAGAAGAATTTAGAACAGACAATTCTAAACCTTCAGGAGGTGGCTGATCCAATTTAAGACCAATTAGACTCATATTTCAAAAAGACATGGGAAGAACTTTTCCAAGGTTGAAGTCACAGGGTGATTCTTTTTTGTAAAACCCTCAGATTCTGCTGTCACAGGGCTTTGGGGGGGGGCAGGGTGCACAGATGGCTTTTCAGTATAAGATTTCAAATGAGGCTTCAATTGAGTATATCTTCCTCATATTGAAACTGAAATGTCTGGAAAAATAAATCTCATAGGTTTTGTTGTTGTTGTTGTTTCTTTTCATCTATACAGTAGGTTAATAAATTAGTTAAGGATGTATTTTTGTGTGACATATCTATACAATGCTCAGCATATACTAAATAATTTTACATACCAAGCCTATAGTCAGTATATATCTATAATATTTTACAATAATAAAAAACATTCTTTCTCTTGTTATTCCACTATTCTACATATAAATATACATTGATGTTAAACACTTTGTGGTAATAGCTCATCACTGTTTGAGTGTAGATGATATGAGTTCTCAGGAACTATACTATGAGCAGGGCTGAATGTATACTAGACATCAAGGCGATCTTTCCTTGAAAGAGTACATGGTAGATAGTTTCTGAAACAACATCAAAGAGCAAATGGAAAGATGTTCAGATATGTACAAGGGCGTTTTAGTCATCAAAGAATAATATAATAATGAGCCAATGTTGGTACATAATTTCCAAGCAATGGTCACAGTTTCATTTATGTTTAGTCTATAAAGGTGCCCTAAATTGCATTTCAACAAATGCATGTTCTTACATCCATCATTGAAGTATCATGGAAGATTGTGTTATCACCTTACAACCCCCTTGAAGCTCACCATTGCAGGCTCTATTTCCCTTCTCCAAGTCCTCCAGGACAGGGACAGTTTATTGCCTCTTCAATTTTACCTTTTAACAAAGTCACAATTCATATGACATGTCCACACTTGTAAGATTGTTTACCTGCCCTTGATAATACATTCTAATTCTCCCCAATTTCTATCTACACTTTGATAGCACAGTTATTTTTATAAATGAGTAATATTAAATTGCATGGAAGCTTTGTAGTTTTGTCTCTTTGCCTATGGGAAGACATCTTAGTTATTTCTAAGACTTGGATTTATCGGTATAATTTCTCTAAACATTCAGGGGCAGGATTTTATATACTCACACACTTTTAATTCATGTGGGCAAATACCTTAGTCCATAATTTCAGGTCTTTTAAGGCCGTGTTTATCTTTGTAAGAGGGTTTTCCAAAATAGACACATCATTTGTCATTTGCGTGAACAAAATGTGAAAATGTGATTGTACACATACTGCATTTCCCCCTTCCAGTTGTGTTTAGATGAAAGCCATGTACTGGTTGTGCGGTACAATCTCATTGTTTTTACTGGAGGTTTCCTAGCAGCAAATCTACTGTGATATTTTCCAATAACTGCTGTTCTTTATATACTTTCTGTGAGATATTTGTTTAGATTTGTTAAAACCTTTAGTTTTTTCATTTTTTTCCTCTCTTCTTTTTTTAAACAGGATTCCACTGTGCTGCCCATGCTAGCCTCAATCCCATGGGTATAATTGAGTTGCTCACCCATGTTTCGTTATTAGTTGATTTCTTTATTTATATGCATATTTATTATAAAACCATTTTACTCAAAATAAAACCCCTCTAACAACAGTGAAAAACAATGACAGGTGTTGCTGTGTATTCTGTCATTTCTGATTCTGGCCAGAGTCTGATCTTTATCAAATGGATAGCAGGACGAGGAACCTGAGAATAAAAATAAAAATACAGAACTGCTTTGCAATACTGATTGTTTAGCATACAGAGAGACAGTGAGAAGGCCTCATTCAGGGCCAGACCAGCAGTCTCAATTTGATTCTCCTTCCACAACACGTGGGACCTCTAAAGTTCACAATACAGGGTCCCTGACATCTTAGATTTACTAACAGTACCATTAGAATAGTTTTCCTATAAGATCTTCTCTTCTTCCACTTCCTTGAGTCTGATGGATTTGCTACCTACTCTCATGTTGTCAATCTTCCTGAGAATTTCTTCGTTTTGAGCTCATCCAATGAAAATGTCCTTCTACCAGTTGATTCACACTGCATGTTTGCACAAAAGATAAATGCCAGTGGACCTGTGCTTTTTGAGGTACTTCCAGGTTTTGAAAAAAAATCATTATTATCATCATCATCAACAAACACTTGACAGGAGGGGATGATGCTCCAGAATGTCTGAACCACAACAGCATACCTTAGGGTTGGTGGCTTATTCTTATGAAGTGGGTTCACTCACTTTTAAATTTGGACTCCAACAACACTGAACACTAAATGTAGGTAAAGCTAAAGTGGGCATCACCCCACTTTAAGTTAAGGAAAGCTTAACTCATCAAGGGCAAAATACTTGGTTTTCAGAAAGCATGTAGGGTCATCTCTGGGGGAAGGCACCAAGTAATGTTTCTCTTCTTTTCTGTCTGTTGCTGGGGTGTATGGACATATAACCTGAAGTGAAGAAGAAGCCTTAGCATTTCATCTTTCATTATTACCCAAGGCTTCAGTTTGAAGCTTGATTCCTAGACTGAAGCCCTGAATGGAGAGCAAGAAACAGCTCACCAACTGAACTGTTCCACCTGGCTGGTGCCACACTCAAACAATTAGATTTGTAGAGTCTAAGTGAAATCCAGAACTTAGCGAGAACAATTCCCCCTGCATTTTATAGGCAGCATAGACACACTGTATGGCCTTGCAGAGGTTCTCTAACCTACCATTTCCTTGCTTTAGGAGTGACTAGGGTTTACTTGAACAGGAAATTTGTATTTCACTGCTTGCATTCACCTTACAAAGAGCTTTCAATATGTCAACCCAAAACTTCTGCAACCTTTGGGACAGATAACCTTGTTTGGTTGCCCCAGCATTAGAGCACTGTATCCTATAGAAGACCCCACTCTGGATCTTTCCTGATCTGTGCCTTTAAATTACAGCTTCATCAGCAGTCTTCATAGTTGCCCTCTGGGAGAAAGGGGCAGATGATTCTCATTTGTAGAGAAATCCAATAGAAAAATCTGTGAGTGAACCAATATATTTCTACAGGAACAGTGAACATTGGGGATGTTTATATTTTGGGATTTTAAAAGTTTCTTTCTTTACTACTTTTTCTCATTTACTTTGAAACATGTTTTGTTTCTAGTACAGAACTTATTATAGGCCATTCAAATTGGGATGTCAGCTAAGAGCACTGAAATGTCACAGCAGTCTTTTGTTCACAGGAGAAAATATTCAGCCTTTGTGCCCAGCATAGACAGTGAAGACATGGGAAAGATGCTATCAGATAAATTCTATTTTTCATTAAGATAATTCTGTCTCACAAATGTGAAGGAGAAGAAAATGTTCCTGAATCTGCCATTGTCTGGTTTTAACTATGGTGGTGTGGCTAGAGAATAAGGGAAATAAAGAGGAAGAGTTGAGAAGAAACTTGAGGAGTAGCTAGCAATATTGCAGATCTAGACACATGGTGATAATGCCTGCTAACTTTAATTGTATGCCAAGATCTAGAATCACCTTGGAGATACATCTCTGTGAGGATCAGGGTTGCAGGACTCTAGACTGATTTAAATGAGGTGGAAAGATTTGCCCGTAAATGTGGGCAGCACTCTAGTATGAGCTGAGGTCCTGAACTGAACAGAGCAGGCAAAGCATCTGTCTCCCCCGTGGCTTAAGAACAAACCCCTAAAGAGGCTGTAATCTTTCCCCACCATGTTAGACTCTACTCATAAATCGTGAACCAAAAGAAACACTTCTTTTCTGAAATGGTTCTTATCACATATTTTATGAGTGTAATGAGGAAAATAATGAACACATAGTGGCTTTCACTTGTGGCAAACACACCCCCCCCCACACACACACATTGAGAAACAAGAGGAAGCAAAAGCAAAATGCTTTTATGGGTCAGACTTTTCTGGAGAGGTCCTTGATACCACATTTTACTACCATATCCCCCAGTGCTCTAAACACTAAGTCTGTATAGAGACCTAAGAATCCCTATAAAGAATCCCCATGATGCTCAACCTGCTAGTCCAACAAGCACATTTTGAAAACAATTCTTCAGAGGCAGAAGATGAACAAGGTAAAAATTAGCCAGAGTGATGGCAAAATAAAATAATAAAATAAAATCGATTCATTTGTCTGGTGAACAAAATGACACCTGTAAAACATCAGGCCCATGATCCAGCCATTCACCTCTTAATTTCAGGACATCCTTTTTCCTTTACCCCTTCCTCTGCAGCTGCTTCTCATCTCCTTTATTCCCAGCCCAATTCTCCAACCAAGTTTTCATCCTTCAGAATAAACGTTCGTTAGAAGTACAAGAGGAAATAGAATTAAAATAAAAAACAAACAAACAAACAAAAAAACAAAATATAAGAACAATAGAATTAAAAATATCAATGGGTTTTGGTTGCAATGATTTTGCACTTTTATGCTGAATTTGTTATTGTACTGGAGGGACCATGCTGATTTTAGATGCAGAGGGATTCTGACATTATTCTAGCTCTGAGAAAATGATGTGAGAGAAAACAAAGAAAAAAAAAATCAAAGAACTTGGGAGTAGGTGAAGAACCCAGCCTGTCATGGAATGTGAACATGAAAAGGGTAAAAATGAAAGCAGGAACACAAAAAGAATTTTTAACTAAAATAATTTATCATTTGTCTAGTGTGTGTGAATGAGGATAAGGTTAAGGCATTTGTGCTGCTGACTCTTGGGCTCCTTTCTTGACTTTTTTATATAGAACTTTTGTCTGATCTGCAAATCACATTTCCAAAATAAAATCTCTTCCATAAGAATGAGAAAGGATTTGAGATAACAGCTAATGTGCATTTGGTGAGACAGAGCCACTATTTATCATTAATTAATACTGAAAAATGAAACAGTGTTTCTCCTCTCAATAAAGTTTCAGGTAAATCTGAACTGTGAGTGGAGAGATTCAAGGTTCTCATGCTATTGTACTAATATAAAGTATTTATTGTTATATGTCTAAATATCATCATTATATTTAAACAAGAAATACAAGTATAGTTATCTTTATACCACTTATTCTATCCCTGTGCTGGATAGTTTTATGTCAAATTGACATGGACTGACGTAATCTAAGAGGAGGAAACCTCAATTAGGAAAAATGTCTCCATATGATTAGGCATTGTAGGCAATACTGTAAGGTATTCTCTTAAGTAGTGATTGATGGGAAAGAACCCATTATGGGTTGCACCACTCCTAGTGGTGGTGGTCCTCAGTTGTATAAGAAAGCAATATGATCAAGCCGAGCCAGTAAGCAACATTCCTCTATGGCTTCTTCATCAGCTCCTGCCTCCAGGTTATTGCCATACTTAAGGTCATGTCCTGACTTCCTTCAGTGATGGACTGCAGTGTGGAAGTTTAATCCAAATAGACCATTTTCTCACCAAGTTGCTTTGGTCATAGTGTTTCATTGCAGCAATAAAAACCCCAAGACAATTTCCAAAACTTCCACTAGAATAAATTAACAGTGTTTCTTTCTTATTTCCTTTGCATATCCATCATTGGCAATGGTTTGCATGTGGTCTTACCTGCAGGGTCTTTTTCAGCCTTTTTCTTTTCAAAACCTCACAGCTTGAGTAATATTTACTATATCTACCAACAGCTTATTAATGATATAAAATAACTGATTTAGTATAGTAGATGAATGTAATGTTTCTTGAGGATTTTTGTGATCTACACTGAGGCTCTGAGGCTCTCAGGGCACAGCTTGCCTTGTAGACTCACAAGTTCAGCTTCTGGCTTTAATTCTTGAATAATGTGAAAAGGCAGTCAGTTACTTTATAAAGCGGCTATACTTTCCCTTTTTAAGGCAGAATCATCACCAGAGGTCTCCTCTGCAATCATTGTTATTCAAGGAGGATTATCAAACTGAAAAGACCAGCTCATGATCAAGCCAGAACAACTGTGAATCAAAAGGTGCTACTAGGGGTATTTTTTATTTTAAAGATGAAGAAAATAGTTTCAAAATTTAATGAAATGTAACCTTTTAACACTTATTTCAAGATGCTTACATTGTACTACATATGAAGGTAATTTTCATATTGACATCTTCTTTCATAGTTCCTAATGCTTTTCTACAAAGAAATATGAGAGCAATATGCCCCTGTTGCTGATGATTTGGAACTTCTGAAGCACAAAGGTATCTACTATTGCATTTATCATTGAACCAGATCGTGCAGCAATATGCTACCACCTCATATTGTCTGGATGTTGAATGCATTCAGTGCTACTGTGATAAAGAACAGATGTTGAGGATTTTGTGAAGTGAAACAAGTTTCACAAATGTTACATGTTGAATTAAAATAGTTGGCCCATTTCCCATGCTTCCCAACTCTTTTAAAGTGGTTTTAGTTGACCTGAATTTTTGTGAAGAGATGTTTTTTTTTTTTTTTTAAGAGTAAAACTTCTTCCTACACAGATACTGAGCAGACACACCAAATAGGCAATGAGTCTTTTGTGCTTTAACTTTTTTAGAACCTAAAATTAGATAAAGTTCATCTTCAAAATGTGACATAAAATATGGCCTATATATAAATAGCATAGAAATTCAGACAGATACTTTGACCTTGTAAGGGATTTTAAGTAACATATGACTTTTGACAAAAACTCTTGCTGAATAATATAATTGATGTTATACATGTATCAAAGAATAAAAACTGAAAACATTAAAATATATTTCAAGAAGAAGCAGCTTTAGTGTTTTAGATGAGAAAAAATTTGAATTTGAAGAAAATAAGCAATGCAAGATGTACATTCATATATCTATTCGTATATCTGTTACCACAGACATCAAGATCAAGGTGAAAACTAGCACTTTAACATGTTAACTTGACATACAATTTGTATAACCTCAAGTCACATTTGAAAAAGAAAGCAGACAAACCATGAAATTGTCTTTTTTTCTTCATTGATTTATTTATTTTCTGTATGTGAATGCTTTGTCTGCATATATACATATACATATCACACACACACACACACACACACACACACACACACACACACACACACACTCACTTATACATGAATTCCATGCATGCCTGTTGCCCTTGGAGGTTGGAAGAGTGTGTTGGATCCTATGGACTTGAATTACAGGTGGTTGTTAGTTACCACGTGGGTGCTTGGAATCAAACCTGGGTCCTCTACAAGAGCAACAAGTGCTTTTTTTGACTAATGAGCTATCTCTCCAGCCTTATGGATGACATTTTTTATTGGATATTTTATTTACTTACATTTCCAATGTTATCCCCTTTCCCCATTTTCTCCCCTGAGACCCCTATCCTATCCCCCTTCCTCCTGCTTCTATGAGAGTGTGCCACCACCCTCCCACCCACTCCTGTCTGACAAGGTCATCCTCTGCTACATGTATAACTGGAGCCATGGGTCCCTTCATGTGTACTCCTTGGTTGGTTTATACCCTGGGAACTCTGGTTGGTTGATATTGTTTTTCCTATGGTGTTGCAAACCCCTTAAGCTCCTTCAGTCCTTTCTCTAACTCCTCCACTGGGGACTCATGATTAGTTCAATGGTTGCCTGTGAGCATCCACCTCTATATATGTCAGGGTCTGTCTGGCAGAGCCTCTCAGGAAACAGCTATATCATGTCGTCATGCATTTCTTGGCATTCACAATAGTGTCTGTGTTTGGTGACTGTATTTGTGATGGATCCCCAGAAAAGAAATGTTCAACATCCTTAATCATCAGGGAAATGCAAATTAAAACAACCCTGAGATTCCACCTCACACCAGTCAGATTGACTAAGATCAAAATCTTAGGTGAAAGCAGATGTTGGCAAGGATGTGGAGAAAGAGGAACACTCCTCCATTGTTGGTAGGACTGCAAGCTGGTAAAACCACTCTGGGAATGAGTCTGGTGGTTCCTCAGAAAATTAAAAATAATATTATCTGAGCACTCAGCTCTACCACTGCTGGGCATATACCCAAAAGATGCTCCAACATATAAGAAGGACACATGCTCCACTATGTTCATAGCAGCCTTATTTATAATAGCCAGAAGCTGGAAAGAACCCAGATGTCCCTCAACGGAGGAATGGATACAAAAAATGTGGTACATTTACACAATGGAGTACTACTCTGCTATTAAAAACAATGAATTTATGAAATTCTTAGGCAAATGGATGGATCTGGAGGATNACATGAAGCTCTAGAAGAAGGAAGACCAAAGTGTGGGTCCTTTGGTCCTTCTTAGAAGGGGGAACACAATACTCATGGGAGCAAATACGGAGACAAAATGTGGAGCAGAGACTAAAAGAAAGGCCATCCAGAGACTGGTTGACATATTTTATAGCCTGAAATACTGATGATTCAAGATGAAAGAAGGTATTTTGGGCTTAATATCATAAATTCTAATTAATTGAGAAATTAAAAGAAAATTAAAGTATTTTCCATTATTTCTTCTGAATGAAAACAGAAACTGGACAATTAGCACAGAGTTTAGGGTTAGTTATTCCCTCTAAAGTTGCATGTTATATTAGGCATTTCTTTTTTTATGTCATCATCTCTGTAAGTAATTACATCAGATTCTTAGAATTTGATAGGTATAGACTGTGTATATAAGCTGATGTTATAAACACAGTGTCTACTTTATCTCAAAATCTGAACTTTAAATGACATCCATGGCATTTGTCACCTTCATTTTACATAGTAGACAAGACATTTAATTATGAATGCATATTATGTTCTCTTACAATTATAATTAACCACATTTGTTGAACATTAATTATGTGTCAAGTGCTTTATATTCTTTTTTATGACTTTTATTCAAAGGAAGAAAATGAAAAGAAATAAGGAAAATTTGTAATCTGTCCAATTTCACAAAGCTACCTCTGCTTTGAATAATTCTGTTTCTGGGCCCAAGTGGTTCAGTTCAGCTTTCCTTTTCTCAGTCTGCATCAGCGCTTCTCATGATGGACTCCTTCAACCAGAAACTGAAATGCTACTGGCTATTCCCCATACCAACACAGAAGAGTGTCCTGAAAGAATTTGAAACAGCACAGAAGAGACAGGCAGACAGGTTTACTTTATTTCTGATTTCCATGCTCTGTGTTCAACTGCTCCACCATTTCGCTAAAGTTGGCACCTGGGTCTCTGGAGTCTCCTGCCTCAGACTCTTAATTTAATGATGCCACCTGATGCACTTCTTCAGCATCAGTCCTAGCCCTTCCTTTGCATCCTTCTAAAAGCCTATTCCTTTGTTCAGTTTGATGTTTTCTATAATAAGAGACTATAAGTCTGAGCTGGAATTTCTAAACTGACACTTGACAAATTAAAGTCCATACAATAACTCAAATCTCATTCGTATTGAGGAATACACTTCATGCACAGGTACTGGCATTCTAAGAGGGGAGAGAATAGTTAATATACAACTGGAGCAAATGAGTAATGATGGGATCTTTTGGATCACAGCATGAAGTTAAGAAGATTTTCATATAGAATTCATACTTTCTAACTACCTCAAATTTCTCTGCACTTGCAAGAATGCCGTTTCATTCATAATGACACATTGTTATCACATATGACTATATACCACATATTTTTAGGCAGACTACACTTCATATGCATAGCTACGTTCCTAAGAGATACCTCAAGACCAAATTTGAATTACTTTCTTGCCATACTTGAATGAATATGAGCTACAATTGAAATACCAGTATATTGAAAAATATAATACATATGAATATTTACTTGTACGTGTGTGTGAGATACATGAAGCAAAAGTTGAAAAGTAAAGAACTTCACTACATTATCATCAGGGAAATCAGGCAAAATGTGATTGGAAGGAAGGAAATCTAATTTTATTTTAATTTTAAGAAAGTAATTTTAGGAAATTATAAGAATGAAAATCTCTCTTTTGTTTCTATACTTAATATTTTAATTTTTATTATATTTTGTTCACATGTGACTGTATGTGCATGCGTGTTGTGCCCCCAGGTGCACCCGTGTGCATATGCCTGTGTCCCTGTGCATGGGCTAATGCCTGAGCCCATGCATATGCAATGGCACACTTCTGGAAGTAAAGAGGACAACTTGAGGGAGTCAGTTCTCTTTTTACCGTGTAGGTACTGGGTATGACAACACAGGGTCCCATAGTCTCTATCAGCCTTGACTCCTTCAGCCCTCTCTGAGAGAGAAAGTAAACAAGAGTCATGTGCTATGACTTGATGGCTCTCAATTCACAGTACCAGTCTCCTCAATACTCTTTGTCACCTTTGATATGCTGTACTAAGTCACATGATGTGAAATTTCCTGTCATCTTGGGAAAGGGTTACACCAAGGCAAACACTTCACTCCTTGTAAAAATGAGTCATTCGGGAATTTGGGTCAGAGATGAAGGCTATTTACAGTAAAACATACAGTCACACGTGAACAAAATATAATAACACACACAATAAGCCAAATATAATAAAAATTAAAATATTAAGTATAGAAACAAAAGAGAGATTTTCATATTTCACTTCCAGATTCCCCAGAATCCCACTACAATCTTCACATCATCTCTCTATCTCCCGCTCTCTGTGTGTGAGAGACAAAGAGACAGTGAGAAAGAGACTGGTAGAGACAGATATATATTTAGAAATAGATATAGTTATAGAAAGATATTTGTAGATAGATAGATAGACAGACAAATAGATATATGAATATAGGTAAATATAGGTATACATGACTGGGGACACAATTAGAAATCCATAGATAAAAGTACTTGCATTATAAACCAAGTTATTACAGCTATTCTGCAAACATTAATAACCACCTCAAAAATAAATATGTTTCAGATTCATGTGCAAATACTCTATCCATGAAAAATACCCCAGCCTCCTTTGTTATAAACTTTGACACTGCTATGTTTTAAAGCTTTCACATTGCTTGTCATGTGAATATTGACTAAGTGGTTTAGTATATTTAGATGGTATGATATGTAGAAGTGATTTAAGACTAGCAATTAGAACTTATTTTTTGATCTATATTTACTTGACAGCATGATAAATCACTATCCACTCATTGATGTGTCAGAGGACTTATGTAGAACTTAGGCAAAGCTAGCTGGGTTCTTTTCGCCAACAAAACAGCAGCTGAGTCATTTAAGATCATGGTTCACCTTTTTCACATTGTTTTTGAGCAACCAGGAAGCCCTACTTTAACAGACGCCATAAGAATGCTTCCAATTCTGAATTAGCCCCTGAATGTTGAACGCCTATCTGCATTTGCACGAATGAGAAATCAGCCCCTATGAGGATGTGTTGCACGCCCGACAGAGACTGAGGTTACTATGCTGTATGATAGTGTGACATGATTCAGTTCACTATGAAGGACAAAATGGGTTCTGGTGTCTTCAAAACTCCTGGTGTCAATCCACCAAGGAGAAATTATAATAATATATATAGGGAGAAGATCATTCTTTATTTGTATATATATGTAAATAATATTAAAGAGAACAGAATTGTACTGCCACACATGATTCTGAAATGGATGAATGTACTCTGTGCAAATTTTCTTCATATACATAGGAATTTTTTTCTACAAGCCCTTGAAATGATGTATTTCTTCTGCTCAATCTAACCTTTCTATTCTTTTCATCAATGGATATGTGCTGCTGTCCTGACATCAGCATTCATCATTATTGCCCCCCCATTGAAAGAGCCACCACCCTTATGTTGTGTTTATCCCTAAAGTAAAAAGCATTTGTTTAGAAACAATTAAACTTGAGGCTGAAACTTGTGTGCTATAAGCACAATATCACATCTCTTTAGTGTATGAAAGATGTTCTGTGTGCTTAGGTAGCAAGAGGAAGATTCAGTTCCTGGTCATTTAACCAAGATGTTGGTATCTGTGGATAAAATAGCCTTGCTAATAAATGCCTTACTATGTTTTATTTTTGTATTTCACATATGATGGTGAAGATTGTACATAATAAACATTTATCAGGAAATACAATAATGGTTTTCACATGAAAGTACATGAAATCTATCAAGGAATGACCACCCAGAGACTGCCCCACCTAGGGATCCATCCCACAAACAACCACCAAACCCAGACACTATTGCAGATGCCAACAAGTGCTTGTTGACAGGATCCTGATATAGCTGTCTCATGTGAGGCTATGCCAGTGCCTGGCAAATACAGAAGTGGATGCTCACAGTCATCCATTGGACAGAGCACAGGGTCCCCAATGAAGGAGCTAGAGAAAGTACCCAAGGAGCTGAGGGGTCTGCAGCCCTATAGGAGGAACAACAATATGAACTAACCAGTACCCCCAGAGCTCCCTGGGACTAAACCACCAATCAAAGAAAACACATGGAGTGACTCATGGCTCTAGCAGCATATGTAGCAGAGGATGGCCTAGTCAGACATCAATGGGAGGAGAGGCCCTTGGTCTTGTGAAGATTCTATGCCCCAGTATAGGGGAAATCCAGGGTCAGGAAGCAGGGGTGGGTAGGATGGGGAGCAGAGTGAGGGGGGAAGTGATAGGGGATTTTTCTGAGCGGGATCTAGGAAAGGGGATAGCATTTTAATTGTAAATAAAGAAAATATCTAATTAAAAAATGAAAAGAAAGATAAATGAATGAATAAATACTAAAAAATGTATAATTTCCTATACTTCATCTAATTTGAATATATACAAACCTACGGGTTTCCTCTTAGTCTCTGAGGCCTTCAATTCAGACAAAGGTATAAGCAACTGTGTATCTGGGTGTCTGGGTCCTGAAAGTATGAAGTGGTCATTCACCCTGGGGTTCTTGAAACACTGTGAGTAATGTTTTGAAATTTTGAGATGGAGAACAGCAGCAACAAGAAGCCTTGTACCTGGAAAACGTTTGCTGGTTTGCAGCTGCTATAAAGCATGGTTTCGTGTTTCAGTTCAGGTGCGATGTTGATATCCTGGCTTATGTAGACACCTTATTTGACAGTGTGACTCACCTGTCATTTAGTTCCTCCAGGCAAGGTTTGTTTGCCACTCACAGAGGCAGAAAGTAGCAAGGAGAAAGAAATTGCTTCAGGAGATTCAGTGGCAAATTGTTCCTAGAATCATTTAGCTTTGTGCCCTAAACAAAATGATTATCAGAAAAATCAGCATTATTTGTTATTCATACGCTTTCATTTGCCCTTTGAAAGAGGCAAAATAGTTCAATTATATTAGGGAGAAAAATCCATTTGGTGCCAAAACAAACAAACAAAAAAGAGGCAAGGATAATAATCAACTTAGAGTGCTGATTTTGAAGAATTGCAACAATTCAGCTTAACGATTCTTAAAATGCTAACATTTGAAAATGATGATTATTATAATGTGTCTTCCTTATTTGGAGAAGAAACAATACTTCATAAAATTGTACCTTAATGAGCAGTTGAAACACAGGCTTACGCTTATTTGTTATTGCTTCTTCTTTCATAATCTTTTCCATGGAGTTTTATTTTGAAGTGTTTAGAGGTCTTTAAAAGTTTTTAATATCTCCACAAAGCTATTCAAAAATAATTGAATCAATTTCAAACCTTCCTTCACTCCACCACAAAAAGCCCCTAGCCTTTACCAGCTACTCTTCATGTCTATACTGTGGCATGCTATCTTATTTGAATACTTTATATATGTAGTTTTTCTTTATGTATTTGTGGTACTTTAGAGGCAGGGTCTTGTTATATAACTCAGTCCACCCTTGGACCTACTAGGTAGTCTTCCTGAATCCAGAGTGCTAGGATTACATGCAAGTGTCCACATGCAGGGCTCTAGAACCACCTAGTATGTGATCATTTATGACTGCCCTTTTTTCCCCCCCTAAGTATAATATCTTCAAGACTTACTAGGTTGCAGTAAGGGATAGCGCTTTATATGTGTTAATTGTTAAATAATATTCCATTTTTTGAATATAACAATTTCTTGTTAGTGTTTAGTTTATGAGCTATTGTGTTATTTATAATTTCTGGCTATTGTGAATAATGCTATGAATATTGGTATATGGATCACTCAGTGTGTATGCCTTCATGTTTCTCAGAATATATTTGGAAATATTTGGAATTTGACTTCTGGATTATTGACGACTATTCTGAAGTTACTTAGGAAGTATAAAATTCTTTTCCAACCCTTCTTCCTTGTTTTACAAAATCACTAGTAGTGTACTAGGAATCAGATTTCTTCATATCCTTCAAATACTAATTATCATCTGTTCACTGTTACTACTAGGGCTCAGTGATTCTCTTCTGGCTCTGATGTGCTTTCTATAGCTATTGATGTAAAGAATTGTGACATCTATATATCTTTTGATATTTTTCAATAGTAGTGTTTAGTAGTTTCAGAGCAGATAATTCACTTTTTAATTTTTTGTGATTATTTTGTTAGTGGTGCTATCATAAGCTGATTTTTTAGTATTATTCTCAGGTTGTCCATTGGAAGCACACAAATATAAATAGTTTGTGAATATTGATTGTGTAATATGTAACATTATTTTACTCACATCATGTATTAGTTGTCTTAGTCAGGGTTTCTATTCCTGCACAACATCATGACCAAGAAGCAAGTTGGGGAGGAAAGGGTTTATTCGGCTTACATTTCCATACTGCTGTTGATCACCAAAGGATTCAAGACTGGAACTCAAGCAGGTCAGGAAGCAGGAACTGATGCAGAGGCCATGGAGGGATGTTCTTTACTGGCTTGCTTCCACTGGCTTGCTCAGTCCACTCTCTTATAGAACCCAAGACTACCAGCCCAGAGATGGCACCACCCACAAGGGGCCCTCCCCCCTTGGTCACTAATTAAGAGAATGCCTTACAGCTGGATCTCATGGAGGCACTTCCCCAACTGAAGCTCCTTTCTCTGTGATAACTCCAGCTGTGTCAATTTGACATAAAGCTATCCAGAACATTAATTTTAACAGTTCTTTAAGTGAATGCCTCAGGATTGTTTATACACAACAACTGCAAAGAGAATTTTATTTCATCCAAGAATGGGTGTTTTATTTTGTAGTCTAATCATCATGGCTGCACTATAAGTGCTATGATTCAACACTGACAGGAGTAGATATCTTTGCATGGTCTCAACTATTGCTTATTTTTAACCATGTCTTTAGATATGCTATCTAAGTTTAGATAAGTTCCTTTTTCTACTGCGGACAAGGTGTATGTTTATATGATGAAGGCCTGATGACTAAGTCAAATACAGTTTTTACATTTATAAAAATGCTTCATTTTGCTGTCATAATGCATTGTTTTAACTAGATTGTGGATGACTACTACTAAAATGAATCTTATCTTTTCATGTTTATAAATGTTTATATTTTGTGTCCTTGATAACTTTTATAGAGCATTAATCAATTGTAAAAGTCACTGTCGTTTGCCAGATTTAATTGCCATCTTGAAGGTTTGCTGCTGAATAATTTCACAATTTTAGCTCTTTCTGAACTCTGGGTGACTGCCTTAACTAAGCTCTTGTGGTCCAAACTCCTCCCCAAACTGACTGATTCAAACTAGCTTCTCTAAACTTCTCACTGAATTGCTCTGCTTGGCCTCAAACCACCCCTGGTAGTCTGTTTTAATCTTCTAGCTCCTTGTCTACCTCTGGCTCATTCTGTCTTCATAGCCAACCTGTCTTTGTAAAACTGCCTCCTCCTCTTTCTCCTCTCTCTCTCTCTCTCTCTCTCTCTCTCTCTCTCTCTCTCTGTATTTGTGTACTGTTCTCTTCTTTTATTCTTCTGACTGTACTCATGAGAATTGTGTGTATTGTGTCTCTGACTCATTCTTTCAAATCTTTCTCTGATTCATTACTTTGTCTGTCCCTCAATTAGACATCATGGTTTAGGATTGAAGATGTTCAGTAAAGGCATTCCAGCCAGAGGAATTAAAGGTGTACATTCTAGCCAGAACACACGGATGTAGGCCTTTGGATGTGATCTCTTATCAGAGCATCCATGCTGCTGTATTAAAATGCCTCTACAGTCTATATTCATAAAATATATAGATCTACAATTTTCTTGTGATTATTCTCTCTGCCTTTTAATGAGGCCTTTTGAATTATTGTGGTTCAATAATTACCTCACAAACCACATGAACAATTGTAGTCAGACAGGGATAGTTTTTTGACCCCAGGAATGGTCGAACAGTACCATGGTCCAGATTTGGGAACTGAGCAATGACAGTGAGCTAAGATTCTATAGGGTGTTTAAACCCCAAATCCACAAACATTTGTGCCAAGTTATTTCATCAAACAGGATTCAGGGATAGGGGATTTCCTTAAGAAAATGTCTTTGTTATCCAGCTCCCATCAGTTGGGGTATTCAACTGTGTCAGGGGAGTTGCCTTGTTTAATATTCATGTTTTAATTTGTTTAGCAGGATGGGATATGTCTAACATTTGTGTCTTAACTTTCCAAGTAGGGTATCTGTTACGCACGTATATATTTCTTTCTGCCACTTAGGATGTCAGTTCCCAGGGAGGTGTAAGGAACTTAACCTTTACTTGACAACTGACCACTACTCAAAACAGAAGTTTTATACCAGTAGCTTCTCATATTGGTGCAGGTATCTCTCTTATGTTGGGCTTCTTCCCAGGGGCACCTTATAAAGGCAAATACAATAAAAACCTATACCCAGGTGTAGGAAGACAGAAGTCAGTAAAACTAGACAAACCAGTTCTATTGACTTCTGTCATGACTGGTTTTCCAGGAGACAGAACATAATAGAGTATGTAATCTATCTTGGCATTAGAACATTTTCTAATAACAGCAAAAAGATATGAGAAAGTTTCCTGATAATGGCATGCTATCTCGATAACATTTACCTAGGCTTTAACATGAATGATTTAGGAAACATACATTTGAGATATTTTTAGAAGATTGTTAAGACTTGATTATAATGTTTTATAACTCCAGAAATATGCACTAGTGAAGCCAAGTAGAATAAATAAGTAAATAAATAAATAATAAATAAATAAATAAATAAATAAATAAATTGATGGACATGCTGATACATTGTGTTTTATGTAAAATCCTGTTACTGAATTATTTCTTACTATAAAGCATATATGCAATTAAGTTAAAAGCAATTTAAGGATAAAGTGATGTGAAATTTATTGATCCTAACTCCTCATACATCACAATTTTGCTTCTTAAATGAGGGCGTTACTACTTTTCATAAGGAGACAAGATATGTATTAAGTATTTATTGATTTCATTTATGAATAAGGCTTTGGAATTAGGAGAGTTAGCAAGATTCAAAGTAATCTATACTTAAATCACTATTTTTGAGAGTATTTCAAACTTGTAATCTACAATCCAAACATCAAGAGGATAGCTACTTATGACAGAACACTCCCAGGATGTCAGACAGAAACATTTTTACGTAATGTGAGAGCAGCAGTTCCTCTTCCTCCTGATGAGGTGGGATAATTGCAAGATGACTTGTAATGTAAAAGAAAAGTAGGTTAACTCCTCTGAAAAAATAAGCCTCTAGCTTAGCATACAAATGACAGTTCTATTTCCTGCAGGTTGCATTTTACATATTTATATATTTACATGTAAATATTAAGTCAGACTTTCAATATCAATGTTGAAAATGTTATTTTTATTAGCATCTATTGTAAGTTGAAATAATAGGAGTGTCCATAAGATCAAACATAATAATAGTTACTTATAAGGAAGTACTCAGTAAATGTAGAAACCTAACTAACCTCATGGTACAGAAATGACCCCCAACTCACTAGTAACAGAAAGGGTCCAGAAAGGATAAGTTATGAAGGGAGTGGAAAAGAAATTTCAAAAGAGATGGTAAATTTAGAGAGCTTTATACTCATGTATAAGTCTTAACAAGAATATCAATTCTATAATTTATACACTTAGTTTTATTTATTTAATGCAGTGTCTCTGTCTAAAGGTAATTGGAACCCACATTTTGGGGAATTATAAGTCATTATGTGCAATCATGTTTAATTATGTTAATTTGCAAACTGAATATATGAAATGAAATCAGATGCATATTATTTATAATAGTAGTTCTTTTAAAATGTTTTCAGGTCACAGGGCTAGAGAGTTGGCTCAGTGGTTAAGAGACTTCAAAGGTCTTTCAGTGCATCAAGTTTCAATTCCAGCCATTATATGCCGAGTTCCAGGGCATCAGACAACCTCTTGTGGAGTTTGCAGAAGTGATACACATGCTCCCAGTCTGACAAAATGCTCATATACACAAAATAAAAATAAATAGATAAAAAGAAATGCCTACCATTCAGGGGAATATTTTCATATAAAACTATTTATTAAAAGCCACACCCATATTAATGGGTATCTCGAACACGAAACAGCTAAGGCTAACCTAAGCCATTATTAAAACCTTAAAATAAAAAAAAAAAAACAGATTTATTAGTAGTCTAAAAACAGACCAAGCATTTCGGTCAAATATTATCAAGGGGTATCCAGTTTCCTCTTATTTATCAGTACATTCCACAGTTGTTTACTCATAATCCAAGAATATGAAGGTACCTTTCCTCATTTTAGATAATCCACTCATGTTTGACAGTTACTGGGCTGTGTACTGTATAGATCAACACCATTGACCATGTTTAGATTTTATAGGTGATCTGTCATATTGAAAACACTTTCTTATTCATTCTCTATGTAGCCAGGTATCATGGTGTGTGCCTATAACCCCAAAACTTGGGAAGCTGACTTTCGAGGGTCACAAGTGGGAGGCAATCTTAGGCAAGATAAGAAAACTTTGTCTCATATAATAATTTAAAGCAATGGTAATAATTATACTGTACATTATAAAGTTAAGGGCAGTTAGCTATTGGCTTTGTTCTCTAGGAGGAACACATGCACAGCATACGAGTCTTGGGTTTGTTCTTCAACCATAGAAAACAACAACAACAACAACAACAACAACAGCATAGTTGCTAATTTGCCCTGTGCTGTTGAAGACCTTGAATGGGAAAAAACAAACACACAAACACATAACTTCTGAGAGCAATGGCTGTTTTCATTTAAAAGAACATTGAAAATACACAGAGAGTGAATGAATGTTTGGCGCGTGCACGTGTGTGAGTGAGTGTGTGTGTGTGTGTGTGTGTGTGTGTGTGTGTGTGTTGTGAAGATAATTCTTGTCCTGCTTTGATACGTCTAGTTAACAAAGGCAATACCCTGGAGTATATCAATCATGGTTCTGCCTCTGCTTGGCATGTTTGGGGATATGCTGTGCTGTTATGAGCAGAAAAATAAAGTATGTATTAAAATAGACAATGTATGAATTAATGTTAATATCATCACTACAAAAATGGTGCAGAAATTAAATCAATATGTTAATTGAATTCAGCTTAGTTTTACTTTGGAAACATAGAGCAAAGAAAAAAACCAACAAGACATATTTAAAACTTTGAAATTTGATACTCTCTATTCCAATAAAACTATTTTCCAGGGAGCTGGATTATAGTCTTTCTTGTTGACAGTGTTGGTAATTTCCATGCATAAATAAAAAATGGAATATGAGATCGGTGAGCCAGGCTGACAGCAGTGAGTAATAATTCTGAAAACCTTGCATCTGGCTTGCTGCAGAATCTGGACCTGCTAGGATTTTGAGCAATTTGTAAAACTCACAATTTGTGGAACATACAAAATTAGAGATCATTATAGCTATAAAAGGAAAACAAAACAATTTCACAGAATGCTGAAAGATTGTTTCAATTTGTACCCACTCTAGGAATTTTCCCCTAACTCATTTCTATTGTCAGTTCCTAGAGACATATTAGCTCTGTTGCTTCCGTGTGTAAATGCAAGCCTGGGGCTGCTGCTTCCTCCCACTCTGTATGAAATACACAGTTCACTAGAAGTGTGGAAATGATTATTTTGTAAAATTACAAGGGCAAGGTTAGAGCTGCAGAGGCTGATTGGCCAAAAGTGGATTCACTGATGAGGACTCGATTGCTATCCTCAAGCCTGGGATACTTTTCTGAAAATGCCACTGATGTTCTAAAAGCAATTAAAGAATGTATTATGGAATTAGAGAACTGTCCAGAAGTCATGTTTATATCTTCTAATCCTGGTTCATTCTCTAATTGTGTAAATTACATAATCTCCCTAAGCTGCCATTTCCCTGTGTGTGAAATAAAGACGTGCTGGCAGTCACTGCTGATGCAGTCTGGCTGAGAGGATGAGCTGGAAAACCACATGAATCACACTCATACATGGGTCTCATGGATTTACATAAATACTGTTATATCTCATTTTATCTGCAATTACCTGAACCTCCACTGTTCAAATATCTTGCCTTAAAATTTAATTAAAAAGCATACGTGAATAATATAAATGAAAGTATATTTCTAAAACATAACTTTAAAATTTACATTTAAAAGTTACCAAATTACAGAAATGGAAATGAATAACAGTTAGTTGAATTTGTAAAGAATTAATGAAGTCACAGAAATCCTCAGTATATTTTATTAGCATATATTCATCATACACATCAAAGGGTTTCATTGAGACATTTTCATCTGAGTAAATCCTATGCATTGCATGTATTCTCTCCAATACTTTCCGTCTCCTTTACTTACTGTATTTTCTTTTGCTCTCCAACCCCTATTCTAATACTGTATCTCTTTGTCTCTCTGTTTCTTTCTATCTCTGTGTGTCTATCTCTCATGAACACACACACACACACTCACACTTACACACACCATACACACACACACACACACACACGTGCATAAATGATTTTTGTATCTGTATGAGTTCTAGGATCCATGTTTTCAAGAAAGAAAACATGACAGTTGCCTTTCTGTGTCTGCTTACTCTACTTAATAGGTGAGCCCCAGTTCTGATCATTTTTCTACAAATGACACAATTTCAGACTTCTTTATGGCTGAATAAAACTCTCTTGTGCATATACAACATTTTATTCATCCATTGGTTTATTGATGAAAATCCAGGTTGATTCTATAACTTGGGTGTTGTGGATAGTGCAGCCATAATCATAAATGTTTATTTTGATATTTAGAAGAAACTATGAATGTGATACTGTACCTGATAACTTTCTCACATGCTTGTTATTGGTATATAAGAAAACTATTGATTTTAATATGTTGACTGTATATCGTGCTACTTTGTTGAAAGGGCATTTCACATCTAAGAATAGTTTCTGGTGGAATTTTTAGGGCTTATTATGCATACAACCACACAGTCTACAGATAAAACTCATTTGACTTCTGCCATCCCTTTATATATGCTCCTATTTCTTTCTCTTTTGTTTTTGCTGAAGATGACACTTCAAGAACTATGTTCAATAAGAGTTGAGAAACCTGACAGCCTTTTCTCATTCAGTAGAAGTACCTTGAGATTTTCACTACTTAGTGTAATGGTGACTTAAGATCTCAGGTATGGATGCTGTCTGTATTATATTCATGTATGTTTCCTCAGTTCATAGTTTCCTCTGAGCTTTTATCATGAAGGGATTTTTCCTTTAATTAAGTGTGTTCTCTATCTACTGATATTATATATGATAACTGTCCTTGGTTCTGCCAATATGATACATTATTTTGACTATGGATTGAATTACCTTTGAACACCTGTATCAGATGTATCAGATTTAGTCATACTTACAAGTCCTTGTGCTGTGCTGCACTAGCAAGTATGACTAGTCCCTCTCCTGTCTATCTATTCCTCTCTCCTTCTATTCCCTCAATTTTAAATTATCTGATACTGAAAGAACAGTATGTTTGTTTTAAGCTGTGCTTCTAGAGAAATATTTTTTCCTAACATTTCAGAAAATTATTAATATACTCACTGCATTGCTGATCACCAGCCACCCAGGGATCCTAGAATGGTATCAGCCTTTTTATTTTTCTTTAAGTCCCAATACTGTTCAATTACTAGATACTTCTTGTTTGCTTAGAATCACTTGTTTGCAAGATGTGGCATATTGTGTGTGTGTGTGTGTGTGTGTGTCTGTGTATCTGTGTGTATGTGTGTGTGTGTATACAATATTTTTCTTAAATGTGTAAGTTCAAAATTGTGACAGATGTAAATAGTCTGCTTGGGTTATCACAGTGTGGTAACGTGGAGTAAGTGCTGCAGAAAGTACACAATAGTAGAGGAAGATTTGAAAATTTTTTATATTGGATTTGGAGTTTGTTCATTTGAAACTCTCCATGATTAGTTATGTTTCTTAACATCTTGTGATATATAATCTAAGCAATTATTTTCAAGATAAAGAATGTAGTGTGACTGTCTTCAAGACATACCAAATTTAAAAAAAATTAAAAACCACCAAATATAAGAATTCTCACGATAGATTTATGTTTTAAGGAAAAGACTACTCTTTGGTTTAATATGTTTATAAAGAAAACCATATAAGTCACTTGTTATAGAACCCCTACTAAGTTTTGAGGGTTGGCTCTTTTCAGAGACTTGGGGGTAGAGTCTTCCTTGGGATAGGCAAGTGCTTGCCCACATGGAGGGCTCATTACCAGTTGAAGATGAAAATGACAAAAGGGATGGTGTCAGTCTCTGTGAGGAGGGAAGGCAGCTCTCAGTAGAGTGGTCAGCCATTGCAGACTCCAGGATCGAACACTCTCAAAATATCGAAGACTAATGTGTCAAATCAAAAAGAAGTCAGAGTTTTCAAGCAAAACGTTTTCAAAAAAGATGGAGAAATACTCAAGGACCGAAGAGGTCCTGAGATCAGTATAAAAGACTGCATATTATAGACAGCACACATAAAACTGATAGATGACAGAATTTTATGTCATTTATCATGACAATACTTTTTCAAAGCCCTAAGCTAATAAGTATGATACAAATGAGGTTTTTGTGCTTTTATGTGTTCAGGAAGAAGCATGCAGTAATCCTGCATAAAGCTATTTACTTAGAAACTGGTACATGGAACGCTTTGTGTAAAGACGAAGTCACAATATTCAGTTTTGAATATGGTGTCCCTGACTTCCCTGTGTTTAGTGTCTCTGAAAGTTATGATGTTTTAACTACTATAGCTTTATAATATGAATATTTGAAACCAGGTGAGGTTGTTCCAGAAGCGTTGATCTACAACAGGAAATCTGCTCACACTTGATAGAGTAGCACTTGAAATGAACAACCACCTATGACACAAGTTGGTGCAAATGTAAGGAAAGTAACACCCATGTGCACTGTGGATAGGACTGAAAAATGATGGTGCCAGTATGGAAACCAGTGTGGCTAGTCCTCAAATTAAAAATACAATTCAAATGTGACCCATGCATTTCATTCTCATGTTTTACTCATTAAAATGAGGATCTTTGAGAGCGTTTTTTGAGTATTCTAGAAGAACATAGACGCTCAGTCTTTGCCATGCAATTGCCCTACTGTGTCAAATAAAATCATCGTGAGGATGGACATAGAGTTCTGAGTGATGGATGGTGCATTTGCATAGTCAGTCAGTTCAGCCTCCTCTCCTCTGTTGATAAATAAGATGACACGTGTTGGTCACAATGTGTCCTTATATCCTAAAATTAGCACTTTGAAACATTTACACTCCAGTGTTCATTGTAACACTTTCATAAGATCCAAGATGATTGAAAACTTCAATGCTCATTAATAGATAAATACAGAAAAAGACATGGAATAAAATATTATTCAGCATTTGAAATGCTTTATTTTCATTTTTATTCTTATAAAATAATGTAACATATAGTATAGTGGACAAAGATATTATGCTAAATAAGGTAAACAAATCACAAAGGCACAATGATGTAAGATCACATTTATATGATGTGTATAAAGTCCTCTAACATACAGCCAGAATAGAATTGTGATTGCCTCTGCTAGGAAATGGGATACTAATCAATAAATACAGTCTTAGTTATGCAAGAAGAATAAGTTTTAGAAATCTGTTTGTACAGTTGCATTTCTGGGGTTAACAATATTCCATAATTTAATTTTCTGGAATTAGATTTACAGTGTATTCCCACCACACTGGAAGGAAAGCCCCTGATTTCATTACATTTCACCTTAAAATTGGGCTGGTTTGTCTTTTTTCTCTATTACACCAAACCCATCTCTGTCACTTTTTTTTTTTTTTATATTACTTTTCTTATCTTTACCATTGACTTCAAATCCCTAAGAAATGATCTGTGTCAGCTGGAGAAATCTTTATCATATTTGTTTGGTGATCCTGAACATCCCTAATTTATTTCATGCTTCTTGCTCTTATCTAAAATATTGCTCCACAGAAGTCACAGAAATAGAATGAAGGTATGTATTAAACATTTACAAAGTACATCTGGGTTCTTGTTCAGAAGGAGGCTGCATGAAAAGCTATATAGAAATGGGCCCCCAATATACTGTTCCCTGGAAATTTTTGTTTATGCCATTTCTCCAAGAAAAGTAGACTGCTAATGGGTTAACTCAATTTTACTTCCCGCTTTAGGCTCAATAGTGTGTGAATGCTTTAATCATTGTCAATATCCCTTGCCTTTGGGCCACTTCCAGTATACTAATTGACTACTTCAGTTCTATTTAGGTTCAGGATTTTTTAGCCACAGTGCTCCAGTCTCCCAGAATGGAGAGAATCAATGCTTAGAGTATTAAATAGTATCTGTGAAGCAAGTCTACTATATAGTAGTAGTACAGATAAGATGTTTGTGGTAAGAATGGAAGTATAATAATAATCAAATTGCTATATCATTTATATCTAGCCTCCAATGCATTTGGGTTAATTTTGTAATAAAGAAAAGGCAGAACAATTCAATATATCCAATATTGAGTAATAGAGACTATAAGTGACAGAAAAATATGCATGTTTTCATTCACAATATTATAGATTGTGGAGAAAGCAGCGGGTAAGGGTTTTGCTTAAAGACAGTTTTCTGCAGTGGAGAAGTGATGGTCTGGAAGTGTGCCAGGCATGTTTGGTACATGCTAAAACTGCCCAGGGTGCTAAAAATAAATGGATACTGATGACAGAACAGAAGCTTCCCCGTAGCATTATAGCAGGGGAAAGGCAAGCTTAATTTATGAGAAAGGATTAGTACTCACAGTCCAGGAGCAAACTGAAGGGTTGTCCAAAGAAGACACTGGAGAGAGATTCAAGGAAGTCTGGGAAAAAAAATAAAAAGAGAATTAATGAAAAGATACTTCTGAGATATACTGTGTCTCAGTTTGCTTTCTGTGGATAAGAAATGGTTTATTTCAGTGTACATTTTAAAGTCCATCTCGATTGGAAGCCAGAACAGAAACATAAGGCAGGGAACTAGAGGCAGAAAATGAAGCAGAGGCCATGGAGGAATGCTTATTGGCTTGTTCTCTTTGTTGTTTTCGCTCTTTTACATTTTAACTTTTTTCTTAAATTTTACTTTATGTTATGTGCATTGGTGTATTGCTTGAATATATATCTGTACAACATGTGCATGCTTTGTTCTTGTGCAATCCAAAAGACAGTGTTGCTTTCCCTGAAACCACAATCACAAACATTTGTGAATAGCTATGTGTGTCCTGGGAATTGCACCTAAGTCCTAGAGAGCAGCCAGCCCTCTTAACTTCTGTGCCATTTCTGTCTCTCATTTTGGTTTCTTATAGAAGTCCAGGGTGGGTACCAATTATAGTGTGTCCACTAATACCAATTCTCAACCAAGAAATGATCCCACTGATTTCCCTATGGGCCAATCTGATAGAGGCATTTTCTTGGCTGAGGTTCCTTCTTCCCAGATGTCTCTAACCTGTATCAATTTGAACAAATATGCTAACTAATACAGAGTATAAAGTGGCAAGTGCTAATCCTTGGGAAGGATGAGGAAGTTCATGCTATGAGGATGATGGCCTGTACTTGGAGGCAATTCTTAAAAAATAGTGTTGCTTATTGCACACAACTAAAGCAAAGGTGTTGTTTGACCTGAACTCATCTCTATAAGGTGTATGCGTGGGTTGGACATTGTTAGAAGCACTCCTTTGCATCATCTTATTTAATGTCTATCATCTGAGGAGGCTCCTGTTATTTTCCACAAAGAGGATCAGGGAAGAGCAGTAGTTTGCATAAAGCCGTAGAGAGCAAGTGGAATTTTTACAACGTGACCATGAGCTGTTTAGGTCTGAGCAGTTAGTCCAAACCACTGATGTGTTTGCTATATGAGAAATCCCAGGCATATGCATATTAATTAGAAGGTATGTTTTTCTTTTTAACACATGTCCCAGGTTTTACTGTTGTAGGTAATAGGGTTTTCTGCATCTGACTCTACCAGACTCACTGACACATAGCTGAGTGTAATATAAACATTAATTGAAGACTTATGATAAAGTCAAAGGAATGAAATGACACCTTTAAAATAGGAAATCTAAACCACTTAAAGCTGCACTGGTACAAATATAAAAACAAAACAAACACAAACAAAACCAACAATTTTACTGAAAACAATGGGCTAATTCTTTTTTTTTTGTTATATTAGATCAAAAATAAAGGGGAAAAAGAGAACAATGACCTTTATATGCCTATTTTGTATTTAAGATACCCTAATTTACATATACAATCTAATTAATGACTCATTAGTTTTGAGGCATGAATATAAACAAAGAAACTGAATTTTAGAAAAATCAAGTCTATACACTTATCAAGTGATAGATCTCAAAATTTTATTTTAAATACATTACAAACTATTCAAAATTATAATTTTCTTCTAGTGATTTATGATTCTCTCACAGGAATAGTATTCAGTTAGTTAAACTCTCTTGGACACTTATGGTAAATTCAAGTAAGTCAAAAAGATATGGCCAAATGGATCATACATGGGTTTAATACACATAGTATATAATCATATACATAGACACTACATATGGCACTAATGGTCAAATTACATAAATTAGAAATAATTAATTATAAAATTCCTGAACAGAACAGCAATGGCTTGTGCTGTAAGATCAAGAATTGACAAATGGGACCTCATAAAATTGCAAAACTTCAGCAGGTGAGGGAGCCATCTTGTGTCCTGGGTTCCTCAGAGACAAGTCTGTGCAGGTGATAGTGCTATACAGCTTCTGGGACAGGTAGAAGTGACAGAGCTTCTGGGACAGACCCCATTTTGGGCTCCAGGCATCTGGGCTCCTTCCCCGCCAGAGGAGAGGTGGCCTACTGGGAGGGCTATGATTGTCTGAGCAGGTGAGGGAACCATCTTGTGTCCCAAGTCCCTCAGGTGAGGGCGCAGACTGCAGAGGCAACACATCTTCGGGGACAGGCCCTGTTTGGGGCTTTCATATTCAGCTAGGAGGCAGGTCTGAATGCCAAACCTCTGTGCATCTTCCCTGCAAGAGGAGAGCTTGCCTGCAAAGAGTACTCTGACCATTAGGACTCAGGAGAGAGCTGGAATCCCAGGACTGCTGCCAGAGGCTAACAGAATCACAGGAGGAACAAGCTCCATTCAAAGACAACTATAACAACTAACTCCACAGATTACCAGATGGTGAAAGGCAAATGTACTAATTGTACTAACAGAAACAAAGACCGCTCACCATCATCAGAACCCAGCACTCCCACCTCAGACAGTCCTGGATACCCCAACACACCCAAAAAGCAAGATTCAGATTTAAAATCATATCTCATGATGCTGATAGAGGATTTTAAGAACTGCATTAATAATTCACTTAAAGAAATACAGGAGAGTTTTCTGGTTCCAGTCATCCAGCTCCTATCCCGCCGGAGGAGGGTTGTCTGCCCGGGAGCAGTCTCCTGGCCTGAACCATCACCTGGCACCTTTCCTGCCCGAGGAGGGTTGTCTGCCCGGGAGCAGTCTCCTGGCCTGAACCATCACCTGGCACCTTTCCTGCCCAAGGAGGGGTGTCTGCCCGGGAGCAGTCTCAAGGCCTGAGCTGGAAGGTGAGCCATCTTTGCTCCAGTTCACTGCCGGTTAGAGGGTAGCCTGTAGAAGTGACACAGCTTCTGGGCTCCAGTCTGCACTGGCAAGAGTGTGGACCACAGAAGCTACACAGCTTCAGGAAAGACAGCAGCAACCTAACTTCTGGGACAGACTCTATTTCAGGTTCCAGAAATTTGAGCACCTTCCTCTTCAGAGGTAAGGTGGCCACCTGTGAGGGTTCTGTCTGCCAGAGCAGGTGAGAGAGTCATATTGTGTCCAGGGTCCCTCAGTGGCTA
>NC_034592.1:53043373-53045996 GCF_900095145.1 Mus pahari
ACAGATTGGGAAAGGATCTTTACCAATCCTAAATCTGATAGGGGACTATTATCCAATATATACAAAGAGCTCAAGAAGTTTGGCTCTGGATATTCAAATAACCCCATTAGCAAATGGGGTACAGAACTAAACAAAGAATTTTCAACTGAGGAATACCAAAGGGCTGAGAAGCACCTCAAAATATGTTCAACATTCTTAATCACCAGTGAAATACAAATCAAAACAACCTTGAGATTCCACTTCACTCCAGTCAGTATGGCTAAGATAAAACAAATTCAGGTAACAGCAGATGCTGGAGAGGATGTGGAGAAAGAGGAACACTCCTACATTGCTGGTGGGATTACAAGCCTGTACAACCACTCTGGAAGTCAGTCTTGCGGTTCCTCAGACTTGGACATTGTTCTACCAGAAGATCCAGCAATACATCTCCTGGGCATATACCCAGAAGATGTTCCAACTGATAATAAGGACACATGCTCCTTCATGTTCATAGCAGCCTTATTTATAATAGCCAGAAGCTGGAAAAAAAAACAGATGTCCCCTAACAGAGGAATGGATACAGAAAAAGTGGTACATTTACACAATGGAGTACTACTCAGCTATTAAAAACAATGAATTCATGAAATTACTAGGCAAATGGATGGATCTGGAGGGTATCATCCCAAGTGAGGTAACCCAATCACAAAAGAACACACATGATATGCACTCACTGATAAGTGGATATTAGCCCAGAAGCTCAGAATACACAAAATACGATTTGCAAAAAACTCAAAAAGAAAGACCCATGTGTGGATACTTTGATCCTTCTTAGAAGGGGGAACAAACTACCCATGGAAGGAGTTACAGAGACAAAGTTCAGAGCAGAGGTTGAAGGAATGAGCATGGAGAAACTGCTCCACTTGGGGATCCATCCCATAAACAACCACCAAACCCAGACACTATTGCAGATGTCAACAAGAGCTTGCTGACAGGAGCCTGATATAGCTGTCTCCTGAGAGACTTTGCCAGTGCCTGACTAATACAGAAGTGCATGCTAGCAGTCATCCATTGGACAGAGCACAGGGTCCCCAATGAAGGAAGTATAGAAAGTATCCAATGAGCTGAAGGGGTTTGTAGCCCCCTAGGAGGAATAACAATATGAACTACCAGTATCCCAAGATCTCCCTGGGACTAAACGACTAATCAAAGAAAACACATGGAGTGACTTATGGCTCTAGCTGCATATGTAGCAGAGGATGTCCTAGTCAGCCATCAGTGGGAGAAGAGGCCCTTGGTCCTGTAAAGGTTCTATGCCCCAGTATAGGGGAATGCCTGGGCCAGGAAGTGGGAGTAGGTGTGAGGGGAACAGGGGGAGGAGGAGAGGAAAGGGGATTTTCAGAGGGGAAACTAGGAAAGGGGATAACATTTGAAATGTAAATAAAGAAAATAGCTAACAAAAAACAATGAAAACCATTGATAAATGATAAATATCTGTGAAAAAGCAAATGTAACCTTTTTACCAGAATTTATATGTGCTTATTGAACACTTTTTGTCGCATTTTAAGGCCTTATTTGACCTAAATTACAGGTCAGAAAAATCTGCTTTTTCTTTTCTGAAAAATATCTTTAAAATATTTGTTCTATTTTTCTTGACATATTAATGTTTATTTAAATAAACTATTTTGCTGAATATAATACTGGATACTTAGATTAAGATATCTAGGTGATTCTTAATTTTTCTTATAAATAAGTGATTAGATCTGGGAATATGGCTGTCAGCAAAATTCTTGCAGCAAATTATAAGAAATTGGATTCAGATTTCAAGAACCCACATTGAACAATTGCTATGATCATGAGGGTCTATAAGGCTAGTATGCAGTAGAGGAAGGTAGAAACTGGCCAATTCTTGAAGTTGATTGGCTAGCCAGTCTAGTCAGCCTATGAGTACTGGGTCCAGTAAGAGATTCTATCTCAAAAGGTAAGATAGAAACCTATAATGAAGAAACCCATTCTTGGCCTCTGGATTCCTACAGATGCACACATATACACAGACACAGACACAGACACAGACACAGACACAGACACAGACACAGACAAACAGACACACACACACACACAATTTTACTCTGTTTTTCATGGTGGGCAATACTTCTGCAGAATTCAAAACTGGAAAAAGTTCAATGAACAAGTAACTTAAGTGTTTAATTTTATGTTGTAATATTGATTTTTCAGAATAGAGAAAGAATTGGTCATCTTTTGTTCTGCACAGACTTTCAACATGACAGTTTGAACTGCTTTTGTTTCCTCCTAAAATATGCTTCTGTCAAGAAAAAATGTCCCATGCCTTTTTTGAATAAGACTGACATTTTGGGGGGCTAGAGAGTTGGCTCAGTGGTTAAGAGCACTGGCTTCTCTTTCAAAGGTCCTGAGTTCAATTCCTATCAACCACATGATGACTCACAACCATCTATAATGGGGTCTCATACCATCTTCTGGCACACAGTTATACATGCAGATAGAACACTCATATACATAAAATAAATAAAAATATTTTTTTGGGGGGGAAGGGTTTATTCAGCTTACATTTTCCACATTGCTGTTTATCACCAAAGGAAGTCAGGACTGGAACTCAAGCAGGTCAGAA
>NC_034592.1:53046421-53048126 GCF_900095145.1 Mus pahari
AAAGTCCCACAGTTTTTACATATTAAAAGTTCAATCCTTTCAAAATATCCAATACCTTTTAAAATCCAAAGTCTTTTTACAATTAAAAGTCTCTTAACTGTGGGCTCCACTCAAATACTTCCTTCAAGAGGGAAAAACATCAGGGCACAGTCAAAATCAAAAGCAAAAATTAAGTCTTAAAAAAAGACTGACATTTGATATATAAAATGTGATCAAAGTTTACAAATGATTATACATGCATAGGATACCTATAACATTGCCAGGAAACTTTAATAGATTAAAAAGGGGGCAGGGAAATAAATAATTACATATCATAAGTCATACAAAACTTTGATTTTATACTTCATTTTTAATGATAAACAACTGATTACAGTGTCATCCTAAAGTCTTGATCCAGTGTCTGCAGGTATTTTGTGATCAAGGAAATAATTACCTCTAGAGAATGATAATAGATTATTAGAAACTTTCTGGCAATATTCAACATCTTCACACTTTCTTTGCATTTTGTCACCAACTTCATTTAAATGCTTTCTTGTTCCTTTTGAGAACTCATCAACTAAATGAGTTTTGTTCCCAGGCTGAGTAGAAAAGAGAAAGAAAATGCTTTATGTATTTATTCATTTTCACCCAGGTTGCAGTCACTGAATGTCTGCAATGTGCGAGATGCTGGGCACACCATGATTAACAAGGCATGTGTTTGCACTCAGGAGCCCTTAATCTTTTGCAGAGGCACAGGCACAAAACAGGAGATTACACAGTGGAGGAGAACAGCAATAGAGAGTGCACAACCTATATAGCTTTACCAACTGCATAATGTGGCAAGATGGAGGAGTCAAAATGATGCCAAAAGTATTTCCTGGAAGGCTTCTGAGAGAAGGTAAAACATGCAGCCTTGGAGGATCAGGGCCAGGCAGAGGGAAGGTTGTTCAGCTAGAGGCAGCTAATATTTTTAAAGCCATGAAAACACATAATTGTTCTAGTTTTCTTTCTGTGGTAAGATTAAAAACAAACAAACAAAACACCAACCACTGATAGTAAGCATCTTAGGGGAGGAAGGGGTTTATTCCAGCTTGTAGTTTGCATACAGTCCATTCTTTTTTTTTTTTTTTTTTTTATTAGATATTTTCTCTTTTTTACATTTCAAGCATAATCCCCGTTCCTAGTTTCCCCTCAGAAAAACCCCTCTCCCCTTCCCCTTCCCTCTCCCCATGCTCACGAATCCACCCACTCCTGCTTCCTGGCTCTGGCATTCCCCTATAGTGGGGTAGAGAACCTTCACAGGACCAAGGGCCTCTCCTTGCATTGATGACTGACTAGGACATCCTCTGCTACATATGCAGCTAGAGACAGAAGTCCCACCATGTATTTTTTTTTTTTTTTGATTGATGGTTTAGTCCCTTGGAGCTCTGGGGGTACTGGTTAGTTCATATTGTTGTTCTTCCTAGGGGCTGCAAATATCTTCAGTTCCTTGGGTACTTTCTTTAGCTCCTTCACTGGGGACCCTGTGCTCCATCAAATGGATGGCTGTGAGCATCTACCTCTGTATTTGTCAGGCACTGGCAGAGCTTCTCATGAGACAGCTTTATCAAGCTTCTGTCAGTAATCTCTCTCTTTTTTTTAAGGTGAAATATTTATTTAATTTTTATTATTTTATTATTATTATTTCTTTATTTACATTTCAAATGCTATCCCGAAAGTTCCCTAT
>NC_034592.1:53049543-53074773 GCF_900095145.1 Mus pahari
ATTCCTCAGTTGAGAATTCTTTGTTTAGCTCTGTACCCCATTTTTAATGGGGTTATTAGAATTTCTGGAGTCCAGATCTTGAGCTCTTTGTATATATTGGGTATTAGTCCTCTATCAGATTTAGGATTGGTAAAAATCCTTTCCCAATCTGTTGGTGGCCTTTTTGTCTTGTTGACAGTGTCTTTTGGCACTCACTTTTAAAGGAAATCAGGGCAGGGACTCAAGCAGAAACTTGAAGCAGAAATGATGAAGAAGTCCCTCCTGTTGGGTTGTTTACAGGTGTGTGTTTTCTTACATTCTCCCCACTTTGCCTAAGGATGGTACCACCTATAATGGTCTAGACAACATTAATAAATAAGACAACCCCCCCACACACACATAAGCTAATTTTATTTAGTCAATTCCCTAGTAGAAGCCTTTCTCTCAAATGACGATAGGCTAAATCAAATAGACATTTCAGCTAACTAGGCTTTAGTAGCTTAGGTCTGTGAAAATGTCATTTTTACTTCCTCAGATGAAGAAATGAGTGAAAGTCGTACCCAAGCAGTGTAAATACATATTATGGCACAACTTGGGCTGAATACAGTGTTTCTTTCTCTGTTCTAACTATCTCTAGGCCTAGTTAGAACATAATCTACTCTTCTGAAAACCAAACCTTGATGTCTTCAGGTTTTAGTCTGCTTCTGCTGACCAAGCCCCAGAACATTTCAGCTTCTGAGACTTAGCACTGAGTAAGTTCAACCTTTCTAGCAATTTCTGAACTCTGGCTGGCTGATTCAACTCAATTCTTCTGGACCACACTGTCTTCCACACTCCCTAATTCAAATTGGCTTCTCTTGGCTTCTCACTAAATCACTCTGCTAGCTCTCAAATTAACTCTGAGCATCTGTTTTAATATTCTGGCTCCTTATCATTCTTTGCATCACTTTGTATTCACCTGCAACCTGCCTCTTTAAAACCATCCCAGTAAAAGTGCCTCCTGGAAAAGGACTAAAATTTGCAAGTAAAGGAATACAGAAACAAGGTAAATTACATTGATTTATTTATTAATGCAATCATTACACTACATTTATTGACCAAGGTTTTAAATAAGCCTACAGACCAGAATAGAAAAGCAGATTTCTCTTCCATTTAATCATATGATGTTTTTGCTGTGTTATTTCTCCATCTGGTCAGAGTGTAGGTCAGCATTCTTATTACCATGGAAGGTTTCAGATCAGATTGCTAAGGCAGAACTATATCAAGATTGCTTTTATGATGAGCAACAAGCAAAACAGTATTTTGATAAAAATGATAACTAGCATTCAATCATTCATTCTATAAATATTTATTAAGCATGTGTTATTCTCTGGCATTTGTTTTAGATGCTAAAATCAGGGAAAGGAGAGACTGTTTCTCTATCTCATGAATTTACATTATTTTAGGGAAAAATAAACCAATAAGAAAACCCATATTTTAAGAGCATAGTGTCATGTCTGAGGAAAATAAGGCAAAATGAGCTCACAGAGAATGGTCTGAAATGTTTGGAACATTAGATGGAGTGGCTAGAAAGGATTCAACAATGAGATAGGCATTGAACTGAGATAGGCATAGCAGATATGAGTCATGCACAGATTCACACTGAAACAAAATGACTGAAGAAACACACCTACCCAGATGAGAATGGAGTGTTCCTATGACTTGAAATAGATGAGAAGGAAGTTTATTCTTGTATAAAGTGGCCACTGTCTCATGGATGTAAGACAAAGGGATGATACAAATAGAAGCAAGAGACCATTTATTTTTGTCATGTCTTCTAAGTTGAAAATAAAGACAAATCTACCTGTTAGGTAATTTAATAACAATGACATATAGTCTGGTTTCTCTATAACAATGTAATCCAGTCTCATTTTTCATTGCATTGTTTGTTTTATGAATGAAAGTCATAATTACAAATTCTAAAGTTTATTGTATATTATTGTAGTTCCTACATTGTTCCAAAACATGGTGCTTTAAAATAAAACAAAAAATAAAAACATTGTAAATAGATGTATACTATGAAAGAACATAAAAATATGTTGTGACAAAAAAACAAATCTAAAAATTCATGAAATCATAAGAATGTCTATGTGAAGCTGGGCATGGTGGCGCATGCCTTTAATCCCAGCACTCGGGAGGCAGAGGCAGGTGGATTTCTGAGTTCGAGGCCAGCCTGGCCTACAAAGTGAGTTCCAGGACAGCCAGGGCTATACAGAGACACCCTGTCTAAAAAATAAAATAAAATAAAAGGATGTCTAGGTGGAAAGAGCAAGAAGTGTTGCAGTCCTGAGATATAAACAGATAAGTTCATTAGCTTATCTGAAAGCTAGTGGGACTAAAAACATGATGACTGGCTTGAGCGGAAAAGAGTCCGATTGTTGGGATTTTTATGTTATAGGACGTTTGGACCACATTTGGAATGGATGAAGAAGATAGTGACTTGTTAAGGTTTCTGATTAGTAGGGATCACCATCACAATGCAGTGACTGTGGCCTACATTAGCTGGTCCAGGTATCCCCACTTGCCCGGAAGAAAAAAATACTTTTCAGCCAGTACCAAATTAAAATTAAGTTCTTTTGTTTCAGTTATTCAGAAAACCTAAGGATTATACTTGTGACTTCTCACAAGTTTGTTGTTGTCGTGGGTGGTGGTGGTTGGATTTTGTTATTGTTGTGGTCGTCATCATCGTTGTTGTCTTTGATTATTCTCATACTCTAAAAAGCTCCAACGTTTTGTGTTACATTCAGTACCCCAAGAGGGAGAAACTGTTTACATAGGGGCATGAGAAAATATAAGAAACCTGAGGAGTTTGCTAGTTGTGTATGGTTAGTTCTGCTCTACCTTTGATTTCATGGTTTATGTGTAAAACACAATACCCAACAGGTACTTTCTCTAAAGGTCACTGTTACTGGACATTGTAGGAGACCTACTTTTTCCTCCTTCAGCAGCTTTTTCCTCAAAGAACCTTTTTCAGTAGTAAATCTGCAGCAAAGATGCCTTAGACCTCCTGAAGGGCTGTTGAGAATGATGCGGGATATATGAATTGGAAATCTGTTATTATACAAAGAGATTCCTGTCAGCCAAGCAGCTTTATTTTTTATATGAAATTATAGGCAGCCTATTTGTGATGGTCCACCTTAGTATTTTATCTTGGTGCCTGATGGTTTCTCATGTTCAGTAGCTTCCCCAGCACTTAATGACCTACAGTGACAAACTAGCCCTAGTCCATATGTTGAAGACAATCTCCTGACACCAATGTGAGAAAAAAAATTGGTGCTTAGAAGAATAGTTTCAAGTGAAGATTAAAGTTTTATAAGAAGAGCCAGGCATCAAGAAAAATCATGTCTATTCCCACCTCTCCTACTCCTCCAATGCCCCCCTCTCCCTCAAATTTACAACTTCTTCATTAATTATTGTCCTTCCACTCCACATACACATGGAATGCTCCATTTAGTGTTGTTCACTTGTACATTGATTTTGGGCTTACCCTTCATATTGGATAAGGTATCAGATGTCCCATCCTTTAAAACTTCGTCTTCCTTCTCTCAGCAGCCATTCATTGCTTGTAGCTCTTTATCTAATGGTGAGGACTTGTGAAATGTCCTTCATCCAAAATGGCAAATCAACTGATGTTTTTACTGCACAGGAATTGTTTAGATAACTTTATTCCTGAGATTTCAATTATGTGACAACCCAATTATGTACAGAAAGCAGATACCCCGGTCCTCTGGCTTTTACAATCTTCTTACACCTTCCTCTTTAATTTTCTGGAAGCTTCAGGTATAAATGTAGCATTGCAGATACATCAAATTGAGGCTAACAGGCATCCTATTGTCAGATGTTCTCTACACTTGGATCAGTTTTGAATCTCTGCAAGTAGGATGAGTATTTAGAATGTAGTTAATAATGTTGTTGGTTTAGCAAAATGGAAGTAGTAGGTTTTCTGCTGGGGTCTATCCATTTCTAGTCAGCTAGATGATTTACAGTACCACACAGAAATGCCCTCTTGTTGAGCAAGCCTTAAGTCTAAGTAGACAGTATAAATTACCACTATGGCACTGCTGGGAAAAACTTGCTAGGTAGGTCATGGGTAAGTTGCTTTATATTTTTTCAGTTTTCCAACAATTGTCGAATGGGACCTCATAACATTGAAAAAAAGGTTTCTGTATAGCTAAGGAAACAAGCTGGGACTGAATAATGTGCAGAAAATGGGCTCATTACTTATATATCATTGTATCTAAGGCATTTTGTCATAAAGCAACAGAGATCTCTCTCCTAAGAGAAAATGTACAGAATTCTAATGCTGTAAAAAGAAAAACCTTGACTTCCAGGAGCTTTGAATTTACTGCATATTGTGTAGGGAAGACCTGAGCATTATACTGTGGTGGTTTCATCATGTGTTTCTGTCTGACTCCAGACAAAATCTAAATTCAGCATAACCATTTGCATTCTTTTTTCACTGAAAGTATACTGGAAATTTCTACAGGAAATAAAAATTCAGGTAGCAAACCATTGGCCTAGATATGATTCATATGCCATCAAATGACATGCCATTTATACATACTAGTCCTTTAGTTTGTGCAAAGAACAATTTATCAGGAGTGGGAGGGGGTTTATGTAGAAGAAAAAAGGCAGGTTGGTGGGCATGTGTGGCTGGAATAAAAAGAATGTAAATTGGCCTAATTAAAATTACTTTGTAATTCCTTCTTAGATGACTATCATTTCTTCTTTGCTTTATGATCTCTGAAAGGAATCCAACATGTATCTAAGCTTTAGATGTGCCCTTGGGGCAAAACCAAGGAGTCTTATGCTGGAAAACTTATATTGGAAACTGCACTTTAGAGGTGTCTGGAGCATTACGTTTATTGCAGTTATACAATCTAGTAAAAAGTGCTAGCATGAAGTGTTCCTAAGCAAAGGATTTCTCTTCATGCCTTTGAATTTTCTTACGAGGCTCTTAATGGTTGAATTTTATTATTATTTTAACGCTGACCAAAACACTGCATGAATTCAAGAATCTAAGGGAGAAAAACTATGTAAGTAATGTCTAACTAGGTAGAAGTTTTAATTAGACACCATACTAATATGGTCCTAGTGTTTGAAATATGTGGTTTTCCCCAAAATCAAATGTTGAAATGCTAATCCCAAAGTAAAATTGAAGTGTGGTGAGGTCATGAGGGAGGAAAACACATAACTGACTGGGTCTATGGGTCTCACAACAGAGAACTAAGATAAAGAATTTCTCTTTCCTACTTAGAAGTTTTATTTTATTTTATTTTATTCTATTTTATTTTATTTTATTTTATTGGTTTATATATCATTAGTACAAACTTTATGGATAGTTGAAGTAAAATCTTTTGGATGTTTTGCTTAGACAGGCACATAGGAAGATGTTTTGCTGAGAACAGCACATGATGCTTTTCTGGAAGCTGTCTGTAAAAGTGGCAAGTGATGTTTTGCTAGAGTGGACACTTGATGTTCGGAAAGGGTATAAACATAACCATACAGAAAGTGTCTAATGCTGTCTGACATTGTTTCACCTTGCCACTCTCTACTGGTCTTTGATGGTCTTCCTCCGTCTTGTTGACGCTGGTCTTCACTGATGATACTGTGGCACTGGTTTACCTCGCCTTCTTCACTGACCACCTTTCTCATGACTTTGTAGAGAGAAACACACCAAAGAACTTCTAGTTGTGTTCCTGTGGCTCCTTGCTGTTTCCACAGACTCAGGCCAATTGGCAAAGCCTCGAGGTTTCTTCTGGGTTGAACTGCCGTTGCTGATTCATAAATGATGCTCAGGAATAAGTTGAGCTACCACTGCTGATTCATGTGAACTGAACTGCTGCTATTCGGTCCCCCCCCCCCCAACATATACATTATTTCTCAACAAGTCTACATCTTCCTTTGACCTATTAACCTTTCCTTTCCACTACATCTTATGGGTGATGGCCTAAAAAAAAAAGTTAGAGCACTTAAAAATTTCTGTTAATGTAGATTAAAAAATATAAACCTACAGATGCTATTTTAAAATAGCTGATTTTCCTCTTAAAGAAAATGGAAAACATATTGATAGTCATTTGGTCTTCATTTAGAAAATTAAGGGTTACATAATTCCCATTTAGTATATAAAGTAAGAGAATTAAAATAGAAAACCTGTACCTATTACAAAGAAATTAGAAAGTGTAATTATTATTTAGTTTGAACTACTGCATTGTCTCAATATTAAGCACCAAGTTCACCTAATAGAATTTATACTTAGATGCAAGTCTTTGACATAATTAGCAAAAATCAATGAAGTTAAGTTAAAGTATTATTGTAATATCCATTGTTATATTTGTGAATGTACATAGTCACATACTAAAAACCCAGTTTGGGCTTCTAAGACAAAGACTTTATTACTCTCAGGCATTTTCTTATTGCATACAATTCAGTTTGATCAATTCGCCTTCCTAATTTAACTCCCATTCACACTTTGTGATATGCTTATGATACAAAGTTGAGAATGCACAGATTTAGGGAAGTATAGAAGTAAAGGATGCGATTGATCATACCTAATCTGAATTAAGCATAAATTTACCAAGGAAAAACACACCTTTTTAGAACGGAAGCTTAGGTTCATAGTTCTTTGTCTAGCTGACTTACCATGCAGGACACTTGGAGGGTCAGATTCAAAGACTTCCCTGAGGACATTTTTAGTGGTGGAGGTATACACACAAAAATAAACACATCCCACATACAACAATCATGTGTCACATATATTGTTAGATGTAGACATATGGCAATATTTACAAAGAAAATCTGAGAGATTTTCCTCCCTTAATAATGGAGAAGATAACTACCATGACATGCCTTCACTGTGCTAAAGTCCCAGTGAATCTAATGATGTAATTCTAGTTGAAATTTTACGGCTGGAGAGAGTGGGACACTAATAGTATAGTCCCAATTACATATCAGAGAACTGAAAGCAGCAGTCTCTCAGAGATGAAGAGAGACCTTTATGTTCTATCTAGATGCATGGGGGGTAGGTGGGGTATATGACCCCCAACACACTAGTAAATGTGATCAATTTTATGCTGTCTGCAGAATGAAATGTTAAGCTTTCTAGAAACACTCTCGGTTATATAAAGGAAAAATTGGTTTTGCTAGCTATCTGGAAATTCCTTAGTTTAGTCGATATGACAAAATTCTTGACCATCAGGTAAAGTTTTCAATCTTTTCTTGTGTGGTTCTGCCTGCAGAAACACTGTGGATCCGAACTGGAGAACGGGAACTCCTGCAAAGGAACAGGGCTGCGAAAAGAAACATGGAGCCTTGGCAAAACTTCTGATCAAGGCCCAGATTTTTATTGTTTGAACTGGCTTAAGTACAAGGAAGAGTTCCCAGCATGCCCCTGAGTCCTCTAGTTGCCATGGCGGTTCTCCCGATGATGAGCAGTCCTTGTGGTGGCGGGCAGTTCTCGCAATGGCGGGTGGTCCGGGTGATGGTGGGCGGTCCGGGTGATGGTGGGCGGTCCGGGCGAACTGGGTAGCACTCTGGTATTCCTGCTGGAGGGGGAGTGGTTAGTGGGGGTGGGAGACACCAACGTTTTCTTTGATCAGTTTTAATAACCTTTATTTTTGAATGTTTGACTGCTTGTGGGTACATTATGTAGGCTGCCTTCTGACTTATCAGAAACACTGCTCACTGGCAGAATGAAGCTGGGCTATTGGGATACATTTTCATAGTTTGGAGACTTTTTGGAGGAATGTACAATAATACACACAAAAATAAAAGAAGATGAAATGAAATCTTTCAGGTATGGAGAAAAAAGTAAGTCTCTGAAGGTAGAAATTATTTGAATTAATTAATTTAATGAAGATAATTTATTTCAGTCTCTGAGTTATTATTTTGTGCTTGACTTTTTCTACTGAAATATATAAAGTGCTTCACTGCATCATGTATTGTTTGGAACTGCTTTATTGAATAATCTTAGCCAAAATTAAACACTTTCATTTTTAAGTTGCATCGGTTATGGTATCTTACCACAGCAATAGAAAGGGAGCTAAGACGGGGAGGGTATGAAACCTTGAAGAAATACATGGAGGAAGTATGTCACTGGTTTTGTGGGTTTATTGTATGCTAACACTTCCATTTTCTTTCTCAATGTTTTTGTTCCTACAGCCATTACAGGCCTTTCTAGCCATTCTGAGTTCTGTCCCTTTTGAACCTGAAGGCAGACTGAACCCTTTCTGCTTTAAGTTGTCTTGTTTGAGGCATTTTATATCAGCCACAGGAAGGCAGGAGTGATTCAAAGGTTTGAATTAATCTTTCTTTCCTACATGCCTGTGTTTTTCTGTATTCCATAGCATCAAATGAGTAAAATGCCTTAGAGTGACCCAAGGGTGAATATACAGACATAAAAATAACTCAGAATATAAATTTGTGTAAGGATATGTAAAAGGTGAATACAGGTGAAACGCTGGACCAAAATTACCATTTTTCCAATGGCTCAGTTGCTTTGTAATCATTTATTCCTGTATAATACTAATCTATATTATTTTGGGCAAAACTCATGCTTTATCCTTTAATATAAAATTATATTAAAATGTTTACATTGGAGAGAAAGGTGACAATTTTAGATTCCAAATTTGGCTTAAGATGAACTTATATATTTTAATAAATTCTGTCCTACCTAAGGACTACAGAGATTCTCAGACCGTATAGAGAGACATGCTCATTCTAAACTACCTAAATAAAAGTGTTGCTATGACTCAAAGCTTCCTATTTCTGCCACACCATAAAGAGTGGATAAAAAGCTTTAAAAAAAAATCTCAGAAACTGCCTCATTGCTAGTACCTACCATGACTCCTATGATTCACAAATTGATTTTCTGACTTTATATCTACAAGACACAGTGGGCCTTTTTAATACCATAATTTTTCATAAGCTGATGAGTAGGGGGATGATAAATGAGCCATCAACCTACAGTTACCTCCAAGTGGGCTTTTAAAAAGAATGCTGCTGTTTTGAAGTCATCTTTATTTTAATGGTATTTTTACTCCCTATTGCTTTTCAGGAGGTTCTGAAAATTATATTCCTTTCCTTATCAGTTATTAAGCCCTACACATTCTCTTTGTTCCTGTTCAGTATGAAGTTGTTGTAGTACATACAGCCGGAGAGTGAGGCAAGGTGAATTTTGTACCAGCCCATATGCAAAGACAAATAAGCAGTTTTAACTCTAGATTGTAGCTACAAATTACTGATTAGGGACAGTTTTCTAAGCATATTAATGGTAAAGTACAGAAATAATATTCTCAAAAAATCAAGAAAATAGAAGGAAAAAGTTGTAAAAAATATTTTTTTATTTTCTTTATTTTCTTTATTTGCATTTCAAACGCTATCCAGAAAGTTTCCTATACCCCCCCCCCCGCCCCTGCTCCTCTACCCACCCACTCCCACTACTTGGCCCAGGCCTTCCCTTGTGCTGGGTCATATAAAGTTTGCAAGACCAAGGGGCCTCTTTTCCCAGTGATGGCCGATTAGGCCATCTTCTGCTACATATGCAGCTAGAGACACAAGCTCAGGGGGTACTGGTTAGTTCATATTATTGTTTCACCTACAGGGTTGCAGCCCCCTTCATTTCCTTGGGTACTTTTTCTAGCTCCTCCATTGGGGACCCTGTGTTCCATCCAATAGCTGGCTGTGAGCATCCACTTGGGTGTTTGCCAGACACTGGCATAGCCTCACAAGAGGTGGCAATATCAGGGTCCCTTCAGCAGAATCTTGCTGGCATGTGCATTAGTATCTAGGTTTGGTGGCTATAAAAAATATTGATGCTTTTTTCTCTTTATTTTAGAGACACTTCTTATGAGCACTTAACTCCAAGAAGCAAGTATTTAGAGAGAGTTACCATGAAGGTGTATTTATGAACCTTTCTTCATTCCTTTCCTCCATCTAACTGAAATGGATAAAAGGGACTAAGCTGAAGAATTCAACTTGAATTTCAAGACGATTCTACTCAATGTACCTTGATCATAGCCAATTAATATCAGAGGCAGATTGGAGTGTTGTTAGTAGTTTCTCTGATGGAGTTTTTGGATTGATTTACGTATACTATCATATCATCTGCAAATAGTCATATTTTGATTTCTTCCTTTACAATTTGTATCCCTTTGACCTCCTTTTGTTGCTCTGGCTAGGACTTTGAGTACTGTATCGGTAGGGTAGAGTTGGAGAGCCTTGTCTTGTCCCTGATTTTAGTAGGATTGCTTCAATTTTCTCTCCATTTAGTTTGATGTTGGCTACTGGTTTGCTATATATTGCTTTTATGATGTTTAGGTATGGGACCCGAATTCCTGACTTTCTAAAACTTTTACTATGGAGGGATGGTGAATTTTGTCAAATGCTTTCTCAGTATGTAATGAGATGATCATGTGGATTTTCTCCTTTGGGTTTGTTTATATAGTGTATTACGTAGAATGAAGCCTACTTGATCATGGTGGATGATCATTTTGATGTGTTCTTGGATTCGGTTTGCAAGAATTTTATTGAGTATTTTTACATCAATATTCATAAGGGAAAATGGTCTGAAGTTCTCTTTCTTTGTTGGGTCTTTATGTGGTTGAGGTATCACAGTAATTGTGGCTTCATAGAACAAATATGGTAGTGTTCCTTCTGTCTCTATTTTGTGGAAATACAGAGACAAAGTGTGGACCAGAGACTGAAGGAAAAGCCATAGAGAGACTGCCCCATCTGGGGATCCATCCCATATATAGTCAACAAATACAGACACAATTGTGGATGCCAAGAAGTGCATGCTGACAGGAGCCTGATATAGATGTCTCCTGAGAGGCTCTGCCAGAGCCTGACAAACACAGAGGCAGACACTCACAGCCAACCTTTGTATTAAGCATAGGGTCCTCAGTGGAGGAGTTAGAGAAAGGAGCTGAAGGGGTTTGCAACTCCATAGGAAGAACAACAACCAGATCCCCTAGAGTTCCAAGGGCCTAAACAACTAACCAAGGGGTACACATGGAGGGACCCATGGCTCCAGCCACATATATAACAAAAGATGGCCTTGTCATGCATCAGTTAAAGAGAGGCCCTTGTTCCTGTAAAGGCTCAATGCCCCAATGTAGGGAAATGCAAGGGTTGGAGTGGGTGGGTGGGTGGGTGGGGGAACACCCTCATTGAAGCAGGGGAAATGGGAATGAGATGGGGCTTTCTGGGGGAAAACCAGGAAAGGAATAACCTCTGAATTGTAAATTTAATATCTAATAAAAAAGAAAAAGTTTATCTTCTTTTCTCTGTCACCTCTGCTCCCCATTGATTCCATTTGAGCCACTTGTTGAGATATTTAGCAAGTTAATGGAGCAACTTGAAAATCTTGAATACTATTTACTGTGAACCTTTCCAACAAGTATTAAGAATTTCCAGAATGAGTTGAGTTTAAAAACAAAGTAAGCATTCTGGAGGGGTCTCCCCAACCTCCTATCTCCTTAAGGTTGCCTGTTTCCATTCTTTCTGCTGGCCCTCAAGGCTTTAGTCTTTTCTGATACCCAATACCAGATCTGGTTCCTCTCTCCCTCTTACTGCTCACCCTGCCCATCCACTTTCCCTCCTAGGTCCCTCCCTGCCTCCACAGTTCCTCTCCCTCCCCACTTCTGATTGCTTTCTTCTCCTTCCAAAGTGGGACTGAGGCATCCTTATTTGGGCATTTTAGCTTGTTGACCTTTCTGAGTTCTGTGGACTGTATCTTTGGTATTCTATTCTTTGATTTGTTTTATTTTTAGGCTAATATTCACTTATTAGTGAATACATAACATGAATGTCCTTTTGGGTCTGAGTTACCTCACTCTGGATGATATTTTCTAGTTCCATCCATTTGCCTACAAACTCAGAATGTCCTCATTCTTTTTTTTTTTTTTTTTAATTTTTACTTTTTTTTCTTTTTCCAATTTTTATTAGGTATTTTCTTCATTTACATTTCAAATGCTATTCCCAAAGTCCCCTATACCCTCCCCCCATTCCACAATCCACCCACTCCCACTTCTTGGCCCTGGTGTTCCCCTGTATAGGGGCATATAAAGTTTGCAAGACCAAGGGGCCTCTCTTCCCAATGATGGCCGACTAGGCCATCTTCTGCTACATATGCAGCTAGAGACACGAGCTCTGGGGGTACTAATAGCTGAATAGTACTCCATTGTGTAAATGAACCACAGGATGTCTGTTGTGAGACTTCTGGGTTGTTTCCAGCTTCTGGTTATCACAAATAAGGGCTCTATGAACATAGTGGAATGCGTGTCCCTGAGCATGGTGGGGTTTTTTTTGGGGTATATTCCTAAGGGTGATATAGCAGCTGGGTCTTCAGGTCGATTTATTTCCAATTTTCTGAGGAACCTCTGGATTGATTTCCAGAGTAGTTATACCAGTTTGCAATCCCACCAACACTGGAGGAGTGCTCCTCTTACTCCACATCCTCTCCAATATGTGTTGTCACCTGGGGTTTTGATCTTAGCCATTCTGAAAGGTGTAAGGTGGAATCTCAGGGTCTTTTGATTTGCATTTCTCTGTCACTAAGTACTTTGAACATTTCTTTAGGTGCTTCTCAGCCATTTGAGATATTTCAGTTGTGAAATCTGTTAAATTGTCTATCCCATTTTTTAATTGGGTTGTTGGTTTTTCAGTAATTAGCTTTCTTAAGTTCTTTATATATTTTGGTATTAATCTTTTATCAGATGTAGGGTTAGTGAAGATATTTTTTCCCAATCTGTAGGTTGCTGATTTGTCTTATTGACTATGCCCTTTGCCTTACCAAAGCTTTCCAGTTTCATAAGGTCTGATTTATCAGTTCTTGATCTTAGAACATGAGCCATTGGAGTTCTGTTTAGGAAAATTTCTCTTGTGCCAATGAGTTCAAGGCTCTTTCCCACTTTCTCTTCTATTAGATTCTGATTTTAAGTTGAGGTCCTTGATCCACTAGGACTTGAGTTTTGAGCAAGGTGACAAATATGGGTCTATTTTTATTTTTCTACATACAGACAGCTGGACCTTAGATGAAATGCCTGACAGTAGGGAGAAAGAACTAATAGAGCCCACCTTAAGCAGGAAGACAGGGCATCAAATGAGGGGAGGGGACCTTCCCACTGTCACAACTCTGACCCATAAATTTTCCTGTCTGAAAAAATTACACGGATGGAAATGGAGAGGAGTCTGAGGAAAAGAAGATTCAGTGACAGGCCCAAAGTGGGATCCAGCTCAAAGGAAGTTCCCAAAGTCTGGTACTGTTACTGAGGCTTTGGAGTGCTCACAAAAAGGGACCTAGCATGACTGTCCTCCAAAAGACCCAACAAGCATCTGAAAGAGTCAGATGCAGATATTTACACCTGACCAATGGACAGAAGCAGCTGACCCTTGTTGTTGAATTACAGAAGGCTGAAAGAAGCTGAGGAAAAGGGCAATCCTGTAGGAGGACCAGCAGTATCAATTAATCTGGGCCCCTGAGGTCTCCCAAACACTGGACCACCAAACAGGCAGCATTCACCAGCTGACATGAGACCCCCAACTCACATACATTAAAGGACTGCTGGGTCTGTGTTTATTCAGAGATGATGTACCTAATCCTCAAGAGACTGGAGGTCCCAGGGAATTTAGAGATCAGATGGGTGGGGTGGTTAAATCCATGTGGAGACATGGGAGTGGGGAAGAGGTGTGGGATGTGAAATAGTTGGAGGGTGAATGGGGGCGGGAGGATAATCAATCAATCAATCAATCAATAAAAAATAATGTAAGCAAAAATTCTGTCCCTGTGGGCATCTGCATAGAGAAGGGACTGGCCTTGACCTATAGTACTTCACTTTACTTTTTCTTTTACTCTGTTATTTGTTTCTTCTGAGTTCTCCTGATCTCTTTTCATCTCACTCCCTTCATCTAAGGAACAACTCGCCTGATGGATGAAGATCTTAAGAGAAATGACAGTCCTTCTGTAGCCGCAGCAATCTTTTCAACATCACCACAGCTCTGAGGGAAAGTTGTGAGAAAATACTCCAAGATGATATTCAACCTGATTATATGCTGACCAAACAACCCAAACAAACTGGGATATTAACATTACATACCTAAGCCTTTGATCTCCATCTCAGTTCTATGTTGTAATCATCTTCAATGTAAATCTTGAACCATCACCCTACATCATTCCAAGTGTGGCCAAAAAGTATAAGTTCCCCAACTTGCTTTCAGCCTTGTTCATTTCTGTGATAGATGGCTGAATTATATCTGCTGGCATTTCTGATGCTAAGGGTATTGAGTGATTAGAACATTACAAATGATATTAGCTGAAGAGGTGGAAATATCTGAAACTATTTCAAGGCTTCATTGAGTTTCCAAAAGGAAGAAATGTTTCCACTTCTTGAATTCAGCCATCAAATGAGGGCTGAAAAACGAATGTTTCCACAGAGCTATAAGGAAATTAAGAAATAATTTCCCAGGTGTGTTAGTGCACATCTGTAATCCCAGCTGCATAGGTGGATTGTGAGTGTGAACTGTGCCTTGGCCACACAGGAGGAGCCATTTCAAGTAACACAAAAGTAGAAGGGAACTAGAGCAAAGAGAGCAGGAAACAAGAATGATTAGGATAACACGAAGGGCGTGGCTTAGTAGACGCAGATAACAGGAGATGGTGAGGCCAGCCAGGCATCAAGCATTCTCATCTTTCCTGGTCCAGCAAATACTAAATCCAGGAAGCATATTAATAGAGCATGTTCTTATCAAGAAAGTCAATTCTCATCCAGGTTCTTCTGGTTCTTATTCCAGTAGAAGAGTACAGCAACCAAGTTTAGACTTGGATGATCTGCTGTAATCTCAGTACAAATTTACAGTGTTTGACATTCTTATTTTAGGAAGGAAAACATGTAAACTCAGTAGTTTGTACAACTTTTTTCCAACCAGATTAGCAAGTACTAGACCTCATTATAAATCAGAACTTTTAGCTTCATCATCTCAATGATCTTGTGTAAGAGTAACATTTATTCACCAGATATAATTGTCATCTTGGAGACTTACTGCTGAATAAGCTCATCCTTTTTAGTTCTTAAATCTGACTGCCTGGTTCAACTCAGCTGCTCTGGCTTCAACTCCTATCCAAGGTAACTTTCAATCCAGCTTTTCTCAGTTTCTCACTGAATTGCTCTGCATGGCCTCAACCTAACTCTTCTGGCTCCTTCTTGTTCTCTAGCTTCAACTGCCTCTGCTGACCTGCACTGAACTGCATGAAGTCACAAACAATCTCAAATACACTATGCTCACTGCACTGACCTTAACTCCACTCAAGTGATAACTGACAGAACTGCTTTCGATCTCCCTGTGCTGCTCTTAACGAGGTTTTGTCCTGAGAATCGGGTGCATCCTACCTCTGACTCATTCTGTTAAATCTTTCTCTGATTAGTCACACTCTCTGCCCTCCACCAGCTATCATTGTTTAAGATTAAATGCACGTACTAAAGGATTCCAGCCAGAAGGATTACAGGTGTGTACTAAAGGCATGTTGGCATTTCATCCAGATCATCCAGACCTAGAAGGTTTTTGGATGTGATCAGAGCAGCCATATTTCTGGATCAAAATTCCTCTATAATCTTGACTCCTCTTGGAAACAGTGTACATATTCGAGTAGGGATGTTCTAACTACAGAGCCTTACCTTTGATTCCTACCATGGACACAGACACAGACACAAAATCAGAAGAAAATAGTAATTTATTTTGGTCAATATGGGTGCCCATGGCTTGGAATATAGATCCAAGTTGCACCAGATGACATGTTCTGTGTTAGGAATCATTCCATGAAGACACAGGCATGGATTATAGATAAGGAATTCTATCCTGAGAAGTCTGATTAGAGAACAGTTTGCCTTATTGAGCATGTGTCCCAAAACCAGTAAAAGGCAGATAGGCTTGCTGATTCTTGTAACTACAAATAGCCAAAGAAAAATGGGACAGAATCTAAATTTGATGGAGTTTAAGGGGTAGAGAAACTCACTGTATTGTTGGTAATACAGTATTTGTGCAGCTGAGTGCAGGTATGTGTTATGGGTTGCTAACAGGTCTTAAGTAGTCAAGCGCTTTATTTGAAGAAAAATGTGAGAGTGTAGCACAAGTTAAATATAGTGTCAGGTTGCTAAACTATTCCCTATAGGGCATTTTATGAGAGCAACAGAAAAGTAGCTAATATCTCATGCTGAATACAATGTATTTGTTTGTCTTGAGTTACCTAGTGTGAAAGCGAAGCTTAGCTACAAACAAACAAACAATTCACAGTACTATAAGGTAGGTACTTTGGGTCACCTGGTTCTAGGAGTGCAACAGAGCTATTAGAGCAGAGATCCTTTTTTCCCCCCATTTTTTTTATTAGATATTTTCTTTATTTACATTTCAAATGCTATCCCGAAAGTTCCCTATACCCCCCCCGCCCCTGCTCCCCTACCCACCCACTCCCACTTCTTGACCCTGGCATTCCCCTGTGCTGGGTCATATAATAGAGCAGAGATTCTTAACCTGTTTGTCACCTACCCTTTTTGTGGTGATCAAACTACCCTTTTCAAGGGCTCAGCTAAGACCATAGGAAGACACAGATATGTACATTATGTTTTATAATGGAACACATAATGACATTTTGTAGAAGTCTAATGACTTCTAGTTTATGTATCAAAACAATCCCAACCAAAGCACCAAGGCATCTTCAACACCACCTCCCATTATCTCTCCTGCCCATAGAGAAAGAGGGAAAGCAAAACATATTAACAGGTTTCACTTCAGCATTTTGAGATATGGTTTGAGAGTCACTGAAAGTAGATATATGACTGTAGTGGAAGACAATTGTTTACCCTCTAATAAAGAAGCTTGTGACACATACAAGGGGTACTTCCCCTAAATCCTACTTGAGAAACACATACTATGATTTAGGTGTGTTTTCTATAATGGTATTTAAAGATTTTTCTGGAAGAGTAGGGTTCATATTGGGGTCTGTGCTTAACTTACATGGGAGAGGAATATGCCATTACTGAATCTATATTTTAAAAAATCTGAACTTGTATTGATGTGTATGTATGTGCCTGCTTTTCTGTATGTGTACTATGTGTGTGCCAGTGTTCTTGAAGGCTGGGAGAGGGCATCGGAACTGGAATAGCTGTGAGCCACCTGTGAGGATTCTGGGAACTGGGTTTGGCTCTTCTTCGGGATGACTAAGTGTTCTCAACTGCTAGTACATCTCTCCAGCTACTTATTCTATAGTCTAAATGCTAAGAGCTAGTAGTTCTCCAGTGCAAATCTTTCAGGCTATACATGCCCCCTCAAAGGGACATCTCCAATGTGTATATCTCCAATCACAGGTCTGAAGGAAGCCTTCATTTTTAGGACACTGAGGAACTGTGTAGTCTCCTAAATGTTTTGTATCACCACTGAAATTTTAGCTCAACTTAGCATTTCAAGAGAAAGATAATATTGACTAAACAAACAAGAAGCATTTCTAGGCTGCAGTAGAATCATATATTTGACTTTAATTAGCTATGAAACTTTGGGCGATTTCCCTTTTCTCTCTGAGATTTCATCTCCCCCGTCTTAATGAAGCATCTGAACTAGATTATAGCTTACGCCCATGTGACTTTACATGCAAGTAGTTTGAAAAAGTTATCTCAAACCTATCACGATTTGTAAAGTGTTGAGTAGCCAGAGGCCTGAATCCTAGTGTTCTTTCAGCCCCTGCTTAACTCAGATTTGAAAGCAGAATGTTTTTTTCTTCCTGCAGAAATAACTGTGATACAACATTTATCTCAAACAAATATAAATTTGGGCATTTCAAGCAAGTTACCAAAACTTTACATATGTTTTTTCATATGTGATGGCTTTTAGCATTGAAAGATGACAATTATAGTAAATATTGTCTTCTATTTTTCTTTAACTTTAAGATTATAATGTAATTACATTTCTCCTTCCCTCTCCTTTTCCAAATTCTCCCATATACTTTTCCCTGCTTCCCTTCTGATTCATGGTTTCTCATTTTCATTGTTATTGCAAGCATATATTTGTATATGCATATATATTTCTAAGTACAACCTTTTTAGTTCATAACATGTTACTTGTATGCATGTTTTCAGGGTTCACCTTTTGGCATTGGACAACCAATCAATATGTCTTTCTCCTGGGGAAGACCACCTCTCCTGACCCCAGATTTGCTCACTGGTCTGTAGTTCTTTATGTAGGACTGAGACCTTTTGAGGTTTTCTGCCATCCAGTTTGACAGGATCTTTGGGATATATCTTGGAATATTTGAAGAAACTGTACAGCCACAGTGTATAAGAATTGAATATCTTATTAGCTATAGTTGCTTAAATCTCCATTATTGGTGCATTTTGTTTCATGATGACATGGACTACATCCTTAGTGAGATGTATCATGTCACTTGTGATGTATATTATTCTGTTGATGTCTTCTTGTGGTGTGATTGAAAAATGTAAGGGAAGAAGGTTACTTAAGAGGAGAGAAAAGGAAAAAAAAACAGGAGAATGATCTAGTGTAGATTTAGAAATTCTAACTTTACTACAGATCATATTAATATCTGCTAATATAGAAGCAGCTTTTAAAAGAAACATGAAAAGGAAACTTGAAATCCTATGAGTATGGTATGGGTAGATACTGTTAACAAACAAGTGCCTACCTGAAAACCTGAGTATGGTATGGTAGATACTGGGTAATAAACAAGTGCCTGTATGTGTACATACTGAGGCACCAAGATGAAGAAGAATTTGTAAAGGTGATGATATGCATTACCCAATTCGAGTGTGATTTTGTGGGTGATTTAAAATGAATGTAAATCTCTCATTTTGCTGAAATTAAAATTTTTTAATTGACTAAATAATGCATTTATTTTGTAGCTTGAAAAACATAATAATAAATGTAGAAATATAAATTAGTAGTATCTTATTTCTTTCTTGATATGTGAGGATTTAAAATTGATAAATATTTATTGTATCTTTTGTGTATATTGAGTTTAACTTTGCAGTTTATAAAGCATGTTTTGGGTTCATAAAACTTGAGCAGTAAAATTTTCCTAAGTATTTAAACGTGAATGAAATGCTACTAATTAAACTTATTGATTTACAGAATTAAAATTATTACTTACATTTGATTCCATCGAGTACGCAAAGTTATTTAAACAGTGCCAAACAAACATCATTTAACAACTGAGTGCTTAAACCATTAAAATCTTCTGTAATATTCACTTAATATTTACCACAATTATGTCTCAATTTCATTATATTTTGTCAAGTTTATATCCACTTTTATTTTGATGACATATTTTCCTGCAAATAATAATAAATGTCTTTTATATATTTCATAAATTTCCAAAAGCTTTTTGTACCAGAAAAATAAATATTATAATAGACTGTTGTCTACAGGTGAAATACAAAGCATTGGCTCATGTGTTTGAACACATGCTTCCCAGCTCTGGCTTTGAGGCCTTTGTGGACCATTTAGGAGATGGGAAATTGTGTGAGCGAACCTTGAGGCTCTGTAGCCTTGCTCACCTCTAGTTCACTCTCTGGTTCCTGGGAGTGTATGTATTATGATCAAGCAATGAGCTTCCTGCTACTGCCATTATCGAGACTAACTGCAATGACTTCCCCTCTGGAAGAGTAAGTCAAAATAGACCCTTCCTCCTTTTACTTGCTTTTCAATATAGCAACAGAAAAAAATAACTAAGACACAGACACATCCATGTGGCACTACCTGGACTGTTGGCAAATTCTTTGATGACTCCTGAGATGAGTGTCCCTTTCCATGGGTCCATCAGCTCTTTATTCCTTTTGGATCTGGCATCCCTGAACATAGTTCTCCTGATGAGATAAGCTTATTTTAGAACTCTGGTAGATATTGTTGCAGTTTGACTTTTTCCTCTGTGCTACTTGAACATCTAGCTTTATATATGCTACCAAATTATTGCCATTAGATTATTTCTCAGCTCTCTTAGCCTTATTAAAATATTAAGGGGATATTATTGATGTCCAATTAAAAGTAATGATCATTCTTCAAATTTTTATCTTATGAGGGAAAGATGAGACCTTGATTTGTGTCCTTAAAAGATTTGCCATAATTTATGATTTTATAATAAAATAGAGAGCTTCTTTTCTGTTATGGATTATTAATTCTATTATTTCAGAATTACTTGCCTTATACATATTACTGTCTTTATTGCCTTCAGTTTATATTATAGAACACAATGTATATTATAAAATGATATCCACTTAATAGACACATAATACAAAATATTTAAATACTTATAATTCTACTTCCCACTATGTAGGCAGAGTAGCATTTTTCTACATTTTAGAAAATGGGATTATGTGTCAATGAGTGCATCATAAGTAAAAAAATAACACAAACTCAAATGAACTTAGTTCAACTAGCCTACAAAGCACCCTTGCTTAGCTCCACAGTACACTACACAATATGTTTCATCTTTGCCTCACAGCTGGCTACCCAGATATTTACACTGACTGCTTCCAAAAATTGTATTATATTACAAATCACTAGCACAGGAGAAGGTAGAAATTCAAAACTGAAGTTTAACTTCTACATTTATGCTAAACATGTATCATGTCTATGAAATCATAAGGTGGAAATCATTAATTGGGCTATGATAAGGCAGTAATCTTTATGTACCCTTTAATAACAAGATTTTAAAAACATTTTTTTATTTTACACATTATTTATTTTTAATTTATCCTTTTTTAATCACATCATATAATATCATGCCATGTCATGGCTGATCATGCCACATGACATTTAATTATTTCAAGTGTTTACGCCATTACATGAATCTTTACACATAATGAGGCACAATACATGGTTGTAAAACACCACAAAATTTTATGCATGTACACATTGAGAGGACTTAATTCACTTCACTTTAGAACAAACACCTGTGTTCAACATTAAACTTCAGTTTCCGGGAGAGGCAGGCAAAAGCCATTAATAAGCAATGGTCTGCACATCTGTCTGAAAGAGAGACCCAGCTCAAGGACTGAGAGGGTTTCGGGAGTTTCTGTAAGACCTGACCAAAAATGGTAAAACTAATGTAGTGACCAATAAAATCTGTACTAATGTAACGGCTGCTTACCTAGCAAATCATATTAAAGATACCTAACCATCCCTAAAATTCCCCCTAGCTGGGCTTTGGGCTTATAAGGAGCCTGTGAGCTTAACTGGTCACAGCTGTTTTGTATGAATGGATGATCTCCCTTCATGCTGGTTGTTTCTGCAGAATAAATGCTCTTTGCTTTTGCGTACTATTTGAGTCCTGGGTTTTCCATCAGTGACTTTCAGACCTTTACAATGTAAAAACATAGAAAATTGCTTATTCATGTAATTGTTTATATAAAATGATATTATAGAAATGATAAACAAAATACACACACACACACACATATAGAATAAGGAATGTTTTAGAGTAATGCTATGAACCATAAATTAAGTATTTTAAATATCTAAAACTAAGAACTAATTTATATAAATACGGTTAAGATTGAAAGGACAATGTCATACAACTAACTTGCAGAAATGTGTGTGTGTGTGTGTGTGTGTAGTTAAGGTACAAATAGAACACACAACAGCTTCAGGAAATTTATATATGGGAATACCAGTTTCACATGGCTATATATAAGAAGGTAAATTTATGAAAATATCAGTATTTTTAAAAATTTGATACCACAATTATGGATGCTGTTCTATCTCAGTTTTGAATGCATATGAAATACCAAAGCATAGATGGTCAAAGTCATCTCTTTAATGTGACCTTGTTGTTGACCTCCATTGAAAAGATAAGGTGATTTGCTTATTCTCACATTATGAAGGAAATCAGATCATGGCAGGCAGTTAAATTTTTCATGATGCTTGTCAGGAATTGACTTGAGCTTCTTATTATATCTTTGATTCTTACAAATTAAGCTGCAAGAGTTAAGACCTGATTGCTCAGTTTGCTCTTGAAGAAAAGTCTGTGGCCAGCTATAGGAACGGGGACGAAGAAAGGAGATGGGTTCTTGTCCTGACTTAAACCTCCAGAGAAGCATCTCTTGTGTATTACAGAATCATTCACCATGTGCTGTTTTTAGGATTAAAAAAGTTGTTCTGTTTTTCAATTGGAGGCTGCGGAGGAACTTTTGCTCCCATGAGCAGCTACAAGTGGAACAATATGGCAACTAGACACTGTCTTAAAAAGTCAGGGCACAAAGAAGTTCACATTTTGCCATTTCCCAGTTGGACGCTAATATTCTGTCCACAGTATTATTTTCCTAAGGACTCTATTTCTTACATGTCAAGTCATACAGATGGATTTGGAGAGTGTCTAATAGATCAATGACTACTTCCCATCTTCTGCACAGTGCTGCTTTTGAAAACCAATCTGAGAAGAAGGCTATTGTGAGAGGCTGCACTGCTGGAGTGAGAGGCAAAATCTTCCCTCTGCCACGCCCAGAACAGTATAGACCTCATTGTTCTGTGTGGCTAGGTGAGCTGATTTCCATGTACTAAAGGCAAGTTGGCATAAATCAAGGCAGGATTCCAAGCACTGTGGATTTTCATGTCAGTTTCTATAAAGAGCCTCCCAAAGAGGAAGCCAAACAAGATTTATGGACCATAAATGTCACTAAGATTGACCATTTCACATGCCAGATAACTGCCCCTTTCCAAAGATCTCCATGCCTTAGACAGCTTTTGCTGAGAAAGTAAAATCACCTCCCAGTATATTTTCCTTCTGGGAAGTTGGTATGGCTGTGTGTATGATTTACTTCTTCTAGGCTCCTTCAAGGAGTCCACACCAATCTTTCCAGAGTTCTGTTTTCTGTGATTTCAATTTGACTGACTTGCCATGCTACAAGTGGGGAGGGCTCAGCTTGCTAATGCTTACCTGTGAAGAGGGTTCCCAGGGATGGTAAACCACCCTGTGTATGAATGGCTGCTTTTTCTGCACACAACCAGCTGCCAGGATCTCTGTGTTAGTTCTCCAGGTCCTCTTTGATTAACTTCATTTGCTCCATAATGTACCAAAAGCTTCAGCACACTGCGTAGCCTTCCCATGTTGGTGCCTGTCCTCTCTTCATGCTGCTCTTTCTGCAGCATAGCTACTGCTGTCCTGACTCTTTCCCACCAGCAGCATGTGCAGTGCCACATCTTATTATCCACATATGATTGTCTTGATAAAGCAGTTTTATTCATTTAAACTGTAAAGAGAATTAACGGAGAGGTTTGACACATATTTATACATTAAATTATTAATTATTTGAAGGATTCTTATAAATGTTGATGATTGCACTTGATCTCAGAATCTAATGTCCTTTTTGTATTGTATAATTACCTGATCTTCCTCCCACATACCTCTCCCTTGTAAACACTTATCGTCACCTGTTTCTTCACCATTACAAATACTGATGTAGATAGATTCTTACAAAATAACAGGTAATTCTCTTTAGCAACCTCAAGCTGTGAAGGAGTCTATTTTTGTTTGTGACTTCTAAATTTTCAGATTCCAATGGTACAGCACATCTTTAGGGTGCTGTTTTAATTATGTGTTGCTATTGAAATAGTTCTTTGGTTTGAGTGCCATTGTTCTCTAAATATCAATAAAGCAAGTGCAGAGAGAGCAACTGACAGCCTCTTAAGGAAAATAACCACAAATAAACTTAAAGATGTGTCATGAAGCCTGAAGCCTGGAGAGCTAATGACCCTGTGTTTGACTCTGACCAAAAACCAAAATATAACGAAAACAAAAATGTTTGATTTATGTTTTCTTCTTCTTAGTTTGTAAACTAAGTGACTACATGTGCCAAGCAGGTTGCAAAGTTAATACAGGTGCATGAGTTTCAGCAAACACATGATTATAGTTGACTTCATTTAAAGCTAAGGCTTCTGCAGAGGGCATTTATACCTGGTGCTTGCTGACCGAGAAGTGATCCATTTGTCACCATCTGATGTTTCAGAGGACTAGCGGAGAGTGTCCTAATTAACCCAGTGAGTCCCCGAAGCGCACAACTGTTTTGTATTTGGAGTTTCTCTTTTGTTCCTTTTTCTTTTAATAACTAAATAAAAGGTATGTAACCTGGGAATTAAAAACAGACAGGGTGCTGACAAGTTTTTCTCAGGTGTAAAGCCTAATGACTGGACTTAGATGCCTTGAACCCACAGGAAAGAAGAAAACCAACCCCCACAATTTGTACTCTCTTCTCCACACGGGCACCATGACACACACACTGATGTGCACATTAATGTGCACATACTTGCGCCCATGCACACACACACACACACACACACACACACACACACACACACCACAATAAAGAAATAAATGTAATTAAAACCCTTAAATACAGCACAGATAGGCTGTTCTTTTCTAAATACTGTCAATAGTATAAAGACAAAACAAAACAAAAGAACAAACAAACAAAACCTACCACTAATATTAACTTTTTGGCTTCATATAATTTATATCTTTGGTATAAATTATCTTTGTAATTCCTTGAATGACAGCTTCCAACCAGAACATACATGGGTGGGGCTAGGCTGTCAAATTTGAGGAAGTGTAGTGGTTTCTGTATTTTTTAAATTATAAGAAAGAAATGTATACAGTTTTCACTAATTAATATTGTTAATGATCATAACCATTTCTTGAAAATGAAATGGGAGGAAGGTGGCACGCTTTCTTCCATAAAGTAAAAGTAAACATTGAGGTTTTTATAGGAGTGGTTTAAGGTAGAATGAGTGAATGGACTCCCTACATGAAACTGACTTCACTGTTCTGTGATTTCCTTGTGGAGTAGATGAAGAAGGTCAAGTTAATGAGAGACACTCCAGCTGACTCTGCTCTTTGACTCTAGTCTGTGAGCCTGTATGCCCATTAATGCAATGGGCACACTGGGCATTTGCCAACAAGAGGGAGCCATCTTTTGTTGTTGCTTTGAATTAGATATTTTCTTTATTTCCATTTCAAATGTTATCCCCTTTCCTCATTTCCCCTCTGAAAACCCCCTTTCCCTTCCCCTTCCCCCTCCCCCTGGTCAGCAGAAGAGGGAGTCATCTTTCACAAGTGTGACTGTCATCCCATGGGGTGCACCAGATTAACTTTGAGAACCATTTGAAACAAAACTAAACCAACCACCCAGGCTGAAGATTCACACACACACACACACACACACA
>NC_034592.1:53075123-53104412 GCF_900095145.1 Mus pahari
ACACACACACACACACACACACAGTGATGCTGGTGTTTTAGGTATTCTTCACACCTAGGTTACCTATACATTTTTATTTAAAAATTTATTACAATTATGTAGTCATTATTTGTGTGTATTGGGGGGTTGTTTGTGTTTGTGCATGCACAAATAATGGCATGTGTATGGAGGTCTGAGAACAGCCTGCAGGACACAGTTCTCCCCTTCTAACACGTGGGACTCAAAGATAAAACTAGGCTTGTCAGGCTTGCCAGGATGAGCTTTTAGTCACTGAGATAACTTATCAATCCTGCCCTGGGCTTTGACTAATGTCTGAATTGGCTCCCATCAACCTCTGGAGAAAGCCACTCTGATGATGACTGGGCTAGACACTAATGTAGGAATAATATTATGTATAATATCATTGACATTTTTCCCCTAATTGTGTTTGGTTCTACCCTAGGTCTCTGGGCTATTCATCTTCCAGTTCCTGACCATGTAGGCAGTGTTGGCTATGAGCTACTTTCTGTGGTATAGGCCTCAGATTAGACCAGTTGGTTACTCCCACAAGTTCTGAGCCAGCATTACCCCAGAATATCTTGCAGGTGGAACAGCTTGTTGATAGAAGTTTTTGCTGGATTGGTGGCATAATTACACTACTAGAAGTCCTTCCTGTTTATAGAAGATGTGCAGTTCAGGCTCCATATCCTCCATTATTAGGAGTCCTTACTAGGGTAACCCTCACAGACGCCACCAAGTTTCTGCTAAACTAGGTTTCCACATTGCCTTTATATGCTCCTTAATTCTAGTTATATCTCCCCATCTAGTTGGCTCTCCATTCCTTCATCCCCCACCTGATCCCTCCTGTTCCCATTTCACCTCCCTGCAGCCCACCCACAAAGTCTGTACTATTTCCCCTTCCAGGGAGATAGATGTATTTCCCTTTCTTGTTCCTTAGCCTCTCTGGGGATGTGGATTGATGCATGTCTATCCATTACTTAACAGCTAATATCCACTGAAAACTGAGTCCATGTTTGTCTTTCTAGGTCTGTGTTGCCTCACTGGGGATGACATTTTCTAGTTTGATCCATTTATCTGCAAACTTCATGTTGTAATTTTTAAAACACTCAACTAATACACACCATTAAATAAATATACCACATTTTCTCTGTCCATTCTTTGGTTTAGAGACAACCCTATGTTTCCAGTTCCTGACTATTATGAAAAAAAAATACATTATGAACACAGTTAAGGCAAATGTACTTGTGTTAGGATATCTTTTGAATATATGTCCAATAGTAGTATAACTGGATTATGAGGTTGATCTATTCCAAATTTTCTGAAGAACTGCTATGTTGGTTTTCATAGTAGCTATATAAGTTTACACTTTCACTGTCAATGGAGGAGTGTTCCCCTTGCTCCAGATCCTTGCCAGCATGAGTTGCCACGTGGGTTGTTGATCTTAGCCATCATGTCACATGTAAGATGGAATCTCAAACTCATTTTGATTTGCATTTCCCTGGTGGCTAAGATGCTATATATTTCTTTAAGTGTTTCTCAGCCCTTTGGGATTCCTCTATTGAGAATTATCTGCTTAGATAAGGACCTCACTTTTAAAATTAGATCATTTGTTATCTTCATATCTTATTTCTTGAGTTCTTTATATATTTTAGCTATCAGCACTCTATCAGATGTGGAGTCAATGAAAATCACTCCCCACTAAGTAGGCTGCTGTGTTGTCCTATTGACTATATTCTTTCCCTTACAGAAACTTTCCAATTTCATGGGGTCACATTTAGTAATTGTTGATCTTAGTGCCTGTGCAAATGGTATTCTACTCAGGAGGTTGTCTCTTATATTAATGCATTCAAGGCTAGTCCCACTTTCTTCCTATCAGGTTCAGTGTGTCTTGTTTTATGTTGTGGTCTTTAAACCAGTTTGACTTGAGTTATGTGCAGAATTATAGATAGGGATCTATTTGTCTTCTTCTACATGCAGACATTCAGGTAGGCCAGCACCATTTGTTGAGGATACTTTCTTTGTTCCATAATGTATTCTGGTATCATTAGGAAAAATCAGTTGTTCGTAGGTATGTGGATTAATATCAAGTCTTCAATTGAATTCGCTTGTACAACCTGTTTATTTTCATGTCAATTTTGAGTATTTTTGATGTGAATTTATAGTAGAGTTTGAAATCAGGGATGCGGATACCTCCCAAAGTTCTTTCATTGTTCAGGAGAGTATTAGCTTTCCTAGTTTTTTGTTTGTTTGTTTGTTTTCCATTTGAAATTTTGTATTGTTCTTTAAGGAGTCTTAGAAGAATTGTGTTGGAATTTTGGTAGGGATTACATTGAATCTGGCCATATTTACTGTGTTAATTCTACTAATCCATGAGCAAGAGAGAAATTTCAATATTCTGATATAGTTTTCAATTTCTTTCTTCATGTTCTTGAAGTTTTTAATCATGAAAAACTTTCCCTTGCTTTTTTATGATTATTCCAAGATATTTCATATTGTTTGTGGCTATTGTGAAGGGTGTTGTTTCATTGATTTCTTTCTCAGCATGTTCGTCTTTTATATATAGGAGGCATACTAAATTTTTAGATTTAATCCTATATCCAACCACTTGGCTGAAGGTATTTACCATTTGTATAAGTTCCCTTGTAGAATTTTTGTGGTTGTGTATGTATACTATCATATCATCTGTGAATAACAATACTTTGACTTCTTCCTTTAAATTTTGTATCTTGCTTGATCTCTGTCAGTTGTCATATTGCTCACACAAGGAATTGAAACACTATATTGAATAGATATGGAGAAAGTGTACAGCCTTGTCTTGATCCTGATTTTAGTAGAATTTCTTTGTGTTTCTCTCCATTTAATTTGATATTGGCTATATGCTTGCTGTAATTGTTTTTGTCATTTATATGTTCTTTGTATTCCTAATATCTCCAAAACTTTTTAATCATAAAGGGGTTTGGGGATTTTGTCAAAAGCTCTTTCAGCATGTAATGAGATGATAATTTGTTTTGTGTGGTTGGTTTCTTATTTCAGTTTGTCTATATGGTGGATTTCATTGACAATGACAGTATGTACAGCCATCCTTGCCACTCTAGGAAAACCTTTCTTGATCATGGAGTATGATGTTTTTGTTGTGTTCTTGGATGCATTTGTGAATACTTTTATATCCATGTTCATAAGGGAAATTGATCTATAATTCTTGTTCTTTGTTAAATTGTTGTGTGGTTTGGGTATCAGTGTGATTGTGGTCTCATGAAAATGAATTTGGCAATGTTCCTTCTTCTTCTATTCTGTAGAATAATTTGAGGTGTATTTACATTAACCACACACTTACAGACACTTGATCTTTGACAAAGAAGCAATTTGTTCTTAAATAAGTCTTTTTTATTTTTGCTGATATCAGCAGCTTTTTCCTTAGGATTAACACCATCTAATCTGTGACTCCCATGGAAGACACACTGAGGCTGAAGCAGCAGCAGTGAAGATATCTGCAGGGGTCAGCAAGAGAGCAAGCAAGGCTTTTTAAAATGGGTCTAATACTATGCTTCCAGCTCAATAGGATCAGCTGGTGAAAGGGAACACCCAAACCCTGGGAGATGGTTATGAAGAAAATAAAATGAATGCAATGAGGAAAATCAGAAAAGTGAGATGACTGCACAACAGGATAAGGACAGCCCCAACCCTGAACATATCACAAGGGAAGACAGCCCAACGCGGAACACATCACATGGAGGCCATCATTTAAAACAAGTTATTTCCAGTTGTTTTACTGGGAGTAGTATTGCTAAAACTACTTTAAATCTAATGGAATAAAAATTGTTAAGTTTTAAAAAACTACTTTGGGCTTCTAAAAAAAGCCTACAAGTGACTCTGAGGAATTACTGATGACCAAGTGATATTCTCAACACAATATTCCTGTGAATTAAATGCCACTATAGTAAAGCTAGCCTCAGCATAACTGTCAAAAAAAAAAAAAAAAAAAAGACTAGTGATTGCTAATTCCTGGTATTTTGTTGGTGATGGTGATGGTGAATGTGTGTGTGTGTGTGTGTGTGTGTGTGTGTGTGTGTGTGTATGTATATATGTCTGTATGTATGTTTATATGTATTAAGTTTCCCTTCTTTTTGTTTTGCTAGTGTGAGATGTTTTATTACCTGTGTTTTAATGCATGTACCTAACCTCCTTGGGTTGGAAACTTTTTTCTAGCATGTTCTGTAGAAGTGTTGGATTTGAAGGGTTTTTTTATTTAACTGTATCATGGAATACTTTGTTTTCTCTATCCATGGTGATTGAAAGTTTTACTGGATATTGTAGTATCAGCTCATATCTATGGTCTCTTTGAATCTTCCAAAGAAAATCTTAGACATATGGTTCAGATTTGATATAATTATTTTCCAGAGTGGTTCGACCAGCTTGCAATCCCAACAACAATGGAGGAGTCTTCCTCTTTCTCCACATCCTTGCCAGCATCTGCTGTCACCTGAATTTTTGATCTTAGCCATTCTGACTGGCATGAGGTGGAATCTCAGGGTTGTTTTGATTTGCATTTGCCTGATGACTAAGGATGTTGAACATTTCTTTAGGTGCTTCTGGCCTATACGATATTCCTCAGTTGATAATTTTTTGTTTAGCTTCGTACCACATTTTTAATAGGGTTATTTGATTCTCTGGAATCTAACTTCTTGAGTTCTTTGTATATATTGGATATTAGCCCTGTATTGGATGTAGGGTTGGTAAAGATCTTTTCCTAATCTGTTTGTTTCTGTTTTGTCCAATTGACAGTGTCCTTTGCTTTACAGAAGCTTTGCAATTTTATGAGGTCCCATTTGTCAATCCTTGATATTAGAGCACAAGCCATTGGTGTTCTGTTCAGGAATTTTCCCACTGTGCCATATGTTTGAGGCTCTTTCCCACTTTCTCCTCTGTAAGTTTCAGTGTCTATGGTTTTATGTGGATGCCCTTGATTCACTTGGACTTGAACTTTGTACAAGGAGATAAGAATGGATCTGTTTGCATTCTTCTACCTGCTAACTGCTAGTTGAACCAGCACCATTTGTTGAAAATGCTGTCTTTTTTCCACTGTATGGTTTTAGCTCCTTTGATAATCCAGATTTTCCAGTTTTGTTGAGCATAGGCTTTTGTAGTAGGATCTGATGATTTTTTTGGATTTCTTCAGTTTCTGTTTTTATGTCTCCTTTTCATTTCTGATTTTGTTAATTTAGATAGTGTTTCTGTACCCTCTGGTTAGTCTGGCTATTGGGTTATCTGTTTTGTTAATGTCCTCAAAGTACCAGGTTTGTGAAATTTGATTTGGTTGATTCTTTGTATAGGTCTTTTTGTTTCTAATCAGTTGATTTCAGCCCTGAGTTTGATTATTTCCTGCCACCTACTCCTCTTGGGTATATTTGCTTCTTTTTGTTCTAGAACTTTCAGATGTGCTGTCAAGCTGCTAGTATATGCTTTCTAGTTTCTTTTAGGAGGCACTTGGAGCTATTTTATTTCTTCTTAGCACTGATTTCATTGTGTCCTACAAGTTTGGGTATGTTGTGGTTTTATTTTCATTAAATTCTAAAACGTCTTTAATTTCTTTCTTTANTTCTTCCTTGACCAAGTTATCATTGAGTAGAGTGTTGTTTAGCTTCCATGTGTATGTAGGCTTTCAAATGTTTTCATTGTTATTGAAGACCAGCCTTAGTCCATGGTGGTCTGATAGGATACATGGGATTATTTCAATCTTCTTGTATCTTTTGAGGTCTTTTTCATGGCCTCAACATGGTCAATTTTGGAGAATGTACAATAAGGTGCTAAGAAGACGGCATATCTTTTTATTTTCAGATAAAATGTTCTATAGCTATCTGTTAAATCAATTTGGTTCATAACTTCTGTGAGTTTCACTGTGTCTCTGTTTAGTTTCTGTTTCCATGATCTATACATTGATGATAGTGGGGTGTTGAAACTTCACACTATTATTGTGTGTGGTGCAATGTGTTTTGAGCTTTAGTAAAGTTTCTTTATGAATGTGGGTGCCCTTGCATTTGGAGCATAGATGTTCAGAATTGAGAGTTCTTCTTGTAGAGGGTTTCCTTTGATGATTATAAAGCATTATTTCTTATCTCTTTTTAAAATAACTTTAGGTGGAAAGTCAATTTTATTCGATATTATAATGGCTACTCAAGCTTGTTTCTTGGGACCATTTGCTTGGAAAGTTGTTTTCCAGTCTTTTAGTCTGAGGAGGTTTCTGTCTTTGTCACTGAGGGGGGTTTCCTGCATGCAGCAAAATGTTGGGTTCTGTTAACATATCCAGTCGGTTAGTTTGTATCTTCTTATTGGGGAGTTGAGTACATTGATATTAAGATATATTAAGAAAAAGTGATTGTTGCTTCCTGTTATTTTTGTTGTTAAAGGTGGAGTTATGTTTATGTTGGTATCTTCTTTTTGGTTTGTTAAAAAAAAAAAAGATTATTTTCTTGCTTTTTCTAGGGTGTAATTTCCATCCTTGTATTGGAGTTTTCCATTTATTATCTTTTGAAGATTTGTGGAAAGATATTGTGTAAATATATTTTTGTCATGGAATATCTTGGTTTCTCCATCTATGGTATGGTAGATGAGAGTTTTGCTGGGTATAGTAGCCTGGGTATTCTCTTAGGCTCTGTATGACATATGCCCAGGATCTTCTGGCTTTTATAGTCTCTGGTGAAAAGGTTGGTATAATTCTGCTAGGTCTGTCGTTATATGTTACTTAACTTTTACCTTTAATGCTTCTAATACTCTGTTTTCTGCATTTGGTATTTTGAGTATTAGGTGACATGAGGAATTTTTTCTGGTTTAATATATTTGGAGTTCTGTAGACTTCTTTTATGTTCATGGGAATGTCTTTCTTTAGGTTATGGAAGTTGTCTTCTATAATTTTGTTGAAGATATTTACTGGCCCTTTAAGTTGGAAATTTTCACTGTCCTATACCTATTATCCTTAGGTTTGGTCTTCTCGTCATATCCTGCATTTCCTGGATGTTTTGAGTTAGGAGTTTGTTGAATTTTGCATTTTCTTTAACTGTTGTGTCATTGTTTTTTATGGTATCTTCTGCACCTGAGATTCTCTCTTCCATCTCTTGTACCCTGTTTGTGATGCTTGCATCTATGTCTCCTTATCTCTTTCCTAGGATTTTCTAACTCCAGAGATACCTCCGTTTGTAATATCTTTATTATTTCTACTTCTATTTTTTAGATCCTGGATGGTTTTATTCAATTCCTTCACTTGTTTGAATGTGTTTTCCTGTAATTCTTTAAGGAATTTTTGTGTTTCCTCTTTAAGGGCTTTTAACTGTTTACCTGTGTTCTCCTGTATTTCATTAGGGAATTATTTATGTCCTTCTTAAAGTCCTCTATCAGCATCATAAGATGTGATTTTCCAGTGTGTTGGGGTATCCCGGACTTGCTGTTGTGGGAGAACTGGGTTCTGACAATGCCAAATAGCCTTGGTTTCTTTTGGTAAGGTTCTTGTGCTTGCCTTTCTCCATCTGGTTATATCTGGTGTAAGTTGGTCTTGCTGTCTCTGGCTGGAGCTTGTCCCTCCTGTGGGCCTGTAAGTCTGTATCAGCATTCCTGGGAGATGAGCTCTCTTCTGACAGGACCTGTGTGTAGCAGGCTGTGGAACAGCTTTAGATCCTGGGTGCAGAATGTAATCTTTTAATTGGAATATTCCACATGTGAATCTTCGGATTCTACACACATGGAACTGTCATATACATGAAAATGAACACACATATATACACACACAAAACACATATTGTAATGAATTTAGGCAACATACTTGAGAGATACACATGTGCCATATTCCATTGCTTTAAAGATTGAGTTTGTATATTCTTAGTCCACTAGCCCTGAAAACACTCAGGGTAAACTTTCACATATTCTAATGATATATACTCTGAAGTCAATCTAGTGATTAATAGTGAAAATTCTGTAAATACTTTGCTATATATTTTTCCCTCCAAGTGGAGCTATCCTAGTTAGAGAATCTAGTGGATATGTGCTTATGCTTCCTGATCAGATGAACAAGTCTCAATGTATACTATTTTTCCTTGTGGTCAGCACCACTTAAGCATCAATAATTAAAAAAACTTAATTCTTCACAGCAGAAACTTCAAGCTGCTCCAGTAGAGCAATGGAAGTGAACAATGTAGTTTACGTTTGTAAAACTTCCACTTGGATCCCTTAGAGATTACCTGTCTTCTGAGAGTTACATCCCGGCATTCAAATTTTTTATTGATCAGCTTATTTAAGTGTGATGCGAGTCTCAACTTCTAATCTGTAAAATGGAATTATTAATAGAACATAGCAACAGTACTTCAGTCTCTGATCAACATGGACTTTAACATACAAAGCAGTCATCCTCAAGACCTTTCCTGTTCAAGGATCTAAGAGAAAACATGACTTCATGACTAGGGGGATTGGTAGAAGTAATAAAAACCTCTTTCACAGCTTATCCAATCATTTTGTACTTCAGTAAGATCGGCAGATAAGCACTAGAGATATTAAAGACAGAGAAATGTGTTTTGTGTCTTGCAAATTGAAAGGTGTATAATTGATGTTTAATTAGGTTTATGTTTCTTTTACATTTTATAAGAAGATACTTGAGCATCAGTGTCAAGAAGAAATATATCCCTTGTGAGCTGTTATATGTAAGATAATTTAAAAAAACAAAACAAACAAACAAACAAACAAACAAAACAGCACAGTGCCTCACAATCTTGCCTTGTCCCTGATGCATTGAGTTCTATTTCTCTTTTGTTATACTATGGTCCTTTAAGATACATATCACCACTGCATTTGCTTTATTATAGATTTATTTAGTTTTACAACCATTAAGGATTTGGTGTGGGTCTGTTTTGTACAATCTTTGCGACTTTGACTTCTATTAATGTACTTATGTCTTAGTCAGGGTTTCTATTCCTGCACAAACATCATAACCAAGAAGCAAGTTGGGGAGGAAAGGGTTTACTTGGCTTACACTTCCACATTGCTGTTCATCACCAAAGGATGCAGGACTGGAACTCAAGCAGGTCAGGAAGCATGAGCTGATGCAGAGGTCATGGAGGGATGTTACTTACTGGCTTGCTTCCCTGGCTTGCTCAGCCTGCTCTCTTATAGAACCCAAGACTACCAGCCCAGAGATGGTCCCACCCACAAGGGGCCTTTCTCCCTTGATCACTAATTGAGAAAATACTTTACAGCTAGATCTCATGTAGGCATTTCCTCAACTAAAGCTCCTGTTCTGTGATAACTCCAGCTGTGTCAAGTTGACACAAAATTAGCCAGTACAACTTACTATACTATAAATTATTTTTAATACATTTATGTTTTAAATTATCAATTTGATAAACTTATATCCATAGTTTTATTATATTTTGGCATGTAGCAACATAGAACGAATGTCTAATTTTTTAAGAAAATTATTGATAGTTCAATAATTTGTCTTATGTTTTTTTTTGTTTGTTTGTTTGTTTTTTTAGGTTTTTTGAGACAGGGTTTCTTTGTGTAGCCCTGGCTGTCCTGGAACTCACTTTGTAGACCAGGCTGGCCTCGAACTCAGAAATCTGCCTGCCTCTGCCTCCCCAGTGCTGGGATTAAAGGCGTGTGCCACCACGCCCGGCTTGTCTTATGTTTTAAAATATCAGTTTTAAATGGGTATACAGATGTATATAATTGTTTGTATCATTATTTTTTCTTTGGACAAATTATTGGGGTTATTTTGTTTTCTTTATAAGATATCATTACTGCTTTTAAAAATATGTGCATTTGTTTTAAAAAGTTTAAAACCACAGCAATGAGATACTAAGTTTTCCTATATTACTCAATCATAGGATATTAGTTGCTTTTTAAAAGATTGCTTTAAATATCTTTCTCCTATTTTCTGTGCCTCTGCTTCTAGGCTTCCCTTTGTTGAATATCTATATTCTCATTGTTTGTCATGTGTGTATATCACATATGCCTTTATTATAATTATATTCATGTCTGTGCCTACAGTATACACATTTTGCATAAAGTATGTAAAATTGTAGTCTATGTGGTTGGTTCTTCTGACCACTCTTTTCATTTAGAAAAAAGTGGATCAGGAAAAGAGAGGAATTTCAGGGGTACAGGAAGTAGACTGGATCAGAGGAGATACTTCCTCCTTTTGTGGATCTGTATTTGTTCTACCTTTCAGGTTCCTTCCTCCCCTTTGATGTCTGTTCAGAGGTCCCAGCACTATCCCAGAGACTCTACCTGCTTGAATAGTAGATGACATTTCTTTGTGCTCCTTCTGTGATGTATGAATTTCTGTAATTTCATCACTTGTTTTTGCTCCTGAGGGCATTGGTTAGGATAGGGGAATTGTCAATATTTTCCTCTTCATCATTTCAGGGTTAAATTGTTGTGGATTGAAGGAATTTCTTTATCGAGGTTTGGTAATGAAAAAATCAGCTGTTGAGCAAAATACTCCTTTTAAGCTTTGTCTTTGGAATGATTGTCTGTATTTTTCTTGTACTCCTTATTCAGCCAATAGGAAACACAATTGTGATTAAAAAAACTTCAAATGCTTTCTTCTCCTCCACAATGAATGTGCTTATTCACTCATTTTTTTGTGATGCTTATATTTGTTTGCTTTTGGTACTAGCAAGGTTCTCTAGGAGAAGAGAACCCATAAAATGTACCTGCCATTCTGAAACATTCCTATGTGTTAGTGGGAGCTATGAAGTTATGGAGCCAAATAAAGAAAATGAACAAATTAATAGAACTTATAATACTTATAAAGGGATGGAGAGAGACATCTTTTACAATCACTAGAATGAAAGATAGCACCAAGCCAAGCATCTTTGTTTGGTACCCTAATCTTCAAGTGTGCCCTTGATAAAGACCAGTAGCTTTGTCCTTTGTAATTCAGAAACCAAGTTGACAGTCAGTAAAGTCATTGGTTAAATTAAGTAACCCCTTTCTTTCTAATTCCTTCCTGGATGAAAAGTTCTTACTTTTTTCTTACAGAGGAGCATAATTTCTTACATTTGTCAGAAAAGAACATTTTGGAAACTAAAGAACTACTGTGTTACTGTCATGTCAATAATACTTCATGAGACATGAGATTATTAGAATTAAATGAAGTCTTAATGACATATCAGTTTCTTTCTTCTTTCCTTCCTTCCTTTCTTCCTTTATTTCTTTCCTTTCTTCCTTTCTTCCTTTCTTCCTTCCTTCCTTTCTTCCTTCCTTCCTTCCTTCCTTTCTTTCTTTCTTTCTTTCTTTCTTTCTTTCTTTCTTTCTTTCTTTCTTTCTTTCTTTCCTTATTTCTTTCTTTGTTTTGAGACAGGATCTTTTCAAATAGACCTGGATGGCTTGAAACTTACTGTGTAGACCAGGCTGGCCTCAAACTAACAGAAATCCTCTGCCTCTGCCTTGCGTGCTGAGATTAAAGGTGTGAGTTACCACATTGGGCCTCAAAAGCTACCTTGATGTATATGTTTTAGGTATCACTCCCTCATGGCAGACAGAATCCAAGATTCCAAGGTGTACCAAAGAAGAGAAATCCTCCAAAAATATTTTAGGCTTTCATCATCAAACTGGGGTTACAAAGGAATCTAGCTTTGGGAATTGATCAGCTATGGATTCCTCAGCCTCTTTACGAAACACTAAGCAGTTATTAAACTACACAGTCCCTAACGGCTGAGTCATTCTGGTAAATCCTCTTTATAAGATAGGTATCCTTTTATTTTCCTTGTTGTTTTTGGACCTTCTCATCTTTGGTTCATGATATTTTGGTGACACTGTTAGCTGCGAACTTAGTTTATTTAATTTAATTCTGTCTTATGATATTTTTAGTTTTGAATCCAGTACAGCAATTGTTCTTCAATATACTAATTTAAAATGTCTAGGAACAGACTTATCATGATTTTCTTCCATGTTTTACAATTATTCATTTATATTTGTGACTTTTTGCCTGCATGTATGCTTGAGTAACATGTGTGTGCTTGGTACCTGAACAGGTCAGAAGATGACATCAATCCCCTGGAACAGAAGCTACATGTACGTAGTAGTAAGCTTCTGGATGCAGGTACTGGAAATTAAACTCAGGTCCTCTTCAAGAGTCACAAGTGCTTTTAAATGTTGAACCATGTGGCAAGATCAGTGAATCAGAATAGCTGAGATTCAGAAAACAAATCAAAACATATGCTGGAAGGCATGCAGGGAAAGATGAAAACTTAGCATTATTGGTAAGAGTGTGAACTGATGCAGAGACTAGATAAACCAATGTCGAGATGTCTCAAAACCTAAAAATAGATATGCCACATGATCCAGATACAGTACCTCTGGTCATATATCCAACAGACCCTATACCCTACAAGTGGCCAAATTGCAGAGAATGAAAACTGTGGAATGCTCAGCCCTAAGTTGGGCATAAATATCACATCTCTCCTCTCAAGGATCAGGGATCATTGCAAGAGAGGTGGTTCAAGCATTGTTAGAGACAGTACATATAAGCAATACCTTCCAGATACAACAGGGCCTCTGTTCATACTAACCCACAGTGAGCGCATGAATAAGCCCCTGTAGAAGCTCAAGCAAGTCCGTGTCCTGATATGGAAAGTGAAGGTGGACATGGAATCCTACTTCTTGCTGAGGATCTTTTGTCAATCCATAGTTTCTGTGAAAAGAAGAATCAGTTATCATTATGGGTTTTGCACCTGGTAAGTTATACCTTTGTGGAAGGATCCCCATCAAAAAAATATATGGATGCACATATTGTAATTGATGGGGAGCAACAACAATAAGAAGGGACACAAAGATGCCTAAGTAATAAAATGGAGGTGGATCTAGGAAGAGATGTGGGAGGGTATTATATTGATCAAACCCTATTGTATGTAAATATCAATGAACTAATAGAAACTAAAAAGAAATATCTGATATTCAAAAGAAAGATTGTTCATGAGGAAATGCTTAGATTTTTCATTCAGGAATATCAACTGTTATAATTATTTTCCAGAGTATAGTTATTTTTAATATTCATTCTGTAAGGAAAGTTAAATGAAATATAGAAAGAAATCATAAGAGCATAAAATAAAATGTTTAGTATATGTTCTCTGTGTGCCTAAAATATTTTTTATTTTGTACCAAAAGTATATATAATTGGGACTCTGAACAAGTCAAATTTCTTTAATGTTTAGATCAATCAATACAAAACTATTTATGCATAATCACATACATTTTAATGTAGACTCCAAAGTTTAATAAAGCCCTTATATTTTATACAATATTTTGTAGAATAATAATCAAATTATTATCCATGTGTCTGTCTATATTCTAAATACTTAATCTTATTAATTTAATTTAATCAACCCTTAACATAGTTATTTTGTATACTTCCATTTTGCTTATGTGAACATCCATGTAATGTGCTGTCTAAATATTTGTCAGAACTGGGGTCTGATTCTTGATTTATAAGTCCATATCAGAGACCCTATTCTACATTTCCATAGTGACAAATGAAGTTTAAAAATACATAATGAAGGTGATACCTATACAGTATTTATACTCTGATTTATCCAGGAAAGTGTTACCACATATGCATAAAAGTACTTGTATAGATTTTTGGTTCTATGAGATGGTACTGAGGTACAACTGAAATGACATGAAGAAATGATTAGTTTTAATAAAGATTTATGTCTACTCAGATTATTAATACAAAGTTTTATTTAACAACAGCAAAGAATCAGATTTATTTCTGAAAATAAAAGTTGGTATCTGAACACTAAAATCTTAATTCTCCATAAGTAATTAATTAGTGTTTAAAGGTGGAAGTTGTTTTAAGTTTGATTCAGAATGTGTCTTCACTGAATTTTAAAGAGCAGAGAAGGTCAGTATTAAATGTCTTTTGTCCTGGAACAGCTTAGAGGAAGACAAATAATTTTGTACTCTAGAAACTCTCTTAACACCTGGAGGAGACTGGGTTCTAAATGACTGCTCTTGTTAAATAGTTGCTTTTATTTGTTGTTTCCATAGATTCTACGCAGGTTCAAGAACGCTTTTTCCTAAACTACATGCATAATTATTTAACTATTTTATATGTGAAATGAACTATATTGAAAATACATTGTAGAAAGAGCATTTTCTTTACAAATATTGTTAAGTACATATTTTGGTCAATTTATTCATATTATTTATTACATTAATAACTTTATAAAAGTTAAAAGTACTTGCTTATTTCTTTATCATATTTAAAAGAGCCTTCCTTCTCAATCACATAATCAAACCATGGCTGGTATTTTCGTGTATAACACAGGTAGAATAAACTTACAGAACCACCATAAATCAGTTTTTTTCTTTTGTCAACACACAAATTAATCTTTCATAATGGATATTAAGCATCCATAGGACACAACTCTTTAACATTCAGCTAGTACTTGCCTCCTCCATTGGAGTTTGTTCATTAAATTTTTGTAAAACGTTTTTTTTTTTTTATTGTAAATAGATTCTTCTCTCATACAAGACATCCTGACCACAGTTTCTCCTCTCTCCCCTCTTCCCAGCCTCTTTCCCTTCTCCCTATCCCAGATTCACACACTCACTGTTTCCCTTCAGAAAAAGGGCAGGCTTCCAAAAGATAGTAACTAAACACAGCTAATACAATCACACTGGGCTGGACAAGGCAACCAAACAGTACATAAAGTATCCCAAGAGTAAGGAAAAGAATCAAGACACATCCCCACATTTAGGGGTCTCACAAAAATACCCAGCCAGGTGTTTGCCTCTTCAGTCTCTTTGAGCCTATATGAGTGAGTCCTGCTTATTGATTCAGTTAGCCATATTCTCTCGGTGTCCTCCATCCCCTCTGACTTCTACAATCTTTCTGCTATCTCTTCTGAAGGACAACCCACACTCCCAGGGGAAGAACCTAATATAAACCTCCAATTAGATGCTTTCTGCATAGCGTCTAGCCATGGGTCTCTGCATCCACTCCCATCTGCTGTTAGGGAATCCTCTCAGATAACGAATGAACAAGGCACTGAGCTAAGAGAATCAGCTAGTTCTTAGGATGGTTTTAAATTTAATTTATATTCATATAGATTAACATACTGTCTTTTTATATTACTAAAAATGCTCAGCTCCAAAACCAACTAGATTTTTGTTCTCCTGCAAGAAGAGTTCCAAGCCCCATGATAAGGCCTGTTTATCCAGTGTATATTTGATATGGGTTAGTCCTGGAAATCTTATGGGATTTTGTTTGTTTTCTTTTTTATCTCACAGTGCTTTTGAGAGTCAGTATTTTATAGGATAATCAAGTTTGTTTTTCAGATCAAATATACCTGTGCTAAAACCAATTTTGCTGTGTCCTACATATATATTGCTGAACAATAGTGAATATTTCTGTCCCTATGATTATCCATCTCTTTAACTCTAAAGTACATAATAAAAATAATTGTCATTATAACATGCAGTGATGTTATATTAATGCAGTCTATTAAAAGCTATGTATGATATTCAGCTAGCACAAAAATATATGTAATTTATCCAATAACTATGAGGGCTTTCTGCCCTGAAACTGTATCATTCCCCCTTGTCTGCAAATGAAATTAATCTACTTATTTCTAGTCTAGAATTTTCATTTGCAAAGCTTAATTAAGATGCAGTTTTAACTAATTTCAAAGAAAAAAATATTTGTGCACTTGTATACTGTAGAGTAATGAAGTAGCATTATCTGCCTCTATATAATGAATGATCCATGAAAAATTGAGGATACAGAAATGAAACTGCAAGCCCTAGTCTTGCCTCTGCCAGATTACACAAACCTCTATCCACTGAAACTACTTTGCCTTCTTAAATTTAAGGAATACATTTTCTGGCACTACAGACATAATCAGAGAAGAAATAATTCAATGTGCCCCTAACAGCAGTCAGCTCTCTTGTACACAGTGATGTAGTACTCAAATATGAATGAGCAATTGATTTACCAAATATGTTTTGACTAGGTTGTGCTATGCAGTAGTCGCTGGGGGGAAAGCCACTGTCAAGATGAATTTCTTGAAGCAGAAAATATGATAAGATAAATGGATAGCTAAACTGGTCCTCTCTATACCTCCAGCTTTCCTGACACATTTAATGTATCAGATAATCTTAGGAAAAGAGATGATACATCTCCGAGGATGCACTGAATCTGTCTGTAAATAAATCAGCTTATTTTGCCCATACAAGATTATTTTGTTTAAATTTGTTGTTATTGTTGCAGAATTAAAGACTGAACCCTACACCTTGAGCATGCCAGTCAGGCCTTGAGCTACATCCCCAGACCTATGCAAGGTCCACTGTCATGCTTCTCTCTGTAATGTTAGTGTCACAGAAGACGCTGAAGGTTAGGTGGTATTGAATGTAGTGATATTTACATGCAGCTATGGCCATCTTTGCAGTTCAATATATCTGTCCCACTTTGTTTTTTTGGAAAACTTATAATAGGTTATAATCAGAGATTTCAGATCATATTAGCCTTTATTAGTAAATCAATGACAAATATTTACATGCAATAGTTACATCTGAATATCTCTAATAAATGAATTCTTTCTTCTCTCCATCTAATTTCTCTACTAGTTAGTGTAACAGGCCAACAGACAAACTTATGTTCAAATTCCAGGCATCAAAATCATAAACAGTCATTATTTTCAAGAAGTATTCTGAAATTCCAGCTACCTCTAAATTATTCTGAAAGAGCAAATGAATCTAACTGCTTAAAATAGTTTTGTCATTAGGATTTTAAATAAGTAAATACAATAAGAAAGGTTAATTTGTGGAGTATAATAACCAAGATCTCAAAACTGATTATGCATAAACCTTTACTTCTATGTCATTTTTCTGGCTTGACATGATATAAGGCAGTGGTTCTCAACTCGTGGTTTACAACTCCTTTGGAGGTCACATATAAGATACACTGCATATCAGATATTTATGTTACAATTCATCACAGTATCAAAATTTCAGCTACGGAGTAATAATGAAATAATTTTATGGTCAGGGATCACAAAATGAGAAACTGTATTGAAGGTTTGCAGCATTAGGAAGGTTGAGATGGATACAGGACCTTTCTGTTTAGCCACAATTGCACTCAAACTGAAGACCCCCCCTCCTAATCTTACTGAGTAATGAGATTATAGGCCTGTGCCATCACATCTGGCCAGGCAGAAATTCTGAGAATTCAAGCAAAACTTAGCCGAGTCTGAAGCTTTCCTTATAAGCTAAGTGCTAAATTTCTCAGAATTTTAAATGAATGCTATTGTTTATTCATAAGCAAATTATAAAGAAATTATTCAAAATGAGGGAAGTGATAGATGACATAGTTATCTCCAGATCTAAATAGTATCACACAGAAATCATGCCAAGTGTTTTGAAGCACCTTATATTGAGTAGGACAGAGAAATTCATGAGAGTAGAGTGATGATGACAGTTTATTTCTGCAAACACTTGTTTTTATTCGGAGGTCTTGAGAGACTTAAAGATTGACAAAGGTGTGATCCTAGGAGCTTCCCTGCAGAAGGTACATCACCAAAGAATGCTTAAGTAAAGAGCTAGGTAGACAGACAGAAACAACCTGTTAGATAAAGGATTCTGTGGGATGAAACATAAGGCTCATGTTAAGGAAAGAGAAAGTCTCCATGGATAATATGGAGAGGGCTGTGTAAAAACCTGAACTTTGTGACACTAATAAAAAAGTTTAGCATTATGTGTATACTTACTTTGCATCATCTATTTGAAAATCATGGTAATACTAGGTGTAGGTGGTGACACCGTCGTAATAATTATGTACCAAGGATGCAGGGAAACAAAGAGGTCAAGCAGTCTGGTGAAGAGAAACAACTTTAATCTCTACAATTCAGTTCAAGATACTGTGGCTTGATTTTTTTCTTAACCATGTGTGATATAAACATTCAAAAATGTGTACAGAAAAACTAATTAATTGGAAAAAAAATTGCCAGACTGTAATAGAATGGATAATGTTAAAATAGTGTTCACTATGTGAGGAGCAGCTCACCAAGAAAATTACAAGTCTTATCTAATTTGATCAGCATAAAAAATAAACATTGAAGGCTTTAGAGAAATATAATGAGATGCACCATGGCATAGAAGCAATATTGACTCCTGTGCTAATGCATTCAAGATTTTCCCCACTTTTTCTTTAATCATGTTTAGTGTATCTGGTTTTATGTTGGCCCACTTGGACTTCAGTTTTGTGCAGGGTGATATATATGGATCTATTTACATCCTTCTACATGTAGACATCCAGTTAGACTAGCACCATTTGTTTAAAATGCTTTCTTTTACCTTTGTATAATGACTTCTTTGTCAAAAATCAAGTGTGTAATTCCATTGGCCTGTGTGTTTTTAATGCCAAACCATGTAATTTTTATTACTCTTGCTCTACATTATATTTTGAAATCAGGGAAGATGATACTTGTAGAATTTCTTTTACTGTATGGGATTGTTTTAGCTATTCTGTTTTTTTTTTTTCTCCTTAAGTAACTCTTAGATACCATATTACACCTGACAGAATGGCTAACATAAAACATAATGAGAGCACATTCTGGCAAAGGTATGGCACAAGGGAAATTCTCCTCCCTAGCCTGTGGAAGAGTAAAATAGTACAACCACTTTGGGAATCAATAGGACAATTTCCCAGAAAACTCCTCTTCATTTTCTTCTTCATCTTCCTTTTACCAAAGTCTTGGAAATAATGCTCAGTTGCCAGTGAATGACATAGTAAATGAGTAAAAAATATAAATGAGAAAAATGAGTTGTAAAACATCTATATTTTTTAGTTTAAATAAAGCAATAGAAGAGTTGCTTTGAAACTAGAGCCTAAAGCCAAATAACTTAGTCCATAATTACTAGACTCTAGTGACAAATTGTTCTCATCTCATAAGCTATAAATATGTAAATATATATTTTATAATTCTAATCTATTAATTTACTATGTTGGGTTACTGGTCAATGATCAAGAATCTTTTATGATTATTTAGTTAACATTTCTACTTAGGGTTGAGAAGATGGCTTAGTAGGTAAAGTGTTTGTTACCTGATGACCTAAACTTAACCTCCTGAGCCCACAGGGTTGAAGAAGAGAACTGAATCCTACAAGGTTTCTGTCCTACAGTACATGTGTGCACACACAAACACACACAGTCCCACAGTCTCACACATACAAATCTACACATATGAACATACACACACAACACACACACAAAACACACATTGAACCACACATACAAACCCACAACCCACACATATGCACACAAATATACATACACACACACACACATACACAAAACACAGACACATATACAAATCCCAAATAAGTAAATAGAAGTAAAATACTTCAAATTAGAATTTCAGTCTATATTACTGAATTTAAATAAAATTTGTCACATAATACTATTATTTATAATAATGGTCAGAGACTTCGACACATTTATGGACACTTGATCATTGACAAAGAAGTGAAAAATATATGATGAAAAAAAGAAAGCACCTTCAAAAAATAGTGCTGGTTTAATTGGCAGTTGGTATGTAGGAAAATGAAAATAGACCCATACTTAACACCTTGCACAAAGCCCAAGTCAAGTCCAAGTGGATCAAAAACCTCAACATAAAACCAGATACACTAAATCTAAGAGAAGAGGAGTGGGAAAGAGCCTTGAATTCATTGTCACAGGGGAAAATTTCCTAAACAGCACTCAAATGGCTCAGGCTCCAAGATCAAGAATTGATAAGTGGGAAATCCTGAAACTAGAAAGCTTCTATAAGGCAAAGGACATAGTCAATAGGACAAATCAGCAACCTACAGATGGGGAAAAAATCTTCATTAATCCCACATTCAATAGAGGGCTAATATGCAAGATATATAAAGAACTCAAGAAGCTAACCTTCAAAAATCCAAACAACCCAACCAAAGAATGAGATGTAGAACTAAACAGAGAATTCACAACAGGAATCTTGAATGACTGAGAAGCACCTAAAGAAATGTTCAAAGTCCTTAGTCATAAGAGAAATGCAGATCAAAATGACCCTGAAATTCCACCTAACACCAATCAGAATGGCTAAGTTCAAAAACTCAGGTGACAGCACAGGTTGGAGAGGACATGCAGAGAGAGGAACACTCCTCCATTGCTGGTTGGATTGCAAACTTGTACAACTACTCTGGAAATCAATCTGGAGGTTCCTCAAAAAAATGGAAATAGATCTACCCGAAGACCCAGCTATACTACTCCTGGGCATATATTCAAAAGATGTCTCACCATGCCACAGGGGCACATGTTCCACTATATTCATACTGGCCTTGTTTGTCATAGACAGAAGCTGGAAACAACCCAGATGTTCTGACCACAACAGAAGAATGGACACAGAAATGTGGTTCATTTACACAATGCAATATTACTCAGCTATTAAGAACAAGGACATCCTGAGTTTTGCAGGCAAATGGACTGAACTTGAAAATATCATCCCGAGTAAGGTAACTCAGACACAAAATTTTCTGCATGGTTTGTGATCACTAATAAAAAAGTACAGAATACCCAGGACACAATCCATAGAACTCAAAAAGGTTAACAAGCCAAATGGCCCAAGTGAGGATGCTTCAATTCCACTTAGGAGGGAGAAGAAAGCAGAGGGCAGAGGGAGTGAGGGCATTGAGATGGAGAGAGGAAGGGTAGTGGTAGAGAAAAAGGGAAACATGATCAGGCGTGTGTGTGTGTGGGGGGGGGGCGGATACCAGAAGTTAAGGCCTGAGGGCCAGCAGAATGAATGGAAATATAAAACCTCAGGAGGTGGGAGGTGGGAGGTTGGGCGATGTCTTGAATGTACCAGATACCTGGGAGGTGAGAGAATCTCAAGGCTCAAAGGGAGGGACCTTGGCTGAGATGTCCAACAGTGGGGAGAGGGAGCTTGTGGAGTTCACCTTCAGTAGAAAGACAGGGAATTGGGTGGAGGGAGGCGGTTGCTATCCCACGGTCAGGAACTCTGACACAGGCTTGTTCCTGTCTGGGAGAACAGCAGGGACAAAAATGGAGAGGAGATTGGGGGAAAGGGGGTCCAGTGACCATCCCAAATTGGGACCCATCTCAGGGGGTCCGGGGGACTCCAGGATCTGACACTATTACTGATGCTGTGGTGTGCTTACAGAAAGGAGTCCAGCATGGCTGCCCTGAGAGGCCCAACAAGCAGCTGGCAGAGATGGAGGCAGATACTTGCACGCAGTCAATGGTCTGAAGTTGGCGACTCCTGAGGTTGAATTGGGGAATGACTGGAAGAGGTTGAGGAAGAGGGAGACCTCATGGGAAGACCAGCAGTCTCAAGAACCTGGACCTTCAGATCTTTCAGACACTGAGGCACCAACCAGGCTGCATACGATGACCAGTCTGAGGCCCCCCGACACTTACACAGCAGAGGAGCACCTGGTTTGACCTCATTGAGAAAAACGCATCTAGCCCTTGAGAGACTTGGTGCCTCGGGGAGTGGGGAGGCCTAGTGGGGTGTGTGCATGTGAGGGTGGGGTTGTGGGGGCATCCTCTTGGTGATGGGAGAGGAGGAATGGGATGGAGAACTGTTAGAGGGTGGGACAGGAGGGGGATAGCAACTGGTCTTTCAGGAAAGATTAAAGAGAGTAATAGGAAAAAAATTATTCCTAATAATGCACACTGCTTTGGAAAACCAAGATAATATAACTTGAAATTTTCTTCTACTATGTTTCTCCCTTTAAGACAGGGTCCCATTGGTAGAAGCTAGCATCAACTTATAATTCTAATACCTTGGACTCCTTTGTGCAAGATTACAAGTGTGCACCCCTATGCCTTGATGAAAACTACCCTCAAAACTACCTTCTGCATGAATTTGCACATCTTTTACATATCTAAGGTGGGACAAGTGATAAACTTTGTCACCTATTTATTTCTTGCCTAAGTGATACATAGTTATTCTCCCAATAACCATTTATTAGATAAATACATTTTGTCAAAGAAAGAAAAATACATTCAAACTAAGAAGAAAGCTTCACTTTTGTCACCGTTCATTTGAGTTCCTATCTGTAGGTGGTTCTATGTAATTGAAGGACATTAAATCATTACATCTGTTGTAGGATGATTTTCCTCTTGCTCCTTCCCTTTCAGCTCGTGTGCTCAATCAGCTTTTATATGAATCTTAATGCATTTCCATCCTTCCCACCTGGACCAGATAATGAAACTGTAGGAATTCTATACATATCCACATGTTGCAAATTAGTTCTGCAAATGTTGCTTTATAACTTTATGTTTGATACCCCTGTGTTGTGTAGAACTCACCGGAGTTCTTCTCTGGCTGTGCTGGAGTCTTTATGATTAACTGTGCTTATATAATTGGAAGAACATGCAGATCTCAGGAAAAGCAAGTATCATTCCTTTTATGTCCCACCTCTCTGTGTGTCTCTCTGTTTGTCTCTGTGTCTCTGTCTCTGTCTCTGTCTCTGTCTCTGTCTCTGTCTCTCTCTCTCTCTCCTTAAGCTTAGAAAGGTATGAATTCAAGAAATTAAGGTGAACTGTTAGTTTCTACTTACACTGATGGGTTCTATGCAAGTGTAACAGAGTATCATTAAGTCTCAGGGACTGGTTCTTGCCTGTGGGATGGGTCTCAATTTGAGGCAGTCACTGGGTGACCATTCCCTCAGTCTCTTCTTTATCTTTGTCCCTTCACATCTTGTAGACAAGGCCCATATTGTGTTGAAGGTTTTGTGAGTTAGTGGCTGTCCTTATCCTTCCACTGAGAGTTCTTCTTGGCTATAGGAAGTGGTCACTTCAGGATGCATGCTTAGGAGTCTCAGCTAGAGTTGCCCCATAACCTCTGGCACAACCTAGAGATTGCCCTCCCCACCCTGCAAATCTTCCTTCTCTCTCCCCTGCTCTCCCTACATGTGCACCCCCTCAACTCCACATCCTCTTTTCCACCCAGTTATCTCCTTCCATCAACTTCTGATACCTATTTTGTTTCCTCTTCTGAGAAAGATTCAACTATTCTCACTTGGACTGCCTTTGTTATTTGGATACTTTGGGTCTGTTGATTATAGCATGGTTATTCTGTATGTTATGGCTAATATTCACTTATAAGTGAGTACATACCATGAGTGTCCTTTAATCTGGATAATAAAGGTATCATTTTCTTTTAGGTATGAACCCATACCCTTTGTGACCACAACAGCCAAATCTATTCTGCAAAGAAGGGAATCTTCAAAGCAAAGGACTCCAAAGAGATGAAACAAAACCTTTACAAGTTGACAATGCCTTTTATCTTCCAAGCCATACTGAAAGTTCCCGTGGTGTTGGTTTGGACCCTTACATTTCTCTCCCTCTTACAAAGCTTGTTTCATGGTTTTTATTTGATGACTTGTTTGTTTCTGCTTGTTGTTTGCTTGCTTGTCACTTAACTGACCACAGTAAATTACATGCATTCACAGAACAATTTATATCTTTTTTCTTTTATTTTATCAGAGCAGCCCACACCTCAGAAACAATGACAAATTAACATATATTCAATTAATAAATGAATTAGGCTGTATGGAAATCATGTGATCTTATATACTACAGAAGTCCTAAGTTCTCTCTCCCTACATATATATATATATATATATATATATATATATATACTCCCTACATATATATATATATGTTCATTCTATCCCCTGAAGCTATACAATGAAAAGACAGGATACAGTAATGGCTATGGCAGAGAAACAATGTTATTAAAGTCTATAGTATCAATACCTGCCTTGAGTTCTGGTATTGCCTGCTATTGTGGTGATAATCTCTGAGTAGTTCTTACTTCATAGCTGTCTATGAGGGCTTTGTAAAGTCCTGGTCATACAGTGCTTCATATGGAACCCCTCTGAAAATTATGCTGATGGTTCAGTATGCATTAGATCTCATCATGACTGCATGTCTACAGGGGATTTTAGTCTGGTTTGGTACCTGTGGAACAGCACTTTTGAATTGAAGGGCACAGTTTCTGCCTTCACTGTGTCACTTTTGTATCCTCCAAAAAGCTACTTTTTCAGTTATTGCTTTCTCCTTCAGCATGATCCCATAATGTAGAAATGACTGATAAATATTATTAATAATCAGAAGAAAATGTTGACTAGCTAAATGATAGGGATGTAGAAATCTTTGGATAAAATAGGTCATGGCAAACTGGTTATAAGTTATTTAAACACTGAGAGTAAAACATAATTTTGGATGATAGGTAAATTCAATCATAGCTGCTTTAAACTAAAAATCGAACAGTATAATACAGGATTTGGTAAATGTTGTTTTTGTGAACATGAGAATGTTAGTCAAAATCAGTGGGGTTAAATCTTCCTATAATGTATTTATTTGTGATATTCTCTTCCTGACTTACTTCTCCCTCAGTGGACTGACGTTTTTTGGAAGGCTTTATGTGATGATAAATGTGAAGTAAGGCAAAGCATCTTTTTTTTTTTTTTTTGCGTTTAAACTCTTCTTTATCCTTTAATTATTATTAATCATTCCATTTGCTTACATCTCAAATGATATCCCACTCCCTGTTTATCCCCACAATCAACCCCCCCCATCCCATGTTATCCCACTTCCCAGTTACCCTTCCGCTACCCCCCATCCCACATCTGTCCACCCTGCCTTTTTCCTGTATGAGAGTGCTCATCTTGATCAGCAACAGTTTACATCAGTTCTTCATAGTGTGCCAAGGCAAGGAGAAACCACATTACCTGTACTTAGAAGACACTCTGAAAGTTAAGGCCAAGTACAATATACAATTTGTAATTAGTTACATTTCCAATCTCAAATTCTCTCTGGAGAAGCTCCATTGTTACTAGGTAAATTCTGTACATGTTTATTTGCTTGTTTGTTTGGGTTTTTTCTGCTATACTTCAGACGGAATATGATGGACTTTTATTGGATCTTCAGCTAATGTCTCTCAATAGCATATATGAACTTGGTAGTTCAGATAGAAGTTTGATTTGAAAGTAGATATTAAGGATCAAATAGTTCGAATGCCTAGTAGGAAACCTACATTGCTTTCTAGATGGTTTGTTTTATTCCCAAGGAAGGTAGAAGAATTATAATCTAGCAACAAGGCTGCTCTGATAAGGTATTACATCCAAAGATATGATTCTGCTGGAATGCAGACATTCTCTGGATTACAGTAACATCTGGCTGTAATATAGACATGCCATTAGCACACACGTTTCATCCCTAACAATGAAGGTAAGGGTAGTTTGTAGAAGGAAACAGCCATGTTTCAAAGTGACATCTTATTGAGGAGCAGACAAAGTAACCACCAGATATTGAACAGAGTGAGTCAGAGATAGGATAAATCCAACTCACAGGAGAAGAGAAGCTGCTGAAGAGGATGGAGAGAGAGAGAGAGAGAGAGAGAGAGAGAGAGAGAGAGAGAGAGAACTAGTTAATCTTTTAAAAGCCCAGTGAGCAGAACAAAAAGCAAGAATTGGGCCCAAGCCAGTGAACTTGGAGCTATCTAGCTATGCCACAGCTCTACATACCCAAATACCACCAGGAGAGAGCTGGTCTTCCAGGAGTTCTGACTAGCCTGTGAGCACAGGTAAGACCACCACTTCTACTGTGAGGGACCTGCCCGGAGCTCTCAGGACACAGGAAGCAAGGAACAGTGTGGGACAGGATCCTTCCAGTTTCCATCTGCACTTGGAACTGAACCTGTTCCACAGGTTCCATGCCCAAATAACACTGGGAGAAAGCTGTCCTTCCAGGAGTGCCAACACACCTGTGAAAATAGGTAAAACCAGCACTTCTGCTCAAATACCTGGCCCAAGAGGGACCCATCGAGAGTAATCAGGACATAGGAACCAAGGAACAGCCTGAGACAGGACTCTTCCTGTTTCTGTCTGCACCCCAGAGCTAACCATGTACCACAACTCTCCATACCTAAACTCCTCCTGGAGAGATCTGGTCTAATTGGAGGACTGACACACAGGCTTCCAGGAGGGACAAGCCACAGTTAGAGACAGCAAGACCAATTGACAAGAGATAACCAGATGGCAAGCGGCAAGTACAAGAATATAAGCAACAGAAACCAAGGCTACTTGGCATCATCAAAACCCAGTTCTCCCACCACAGCGAGCCCTAGATAGGCCAACACACCAGAAAAGCAAGACTCTGATTTAGAAATCACATTTCATGATGATGATAGAAGACTTTAAGGAGGACATAAATAATTCCCTTAAAGAAATACAGAAAACAGGTAGAAGCCGTTAAGGAAATATAAAAATCCCTTAAAGAATTACAAGAAAACACAAGCAAGCGAAGGAATTAAACAAAACCATCCAGCATCTAAAAAATGGAAATAGAAACAATAAAGAAATCACAAAGGGAGACAACCCTGGAGATAAAAAACCTAGGAAAGAGATCAGGAGTCATTGATGTAAGCATCTTGTAAGAATACAAGAGATAGAAAAAAGAATCTCAGGTGCAGAAGATACCATAGAAAACATTGATACAACAGTCAAAGAAAATGCTAAGTTCAAAACCCTTGTAACCCAAAACATCCAGGAAATCCAGGACACAATGTGAAGACCAAATCTAAGGATAATAGGTATAGAAGAGGGTGAAGCTTCACAACTTAAAAGGGCCAGTAAATCTCTTCAACAAAATTACGGAAGAAAATTTTTCTCACCTAAGGAAAGAGATGCCCAGGAACATACAAGAAGCCTACAGAACTTCAAATAGATTGGACCAGAAAAGAAGTGCCTCCCTTCACATAACAGTCAAAACACCAAATGCACTAAACAAAGAAAGAATATTGAGAGCAGTAAGGGGAAAAGGTCAAGTAACATATAAAGGTAGACCTATCAGAATTATACCAGACTTCTCACCAGAGACTATGAAAGCAAGAAGATCCTAGACAGATGTCATACAGACCCTAAGAGAACACAAATGCCAGCACAGGCTACTATATACAGCAAAACTCACAATTACCATAGATGGAGAAACCAAGACATTCTACGACAAAACCAAATTTACACAGTATCTTTCCACAAATCCAGCCCTACAAAGGATAATAGATGGAACACTCCAACACAAGGAGGGAAACTGCACCATAGAAAAAGCAAGAAAATTTGCTATATTCCACATTGGGCAGGAAAAATAAAAAATAAAAAAANTGTGTGTGTGTGTGTGTGTGTGTGTGTGTGTGTGTGTGTGTCACATACACACACATACACACATACAAATATGCCAAAAATAGATAAATGAATGAATGGGTTTCCCTCTTTCACATTAACACGTCCATTGATATTGTTATTGTTCTGGTCTTCTTTATGCAGCCATTTCTAAGAGTAGCTGTTTTATCGCTAAACTCCCCCTATGCCAGTTCTTCAATCTTTCTGCTTCCTTTTCTGTTATCGGAAAACCTAATTGGACACTATACAGTGATCATCAGATTGTGGGGAGCCCAACCCCAACTGATAAATATACATCACTGCTCCTGAATCAAATGGCTTAGACTCCTACTCTAAGCCGCTATGCCTCAAATTTGAGACTATAGACTCTACATACTTATAGTCACTACCAATTAGTTGAACTTTTGAAAGAATTTTTGTATGCATTTGAACAAATGTATTTTCTTAGTTTAGATTAAGTATGTTAAGAGTCTTGTGGGATCAATTTGGTTTTATAACAAATAATTAATATAGTGACTAAAATTCCACTTAAGACCATTATGAGTTTCTATTGTTTAATTTTATATTCTTCATGTAAAAATTAACTCTACCAATTTATTCTTTATCTATATTAATTCAGTAATAACCGAGTAAGGATAATTCATTTAATAATATTTTAAATGTCCTTTAATAGACATTTTATATAAGAGCAAAATATCACAGAATTATTTTACCTTAGAGTTATAAGGAATACCAAAGAGAAATTATTACCATTATGACTAAATTTTATGAGTGCCTAACTAACAACTTAATTATAGCAAGTTTAGTATGAAAATACAGTTAAATGCAATATATCAGTATATTCTGGGAATATTATAAAGATATAATCTTTACTTTGCTTGTGACATTCCCTCAAAATAAATTACATAAATTCTAAAATTTAACATGATGATATAAATTGTCAAACATTTCGATATATCGACAAAATATTAATTATTACATTAATTTTTCCAGTATACTGCTACATAAGAACTACACTATTGCAAACACCTGTAAAATGCAGAATATTTTTTCATATTTTATTGACTATTTTATTTATTTACATTTCAAATGTTATTTCTCTTCTCAGTTTCCTGTTCACAAGCCCCCTATTCCCTCCTTCCTCCCCCTGCCTCTATAAGGATGCTCCCCCACCTACCCACCCACTCCTGCCTAAGTGACCTAGTGTTCCCCTATCCTGGGCCATCAAGCCTCCACAGGACCGAGGGGCTCCCCTCTCAGTAATGCCAGATAAGGCAATCCTCTGCTACATATCCAGTGGGAGCTATGGGTTCCTCCCTTCCCCTCCCCCGTTCCCTGGGAATTTTGGGGGTTCTGGTTGGTTGATATTGTTGTTCTACCTATGGGGTTGCAAACCCATTCAGCTCCTAGAGTCCTTAAAATGTTAGCCAGTATCGATATTTATTTTCCATATAAATGTCTGTACAAACTTTTTGTAAGATAAACACCTTTTCCCCATTTCCTTATTGCTGCTTCACATATTACCAGCAGAGGGCAGCAAAGCATAGACCTTGACACCTTGTTAAAGAGCAAACAAGGAGGACTATCAGGGTAAACTGATCCAGTTTGAGCGCAGCTTGTGTGGCAGGTGACAGTTCTTTTGTACGGGATGCTTAAGATTAAATATAGAGGGTCTGCGACGCTCAAGTAACTCTATTTATTGCACCCATTCTTAGCTACCACTGTTAGGCTTCATAATCACTACACGTGTAGAGAAAGAGATCACTTAGGCTCTTCTTGCAGCAAAAATACAGCCTACTGAGTAAACAGTCTGAAATTTAAACCGAGTTTCTAAAAGTAAGGAAGATGAAAAATATAGGCATGTTTTTGTTTTGTTTTAATTTGGGTATGTTTTCAGGTTATTGCTGTGCAAGAATTATAGAATAATATGCTATAGCGAATCATTGCCTCATGTGTGATGGGATTATACATTTTAAAAATGGCAGTCATGCTTAACAATCAAGGCAAATAGGGCAATCTGTGTCTTGAATCAATCTTCTTCCCTCCCTCCCTCCCTCCCTCCCTCCCTCC
>NC_034592.1:53104427-53130606 GCF_900095145.1 Mus pahari
CTGGCCACTTGTGTGCCTGGCTTCTGCTTTCTCTCTTCTTTCCTTTCCTTTTCTCTTTTAACCCCTTTTTCTTTCTGTTCTCTCTCTTTCTCTCTATTTCTCTCTCTCTCTCTCTCTCTCTCTCTCTCTCTCTCTCATACTTCTCTGTTCCTTCTCAATGTCTTTAGCCTTTATCTGTTGTCATCACAGACACTAACCAATCTAAATCCTATCATTGTGCCTCTCTATCCAAGTTAAATTGGGCCAATCTCAGAAGAATCTACTGTTCGCCTGGTGAAGCAATGTGAGTTTGTTCTGTGTGACAAAGAGAATCAATCAATAAAGGATGATCAACAAAGTCGGGAGTATTGTTCTAGTGGAGGAGATATTGCACTGAATCGTACGCGCAGCATTCACAGCTGTAGGAAATTTTCTACTCCTCTAACTTAGAAAATGTTCATTATCTTAAGTTTGACAGTTGCAATAAGCTGAAAAAGGTAACAGGCAGAAGAAAGGAGACATTTTTTTCCCTGTCTTTAATACAAAGAGCTTCAGTGTATGTCAAGAACAGAAAATCCAGTAAAGGCATCTTTAGGAATGTTCTCTTATCAGTCTATTCCTTCGACCACAGGTCTAACAAAAAGTCTAGTTATGAGACAATTGTGTTACAAATAGAAATATTCTTTATAGTCTTCATCTAGTGAGAGCTCTTGAGGTCTGCTAAGAAATTTGGTAGACAAAGAACAACATGATGTTTTCTCACCAAAAACAGCTTTTATTAACCTCCTGGTGTTTGGCTCAGAGGGTTGTGATTATGATCCTGCTGACAACAGCCACCATCTGAGTGATGTTTTGACTCAAGTCAGGAAAGGCTGCAGGCAGGGAGGGTTTGTACTGCTGAGGGAACAGCCAAGGAATTAGCAAGAGGAAACCCAGTGTGTTCTCCTCCGCTGTCTGCTGCTGATGTTACCCAACTAAGCAAATACCTGGCGACTTACTACTACGGGCTTCATAATGAACTAATTATCTCAGGTACATAGAGCGATGCATTAGAGGATTCACCTGCCCTTCAGGAGCCTTGTGGTAGAGAGAAGGCTTACACAAACAGAACACAACACGATTTAAATGCTGAATTGAAGTGACTTCAGTCAGATAGCAATTGTAGTTTAGATAGTAAATGATTCTGCTTGATGTCTATGGGAGAAAAGAAAACTCCTCTGGCATAGACACACAGAGGATAAATGATCTACCTTGCTGTCTGTTGCAATTTACGTATCTCAAGCTGGTAAAATAAGAACACTGTTCCCATGGCACATATTCGTGCATTCAGATAAGTAAGATTTTCTACTTTGCTCTTTTGAAAATAAGGTAACTGGGATGTTGTGGGATGAAGTGATTAGTCTGGGACCAAATGTGTTAGGAGTTAGGCATGATATTTGAATAGACACACTGTTTTTATTATTACTATTACTCATATCCTCTAAAGAGTTGTGTGAGTAATTTAGCAAATCCTTAGTTAGAGCTATAGGAATAGTTAGTTCTACTAGATACCGGTAAATGCTAAAGAGATAAAAAAACAAAGCAAAACAGAGTGTCAAATGCTGTAGGCTCTCTGCGCTGGCCTGACTGAAGTGATACAATGTAGCCACTGTAGCTGACAAAATGATAAAGCAAAGCATCTTTACAGCAAACATTTCTTCCTGAGGTTGAAACTATTCCAATTCTTCCATTTCCAACACTTGAATATGTAAGTTTTCCCAATACTATCAAGTCTTGTACAATTCTTAAGGACCTATGAAATAGCTTTGATTGAGAAGTGTAGCTGTCCATCTGCAGAATGACCTCTCATGGAATACTTTGACCTCCCTGCAAAGGTTTAGTGTTCTGACTCAGGATGAGGTTTTACAATATCGGTTTAAGTCTACCATAAGGCTGGAGCTTCAGTTTCCAGATGATAACAAAAGGAAAAATTAATCTCTTATGCTCCACAAAGACAAAATATGCTAGTCCTTCATAATTCCTGCTTCACTAAAGCTCTGTCAGATGTTCTGGGCCAGAACGCTAAAGATAGATGCTCCGATGTTATAAAGAATAGTGGGGACTGGCCAGGCAGTCGGCTGAAGCTGTCTCTGTTACTTCTGTAAATTTTGGAAGCTGTGTTCCTGCTCTTCCTTCATATTCAAATAATATTTGTTCCTTCTCAGGTCTTCTATGGGGTTAAAAATAGATAGTCATAGTCTTACTATGATCTTAAATTATTTAGGACTTTAAAAGATGTTCAAAGTCTAAGAAGATGCTTTTAGTTTAATAATACAGATTAGGACAGAAAGTGATTTAGGTACAAAACTCTAAACTAGCTAAGATAGGATAGTTGATAAAATATGTTATTTAAGTTGCCAATATAAATGGATTGGATATTATAAAGGTATAACGTACCTTATAGTTTTTTAAATTATTATAATTGTATTCATTTTATATCCAAGAGGAAACAGAGCTGTTTATTAGACTAAAAACAAGGGAATTGTTAAGGTTTGGTCTTTTGCTATGTATTGAAATGCTAAATATTGTACCCTCAAGTCCTCATTGACAAGAGAATCTGCAGGTAGACCCAAGTGACAGCATATGACCTTGTTCCCCAAGTTATCCCTGATTGATGAATAAAGATGCCTACAGCCTATAGCTAAGCAGAGTTGAGATAAGCAGGATTTGGAGTTCCAAAGCTTGGGGTCTGAGAAGAATCATGAAGGAGAGAGGCAGAGGTGGGAAGAATGAAAACACCATGGATTAGATGAGTCATAAAAGCATAGCCGTGAAGGCTGTCCAATTGAAGTTAAGAGTAGACCAGACAGAACTTGGCAAATTATAACTTGGGATTATGGATAGGGAAATAGATTCTAATGATATAGATGGTAGATAATTGGCCAGCTCTTGTGCTAATTAAGGGTTATTATAAATATAAAAGTTCTGTGTCTCTTCTCTGGTACAAGAATATATCATGCCATGACACAGTGAACCTGCTCAGATCCTGGATGCCTGAGAGCTGTGGCCAATATGAGGAGAAGAATAGATGAGTCAGGGGAACCCTCAGCCAGCCAGCCAGTGCCAAAGAAGGCCATTCAAATTCACAGAGGGTGGGAAGTTGCCCTCGAATGACTTGGTCAACCAAAATGTTGGCAACCTTCTAAAAAATCCTTATAGTTTCTTGAATCATCTCAAGAGGCATGTCTAGGGCAGAAGAGGATTATCCCATAAGAAAAAGATGAGAAAAAACACTTAATTGGAAGGCAAATACAAAACCAAATTTCAAAGACAGACTATGTTGGAACTCTCCAATGAGTACTACCCAAGTCTGAAGGTAGATTATAATTCAAGTCTCTCTCCTGACTTGAAGAGCAATGATATGTCCAGCTTCTCTTTTTTTTTTGGGGGGGGAGGACATCTCCAGAGGTCTAGACCATAACAGAAACAATGTCAAGCCAAGATAAACCAAGAAAAATTAAGTTACCTCCTCATGAAGGGACCAGCTGTCTTGGTGGTGTCCATACCTCAATAACTGAGGGGTGATACAGGGTAGGGTATGATCCCAGATGAGCCCCTACATGTTGGGATCTAGGAATCACCCACAAACCACACAGACTCTGGTCTCAAACAAAAAGATGGTTTACTGAATGCACACCCCAAGATTGATCTATCAGATGCAGTCTAGACTAAGGAACTGAGACTACAACTTCAAACATTTCCCAGGGCTAGTTTCTATAGGCAAAACTCACAATGAGCTCATATGCAGGTGCAGGCATGGTTGTGGCATGGTTTGCTCTTTCTCAAGCTGTTTTGGTATTTTTAGAAATACCATTTTAGGCTGAAGATTAATTTGACTGGTCCTAAGTGGAGGCTGCAGTTGGGGGAATTTCTAAGAACAAACCTCAAAACGTAAGAGGATATGTGGTCAACTTAATCCTGTTCTGAGCCCAGTTATTTTTCTGTGTCAGCAACCAAGCTATATTCAGTGTCAGCAGTAATATAAAGTGACTTGCAGGCATGAGGCAAAATGGCTACAGTTATGCCAGGGAAGCAGGCTTCAACAGTACCAAGAGAAGTCACTACTTCTTTTCTATCAACTTAAAACCCTACAGTATAAGGAAATGATAGTCCCAATCATTAGGACACCAAAGACTTAAAAAATGAAAAGTTCCTATCAGGAGCCTGATGAGCCATCTAATAAAGCCGTGAAAGTCAAGCAATGGAGACCTCAGGATGTTGGAGATGCCAGGATTGTGAATATCCTCTGAGGAAAGCTGTAGGCATGGAGTGATGGATGCTTAAGAAAGAGGCTATTCATGTTGTGGAGATGGAGGGGTAGTTGAGTTCTTCAAGTCTTTGGAACCCAAATAATACAATCACTAGCTCCAGATTCATAACAGGAACCTTCAGCATCTCAGGTTTGTCCTGCTGTTTTATTCCTTCTTTTGTTTGTTTTTTTCTTTGCTATTCCTTTTTAAATATGAATATTTATCCTTTGATTTAAAAATGGAATATTTTATTAAAGCATTTGCCTTAGTTAGCGTTTTACTGCAATGAACAGATACCATGACCAAGGCAAGTCTTATAAAAAAAACATTTAATTGGGGCTGGCTTACAGGTTCAAAGATTCAGTCCATTATCATCAAGGTGGGCACATGGAGTATCAAGGCAGGCACTGTGCAGGCAGAGATGAGAGTTCTATGTCTTCATCCAAAGGCGGCTAGTGGAAGACTGACCTCCAGGCAACTAGGGTGGGGGTCTTAAACCCACATCCACAGTGACACACCTACTCCAACCAGGTCACACCTATCCCAACAAGGCCACACTTCCAAATGGTTCTACTCCCTGGTCCAAGAATATACAAACCATAACAGCATTTGATTTGCTTTTCTCTTCTAAAGCTCACACAAAAGTATCGCTTTGATCTCAGAAGAAACATGGAGTTTCGAATTTTAAGCATTGCCAGAAATCTTTAAGTATTTGGGTTCTGATGAAATTAGACTGGATGTATTTTTGTGTTACTAGAAGCCATGACATTATGGGGAAATAGGTGGGAGGTTATTGTAAGATGATGACTTGCGTTCCCAGTTGACAAGAGGTGGAGTTGTAATTGTTAGTGTTAATTTTCAGTTTGACAGCATCTGGAATCACCTAGGAGACAAACGTCCAGGCACACTTGTAAGGCATGAGCTAGATGAAGTTTGCCTGTGGACATGCTTGTGGGAACTTATCCTGATTAGGTAAATTGATGGGAGATTTACCTTAAAAATGGGTGCCATCACTGCCTGACTACATCCCAATTGAATCATGGTATGCAATATTTTTATTGTGCTATTAGTTTTGATTTGCTGAGGTTGTAAAGACTTTATTTTATTTTACTTTTTTGCTCTGAAGGAAGTTTTTAATATTGTGAAAGACGAAAAGAGACTACATACTACTTCTTATTGTGTTGAACACTTGCAAGGCAATTGTCACCTGGGCTGCATTAAGATCAATGTATAGATAAGTGCTGGTCCTTTTAGCTACTGTGTGATCATGTTAGGATTGCCACCTAGGACTATGGGTAGTAAGTAGAAATCTAGTGCCTAGTCTAGACTTGGCTGATCACATTATTATGATATGGGACCTGTGATATTTCTAGAAAATGTCATTGAATTTTATAATTTTATTACCTATGTCTGCTAAGTATACCATTACTAATCAGGGCTATAAGTTTTTGAATTCTTTTTATTTTCTAATGGAGTCTTGGCACATGCTGTTACTACAGTTCTCAGCTCTATATGTGGGTAATGGACTCCAGAAATTCAAATAACCCCATTAAAAATGGGGTACAGAGCTAAACAAAGAATTCTCAAGTGAGGAATACTGAATGGCTGAGAAACACCTGAAAAAATGTTCAACAACCTTAGTCATCAGGGAAATGCAAATCAAAACAACCCTGAGATTCCATCTCACACCAGTCAGAATGGCTAAGATAAAAAATTCAAGTGACACAGATGCCGGCGGGGTTGTGGAGAAAGAGGAACACTCCTCCATTGCTGGTGGGATTGCAAGCTTGTACAACCACTCTGGAAATCAGTCTAGCTGTTCCTCAGAAAATTGGACATAGTACTACCGGAGGACCCAGCAATACCTCTTCTGGGCATNTACCCAGAAGATCTTCCAACTGGTAATAAGGACACATGCTCCACTATGTTCATAGCAGCCTTATTTATAATAGCCAGAAGCTGGAAAGAACCCAGATGTCCCTCAATAGAGGAATGGATACAGAAACTGTGGTACATTTACACAATGGAGTACTACTCAGCTATTAAAAACAATGAATTTATGAAATTCTTGGGCAAATGGATGTATCTGGAGGATATCATCCTTAGTGAGGTAACCCAATCACAAAAGAAGTCACTAGATATGCACTCACTACCATATTCTAGATTGGACAGTCTATATTCTTTGGAATGTTCTTTCTCAAAAAGAAACTGGCCATTCCTAATATTCCCTTTGTCTATCTGTCTGTCTGTCTATCTATCTATCTATCTATCTATCTATCTATCTATCTATCTACCAATCATCTATATGTCAGTTTATTTTTGCAGCTTATAGCTCCTATGGATAAAGAGGATGCTGTAAAAAGTATTTAATAAATCCTGGTGCTGTTCCTTCCTGTCTTTGACCATGTATATTCCTGAATGAAAGATGCACACACAACTTCTATATTTTAATATGTGCTAAGTAGCACAATAAATGGGCAACTGTGTAGCACCCATGATGTTAGAATTGACCTTCTACTGATATCCTCAAGTTATTACATATTAATTATTATGTTCCATCTTGGCTGTTCTTAACTCCAATTAGTCAGCCCTCTGGGCCACGTTCTCTTGGCCCAGAGCCCAGCCAGGGTGTTCTTGCTTCTCTATCCCATGGTGGCTCTGTCTCTACTTCCTCATTGTCCCTAGACTTGGCAATCTAAACCCCTCCTATGTCTCTTCTCCCCAGCTATTGGCTGCTGGCATCTTTACTTACCAATTAGAATTAACTAGGTAGATGTCCAGTAGCAACATGGAGACTCCAAATCTTGGGGGGGGGGAGCACTTAGCATTACAAAAAACAGCAAAAGACGAAACCTCAACAAGAGGACACAAGTATCTGTCAGAGATGGGGGATGATACTTGTAGCCCAATATTTGTGAACAGGAGGCTAGATTGAGAGAGTCCAATATGGGCTGAAAAAGTTAAACACATACAAATACACACAGAAGCACACCAACACATATACACAAAGATGGAAAATGCAGGGTAAGTTCTAACTTGAAACCTGCTCATCTCTAAGAATTATAGGTAGCTAACTACGGCAAAGTGGGATTGATGCTTGGCCAGTAAGAGCAATCATTTACTTCATGCCTCTGTAGTCCCTGAGCAAGCTAACATTCATTACTGCTCCTGAACCATGTTTCCTCATGCAGTGTGTGTTTATGTGTGTTCCTGTGTTTTCCTAATAATGTAATTTAATAATCACCATAACCCAAGTAAACTCTGTCAAACTTTTGTATGTTACCCAGAATATGGTAGAGGAAAGGAGGATTTACATTATTGCTATAAGCCTAGCCTACATATATTTTCTCCAATAAATTTGAGAGTGATTGTACAGACTTTAGATTTCTGGAGCAAGTGCCTAAGTGACATTTTATCTTAGCCATTTGTAATATTCACATCTTAGCTCTTCTGGTGACCCAATTCTCAGACAAAATTCTTCAACAACATGAGCAGACAGTATTTGGTTTGTTTTAACAACACTTATTTATTTTTATTTTAAATGTTTTGCCTTCATGTATATATGTAGAGCACATGCAGGCTTGGTGCCCAGAGAGGCCTGAAGAGAGTGTCATGTCTGCTAGAATTGAAATTATGGTTGTGAGCTACCATGTCTAACTGGTCTCCTGTAAAAGCTGAAAGTACTCTTAACTGCTGAGCTATGAGTCTAGACCCAGTACTTGTGTAACTTAATTGTACTGAAGTATTTATTATTCCTGTTTTAGAAGTATTCATGTATGTATATATGTATGCATGGGTCAATGCTTTTAGGTACCGATAACATAGAACCCAGAAGAGAGTGTCCAATATCACTAAAGTCACTAAAAGCTAAAGTCACTGGAAATTTTTTCCCCAATTTTTATTAGGTATTTACTTCATTTACATTTCAAATGCTATCCCCAAAGTCCCCTATACCCTCCTTCCCCTGCTCACCTAACCACCCACTCCCCCTTCTGGCCCCTGGTGTTCCCCTGTACTGGGGCTTATAAAGTTTGTAAGACCAAGGAGCCTCTCTTCCCAATGATGGCTGACTAGGCCATCTTCTGCTACATATGCAGCTAGAGACATGAGCTCTGGGGATGCTGGTTAATTCATACTGTTGTTCCACCTATAGGGTTGCAGATCCCTTCAGCTCCTTGGGTACTTTCTCTAGCTCCTCCATTGGGGGCCCTGTGTTCCATCCAATAGCTGACTGTGAGCATCCACTTCTGTGTTTGCCAGGCACTGGCATAGCCTCACAAGAGACAGGTATATCAGGGGTCCTTTCAGCAAAATCTTGCTGGTGTATGCAATAGTGTCTCTGTTTGGTGGCTGATTATGGGATGGACCCCTGGGTGGGGCAGTTTTTGGATGGTCCATTCTTTCTTTTCAGCTCCAAACTTTGTCTCTGCAACCCCTTCCATGGGAGTTTTGTTCCCAGATCTAAGAAGGGGCGAAGTCTCCATATTTTGGTCTTCTTTCTTCTTGAGTTTCATGTGTTTTACAAATTGTATCTTGGGTATTGTAGGTTTCAGGGCTATTATCCACTTATCAGTGAGTGCATATCATGTGAGTTCTCTTGTGATTGGGTTACCTCACTCAGTATGATACCCTCCAGATCCATCCATTTGCCGAGGAATTTCATAAATTCATTGTTTTTAATAGCTGAGTAGTATTCCATTGTGTAAATGTACCACATTTTCTGTTTCACTGGAAGTTTTGAGCTGTCTGAACTCTAGCGCTGGGAATCAATCTTGATCCTATATGAGAGCGGGATACACTCTTAACTACTGAGCTGTCTCTTCTACTCTAAACCCCAACACCTTTTAGGCAGTATTTAGTTTTTAAAATCATGAATTATATAAATCATCATTGTAAGTAGGCTTGCATCATTTAACTGCATCAAGAAAGACGCGCCACAACAGGATTCTTCTGCAGACATTTATAACGGGTTTGATTGCTGAAGCGAAAAGATCCCCGAGCCCGAAAACTGGTGTTGCTTAAATAGGCCTAAGAGGGATGTGTCACTCCCTGATTGGTGCTCACTATATACCCTCATTTGCATGCTCCGGGCTTGAGCTGTGATTCATCATCTGTGCTGTTTGAGCATGTGCACAACAGTTGTCAGTTAGTTGGCCTAACTGACAACAAGCCCCTTCGGGCTCAGGAGTCATCCTGTAAAGGCGTATGTGGCTTCCCACAGTCTTTGACTTAAAAGGGATCACCCATTGTATGTTGAAAACGTCAGAAATTTCAAAGGTATTTAATACACCTGGCATAGTGTAACTCATAAGTTAATAACCCAGTAGACACTAGATTATGAGATACTCATGATTCCAGTTGCAGGCTAAGAACTGTGTCTCATGATGCTGTTTAGCATCACAATGGAACATCATTCTTCCTACCAGTAGCTTAGGGAAAAATATCAATTTAAAGTAGAGTTGCTACTTAACATATATTTCTTTTGCACCATTGTAAAGTCACAATATTATAATCTTAACCATTACAAATGGTGGAGCATATTTATACCTTTTTTTTGTTTATAAAAAGAGATCCTCTATCTTTTTAATCACTGACTATTTGAAAAAATGATTATAGTATTTGGTTACTGGAATTTTAAGATCACTAATTGCCTTCAGATAGCCTTAACAAAACACTTGGAAAGCGAATAGAACACTTAAACACACTTGATCTACCTCTCAGAAAAATGGTATTAGATGTCTGTGCTTCTTGCCTTTCTCCCCCAGTCATTTCACATGCATCCACAGCGGAATCCACTTTATTTGAAGATGATGTCTTCAAAGTAGGGGATTTGAAAAATGTACTTAAATGAAAAAATTTGGAGAAGCTATGCATTGACAATCAATTTTTCTACAACATTAAAGAAGTCTGACATTAAACATTACAAGGACTTACCTATGGTTCACTAGGCTTTGGCGTATGATTTAGGTATTGCATTGCTTTATTATGTATGCATTTTGGAGAAGAGAATATAAAATGCTATAGGTTGGCAATCCAACAACCATTTGCATTTGAGAGCCAATGTGTTCACACAGTTACGTACGTTCCTTTTAAAAAGTGGGAGGAAGTGAGCCTTAGGACTCATTTTACAAAAAGGAACAAGGTGGAAATCCTGTGGCTTTGGGAATCAACACATACGAATAGTTTCTATGCAGTACAAATTTTAAGTTTTATATCCATTGAAAAAGAAGATGCTTTGTGAAATCTCTGTAAGCAGTGAAGTGTTTATTCTGAATAAGACTCCAGGGAATAATCTTATAAGAGATGCACACTGCTTTCATAGAAAACCCAAGGGGATAGTATTCATAAAGCATCATTCTAGCATGAGAGAAAAATGACAACCAAGGCAAATTTCCTCATGGAATTGAAAAGGAAATGCTTCATTCCTGACTTTTCCTCTCCTTTACCCCAAATGTAAAAATCTATCATTTTATGGTATCCAAAGATTGATAGCCTTCCTTCATTCACTCTTTGATCCTTCACAGCTGTTCCCAAGTGTTACCACTTTTCCATCTAGCTAAATGAAACTCACTACAGAACTGAAAGCTTTTAAAATGATGTCAGACCTCTTAGGTCATGTAATCTCTATCACATGCTCTGTGAATGGTGATGCTTGTTATAGGTTTAAGTCTTGCATAGAGGGGGCACACAGATCAGTGATAAGTTGTCAAGTGTCAAAGCATTTGAATGATTAAATATCTTGTAAATTACTATGGATACATGGTTATCTCTGTAAGGAAGTCATGTTCCCTGACTGGCATTTGTTTTTCAGAGAAAGGGAGAGGCTTGAAATTATAATGAGGTGAGAGCTTTAAGCCTTTGGAAACAGTTCACTGAGAACAACAAGTGGGACTTTGTTTATTTTAAGTGTGGGTAGTCATTGTCTAGATGTCCCATCTCTTGTTTTGATGACAGTACAGATGGTTATTTCTTAGTTCAAGTCCTGTAAGTTCCTTTTCTGTCTTTTCCTTGTTTTGGGTTTTTGTACTTCAGTATCCCATATCCACAGACAAAATGGAAGTAGTAGGAACAAGTAGCAATTTCAGAGTTTTTCACTTGCTCATTGTGGCAGCAGATAAAAACACCTGTGTCAGCTAAGACAAAAGAATGGACAACCCACAGACTGCCCCACCCGGGGGTCCATCCCATAATCAGCCATCAAACGCAGACTCTATTGCATATCCCAGCAAGAACTTGCTGAAAGGACACTGATATAGCTATCTCTTGTGAGACTACGCCAGTGCCTGGCAAATATAGAAGTGGATGCCCACAGACATCTATAGGATAGAACACAGAGACCCCAATGGAGGAGCTAGAGAAATTACCCAAGGAACTGAAGGGGTCTGCAACCCTATAGGTGGAACAACAATATGAACTAACCAGTACCCCCAGAGCTCGTGTCTCTAGCTGCATATATAGCAGAAGATGGCCTAGTCGGCCATCATTGGGAAGAGAGGCCCCTTGGTCTTGCAAACTTTATATGGCCCAGCACAGGGGAATGCCAGGGCCAAGGAGTGGGAGTGAGTGGGCAAGGAAGCAGGGTGGGGGGAAGGGTATAGGGGTCATTTGGGATAGCATTTGAAATGTAAATGAAGAAAATATCTAATAATATAATTTTTAAAAACTTTAAAAAAAAAAACACCTGTGTCACAGCTTTAGAAAGACAAAGCAGGATTTGTGTTTGATGTAACTTCTGAGAAGACAATGATTTTGCAAAATACATCCTTGGCAGAATTTAAATGATAATGATGCTCCTTTCATTGACTAAAAATAGTAGCTCTGCAAATAAGTCTCTGAAAATGTCTCCTTTTACACAATTGAGTAGCGCTTGGCATATTTGCAATAATGATGGAAATGATCAGAAGGATTAAGGCCAGTGAACAGTGAAGAGATGTTATTGTATTGATGGCATGGAAAGTTGGCTAGCTAAAGAAGTGGTCATAAGGCCAAACATTGCATCACATTATATCACAGAAATAGACTTTTGAAGGACTTTTTGAATCGACTCTTATTAGGTGAGATAATTTTTAAAGTGATCTGAAAACCTCTATAACTTTAAGGAAAAACATTGCAGGACTTTGAGATTACTATTTCTCTGGCATCTTACACATATTGAACACTGCAGGAGTAGACAGTGGAAATAAAAAAAATAGCTATGAGAGTTATAAATGAAAAGGAAATTCAAGCAAGTTATCAAGATGATTTATTCCATTCAGGAAGCCCTATAGGCAAATCCTTTTACAGAATGCTGAAGTTGGTGTATTTCCAGTGGTGGATGAGGTTTCCTACATATACTCAATTATTTCATGAAAAGAGTCACAGGGTCCCCAATGGAGGAACTAGAGAAAGTACCCAAGTACCTGAAGGGGGCTGCAACCCTGTAGGTGGAACAACAACAGGAACTAACCAGTACCCCCGGGGTTTGTGTTTCTGGCTGCATATGTAGCAGAAGATGACCTAATCGGCCATCAGTGGGAATAGAGGCTCCTTGGTCTTCCAAACTCTATATGACCTAGCACAAGGCAAGGCCTGGGCCAAGTAGTGGGAGTGGGTGGGTAGGGGAACAGAGGTGGGGGGAGGGGTATGGGAAACTTTCGGGATAGCATTTGAAATGTAAATAAAGAAAATAATAATAAAAAAGGAAAAAAAAAAAAAGAGTCAGAGGAAGAACCATTACTCTACTGTACCTGCCACATTTCCAGTTTACTGTATTGAATTGCCATAAGAGACTTAGGCCTATAAGATGGACAATTATTGATGATACATTTGACCAAGGTCAAAATATTTTAATAATTCATGACCCTGTCCATGTAACATTATAGAAGAAAGACATGACTCTAAGTTAATTGGTGGCTTATAGTAGAAGCTTGGATGTGTGGTGTATTTTCTACAATATAGAAAACTGCATGTCTAAACTTAATAGCATCTTTCTATGACTCTCCATTCTGTTTCCCATCCCCCTATGGCCATGACAGTTTTCATCCACCTTTAAAGATAGTTTTCTTACATGCCATGCTCATGGATATCATGCTTTCTGGAATTAAGATTTTGTTTATTTGTTTCTTTGTTTGTTTTGCCAAAATTGAATGTGAAGAAAAGTCAAAGGAAGAAAAGTTTGCTTTAAAAGTTAAGCCTTAAATACAGCTTGCAAGAGTAAGCCTGCCAGCATAAACAGGGAAATGTTCTTAAGACCCCAGCCCTAGATGAAGAGCTATAGCTTCTTTGAGAATGTTATAGATGTACTCTGTTTATATGATTTCCATCCCATCTTTTTCTTCCAACTCCATTCTTGTCCCCCCACTCCAATTCAAATCCGTGACCTCTTCTTCTATAGTTGTTATTATTATATGTTGTACAACTGTATACACCCATAATCTACTGAGTTAATTCAGTTTTATTTGTATGTACATATGTTTCAGGCTAATGACTTGGGACTGAATAAATCATCAAGGGGCTTTGGAAGGACTATTTCTCTTTCTATAGCCATTTCTATGAATTCCCCAACATCAGTGAGAAACAGCTCCAAAAACCTGCAGGTCTCAGAAAGTAAAAGTGCTGATTCCAATATTCTTAAATAAAACAGATATTCATAAACATTAACCTTGAATTATTAATTTGATTATTAATATATCTTCCTTTGGGCCCCATATATCATGAGAGATTTGCTTGACACTTAACAAAATACGGCCATTAATAAACCCTGTGGTATTCTGTCTTCAGATCTTCATTCATTCTTTCTTTCTGTCATCTTGCAATTGATTTATATGTAAGTTATTCCTCATTAAAGAGAGGACTTTATACCTGTTCCCAGCAGTAAAGCAGTGGTATTCAGATAGTCTCTAAGAGTCCATTCAACAAGAGAACCTAGCCAATCCATATGAAGTGTGCTTAGAGTTTTCATCAAGTTAAATCAAGTGTACTGTCAAGAACGTTTTGAATTAAATGTTTGAATCAAAGTACATTATCAGAATTTTAAATTTTTAAATTGCAATGGTGACTTCTTTTTTTTTTTTTAATGTTTTACTTAGAAAATTTAAAAGTCAATCAAAATCATGAGGGGCAGTGCCATTCTATCATAATTTTAAAATATTATTGAGTTCATTACTTTTGAGACATTGAATTATGTAAACTTTGAAAAAGAATATTTACTTTAGGATATGGAGTCACATGGGGATGAAATGCAGGTTTGCCTCCTCGCCTATATGCAAATCATTCCTATTGGTTTGGTTTGCTAGTACAAAGGAATTCTGGTGCCCTTGAGGGCTATTTTCAATTTTTACTTCTTCTCTTATGTTCCACAAACCTCACTTCACTGTAGCCTGTAGTGCCTTGAAGTCTAATAACCCCTGTTCGGTGATTTTTCAGATCATCTATAGTTTTCAGCCTCCCATTATTAATGAGCAAAAGAATACTATCCACCTGAATTTCAATTTTCTTAAATAAAGAGAAATGTTATAAGAAAGAGACGAGAAGTTAGAAAAGATTGATTAGTTTAATACGATGACATTCTATTTCACTGAAAATGGAGAAGTACACATTTTTATTTTAGACATAATTTTATTGGAGAGTACTATTTATTGTCATTTATAGCTATTAAGATTAGAAATAAAAGGAAATTTATGCACAATAAATGTTTAGACTCAGGTACTTTTAAGAGGTTATAGAATGTTCTGTGATTTTAATTGTTTATTCATGTAGTCATTAGGTATCACTTAATTATAAAGTCACTTTGTAGATAAGCACTATGCTACTACCAAAAATATGATTAATTAGAATATGTATTAAGTAAGTGTTTTCCACTAGATAACCATACATATTGCATTAATTTAGTTATTCATTCACCAGGAATTATTCATGTCTGTGCTACATGCAAATGCATAGAAAAACCAAAATGAGAAGGCAGATGCAGGGACATTTACTTCACATGAAATAATATATAATAATAAGCAGAGGAGAAGAAATATTCCATTGACAAAAGATACCCAGTGTTTTCTTGTAATTTCATAGGAAGCTTCTGGAAGAAGAAATATTTGAGTTCAATATTTAACAAACACCAAATTTCCTTCACAAATCTAAAGATGTGTGTGAGGGCATAGATAAATTTTTCAAAGAAGAAGTGAGGAAAATCATTTGGGGAAGAGCATAATATAGTGAAAAATAAAACAGAAAAAGAAATGTATCCTGCTGAGCAAATATCACGGAATTTAATAAGAGCACACTATTGGAGAACCTTAGGTTGAAAAGTCCAAGAAATTTACCCTTATTTTAATGATTGTTTTCTGGGTGTATTGTGGCTCCAGTCTGCGGAGTTAGGGAAAGTATAAAGCTATTGAAGAATTCCAGATATGAAATGACAGCTGGAGAGATTGCTCACCAGTTTTTTGTTTGTTTGTTTTTGTTCGTTTTTTAATTTGTTTTAGTATTAAACATTTCATTTAAATGTTTTAATGTAAAAAATACACAAATACAGATTATCTTATAGAGAACAAGGCAGTGTTCTACATGACAAAAAATAAAACAAATTCCTAAAGTACGTACTGGCAACAAAGAGACACAAAGTAGACATCCATCCAACTGCATGTGATAAACTGATCTTATCACAAGCTTATGCAAAAATAAGTGATTTCTAAGACACCAAGTGCCAATCACTCTGTCTGCCCACACCGGCATCCCCCTCATGAGGATTCTGAGAGAAGGTTTACTGACATACAGAGAGTTGGCCTGGCACTTACGGACTGAAAACTAGAACTGTATTAAAATAATTTGTAGTGGCTCTGTATAAAACATACGTAGTAAGTCTTATTAGTTATCAACAACAACAACAAAAAAGGATTTAAAAACAAAGACCACCATTAATTCTGGTTAAAACCTCATCAAAGAAAGATGCTCACCAATTATAAATTATTGGTCAAAAAGAACAGCTTTTGTTGGGGATGAGGGTAGGGAAGACACATAACTTGAATTAACCATTTAAATTTGTTGACGAATGTGTGATAGTTCATTGACTACCCCTTGTTCTTACAAAGGACCTGGGTTCAATTTCCACAGTCCACATAATGACTAGCAACTGTCTGAAGTTGCAGTTTTAGGTGATCTCATGCCTACTTCTAGGTTCTGTACCCAGCAGACTCTCAGGTGGTGTACAAACACTGATGCAGACAAAAGTCACATGAACATTGATTTTTTTTTTTTTTAAAAAAGGGATAAAAAGAACATAAGTCAATGGAAGTAGGAGAAGAGCTTGAGTAAATGTGTTTTGAGACAATAGAATAGGGTTAATGTGCGATGTGATGATAAAGAATGAAAAAGGAGAGTCTAAAAATATTGTCAGAATTTTCACATGGTTGACTGAGTAGGAAATTAAACCAATATCTGCAGTGGGGAAAAATACTACAAGCTTGGGATTTGTCAGTGAATGGCATATTGTTAAGATTCTTGAGTCTTGGTGGGGTAGGGTGTGGTGGGGACATCCTCTTGGAGACCAGGGGTGAAGGAGTTATAGGATGACAAGCAGTTGAGGGCAGACTAGGAGGGGGGATGAAGACTTGACTGTAAAAGTAAAGATTAAGGAATAAAAATAAATAAATAAATTGTAAATTTTTAAAAATATATTATTTTTCAAATGGTAACTCACTTTACAGTGAGTATGCTGTTAGACTGCAAAAGGTATTTATTTACATGAACCATTTCTATTGTTCATTTTGTGTAATCTCTTGATGCTGAAATCTATCCAAGCAGGTAGCTTCCTTCGTACATTATCCACTCAAATACAGACAGTTTTGATGATGATAAAGCTATAGCCAGGAAAATTGGATACACCTTTAGAGCTCAAAACACCCCCCCATTAAGTTCTGAATCTGAACGTAAAAAGCTTTCAGTTTCTAAATACACTCAGTCTTGAAGATGAATGAGTATATTTTAACATTAATCATTTTCAAGTATAGGAAGAAAATAGATTTATGTGTTCCTGAGAGAAAACACCGGGGGAACAGTTTAATCTAAGCAACTTTCATTGAGGATATCACTATATGTTTAAATGTAGTCTGATGACTTGTTTGATTTTTTTTTTTAATTAGTAATTCATTTGGAGATGCAAAGATGAACTCTGAAAAACTGACCCAAAGAGGTGGTAGACATTTACAGACATACCCTGATTTCTGCTTGCAAAAATTGCGGGGAGCCTGGGAAAGGCTCTTTTACGTGACTATTTGCCTGTTCAGTGGCAAAAACTCTTATAACCTTGCTGGACAGAGGTGAGTAAATTGATGGTTGTGTTATGCGGGCTCCTCAGGACTGATGGGCCATGGTCTTGAACATTGATGGCTGCTGACCATCCTTATTCACTGAAATAAATGTCAGTGTTTTTACTGTTGCATTCGTTTTTACTAGATCAGCCAAGACAACAATTGACAATTTTATACCCAAGTGTCTCTTTGCAACCCCCATGAGACTCGTTTCCCCCTACTACTTCTCAGTCCCTTTTGATTTCCTCAGCATAATTCCCACTCAAGGTTAGTGAGGTCATGGGTTTGAAACAGCTCAGCATTTTATAATCAGAATAGGAATTTTGTCATATCTTCTCATTCCTTTGTATAATGCTTTCTCTCTACTAGAGATATAGCCCTCTGGCTTCCAACTGTGAAACGATGATGATGATATGACAGGTCCTCTATCTCAAGTAGATGCTCTCAGCTTTCCATTGCAATAAAATCTCACTCGGGATCCTAGACATGGAAATATACGCAATATATGTACAAAATCTCTAGACCCTCTTGGAGCTGAGTGCTAATTATAAAAACTGAAAAAGTGAGTGGGAAGAAGAAAACAAATAACAGTTAAACCCACCCCAAAAGTTGAAGTTTCTCATTTGGTTGAGTAATTATTTTTGTGAGTTTTATATAGACAAGAATAAAGGTTTTTGTATGTAATTCTCTTGAAGAATGGACATGAGACAATAATTTGCTTTCTTGGAATTGATGTGTAACTATTCATCATTACTGAAGATCTTTTAGGATGAGAAGTTGAATCTCTCCGTCTCCCTCTCCCTCTCCCTTTCCTTCTCCCTCTCCCTCTCCCCCCTCTCTCTGTCTGTCTCTGTCTCTGTCTCTGTCTCTGTCTCTCTCTCTCTCTCTCTCTCTGTGTATATGTGTGTGTGTGTTTGTGCATGCATGTCTCCCCTGAGTGTAAGTGTTTTTCTGTGCTATTCTGTACGTTTGTGTGGTGTGCATATGTCTCTGAGTGTGTGTGCTGTGTGCTTATTTAGTGTACACATGTATCTGAGTGTCTATACGAGGTACAGATGTGGTTTGTATGTGTCCATGCTGGTCTGTTTCTGTGATGCTCACATGTCTGAGTATATCTCTGTGTATCCTTTTGTATGTTATCTGTGTATCTGTGTGTGGATGTGTTTGTGCGCTTGTGTGTACTGTGCCCATGTGTTCATATCTCTCTCTCTCTCTCTCTCTCTCTCTCTCTCTCTCTCTCTCTCTCTGTGTGTGTGTCTATACACACACAAACACACAATTTTTTATATGTGTGATATATGCGTGTCTCTTTNTATCTGTGTGTGGATGTGTTTGTGCGCTTGTGTGTACTCTCTCTCTCTCTCTCTCTCTCTCTCTCTCTCTCTCTCTCTCTCTCTCTCTCTCTCTCTCTCTCTGTGTGTGTGTCTATGTATGGGTGATATGTGCATTTTTTATATGTGTGATATATGCGTGTCTCTTTCTCCTGCTCTGTGTGTGTGTGTGTGTGTGTGTGTGTAAATTTAAATACCAGAAAATAAAGAGAGAAAATAATTGTCAGGGCTCTGCAGAGGCTTAAGGAGAGAGTGCGTATTTAAATGTATGTTCTTGGACACTGAGATAATACGAAGACAAAGACAGCAGAGTTGAACTCAACTTGCTGCTCCAGTCTTATCACCATCTTCCTCAGCACACTGAATTTGTCCTTCTCTAGAAATGAACTTAAATCCATCAGATTTTTCAATACTTTGTGGAAAACATATCATACTTCAGCTGCTATCTATGTTGCTTAATCACTAGTTCTTCTGAAAAAAAAAAAAAAGACAACGAAACGAATTGTAAACATTTTCTAGGGAAGTTATGATGCTTTTTCCTACTTATAAATATGGGACAAATCTTCATTGTACCTAATACTGATCAAAGTTTTTCATTGACTAAACTATCTTGGTATTTAAAAGTATTTATTTTAGAAACCGAAGGTTGTAAAACAGCAGATCTTAATCTGTGGTTCGCAACCCCCATAAGGGTCACGTTTCAGATATTTACATTAAAATTCATATGTAGCAGAATTACAGTTATGAGATAGCAACAAAATAATTCTTTTGGTTGGGGTCACCACAACATAATACTGTATTAAAGGGCTGCAGCATTAAGGAGATTGAGAACCACTGTTGCTATGGTCCTTTCAATCTCATATTTCTTGAGTCTTAGTACCAGTCTATGTGTGAATCTCAGAGCTTAATGTATAAAATAAGCACTGGGCTCTGTAATTAATGTTTTGGTTTTCTATTGCTAGTTACCTCTGACCATGTTTCTTTTAAAAATGTGTCATTGAAATAAAAATCTTTATCCTATAGCTCATTTAGGGGTATGCAATATAAATATACGTATGCCATCTTTTGTCTTATATATAACACTTGATTTTGTGATCATCTAATTTCATATGAAATTCTAGAATTTTAAGGTAGGACTCTGAACACTGTACAACCATCAAAGCATATGCAATTCATAACATATAAGGCTGGTAAAGTTGTGGTGGCTGAAATTCGCAGAGACTAGGTGGTATATTGAGTAATATGTGTTATGATGCATACCAGTCTTGCTGGGAGCAGGCAAACGAGGGAATGTTGACATTTTTCATAAAGAAACTGACCTGATAATACAGTCTTACTGAAGTGTTTTGACATATGAATCTTTTTTTTCCTTAAGTAAAAATACATAAAAGCCATCAGTGGTATATATTTGGATGTTTGAAAACTGTGATGTGATGGTAATAGTTCTCCTTTCTCTGCATTCTCTGATGAGCTATCACTGCAAATCTTTAAAATCCAATTTGCATTTTTATTTCACATGTTTGTGATCTCAAAGGAGATAGGATGCCCATCTTTACCCTAAGTGCATGACATTGAGGTGATTCATGCTCCTTAAAGGATGTCAAAATAATTGCTTTAGATACAGCCTCCTTAGCGAATGCAGCCTAAACATGCTTCTGCCTTCTCAAGTGGACTGTATTTGGCAGCTTTCTTCCATGTAATATTGTTGAAAAAGAGAAAAAAAATTCACTTTGAAAATATCTTGGGTAATCCCCTGTTAATCAAATGAACAAATTATGTTGATAATATATACTACTGATCAGATGTTAAAAGAGTACACTACTTCTGAGGTATTATTCTGAAAAAAATTATGACACCAGTCATCTCAGAAGGAACATATAATATTCCAAATTGAGTGGGACTCTATAAAGCAATTGATTACAACTCCTTAAAATCATCAATTACTTTTTACATAAAGAAAAAAATTAATCTAGACCAGATGAAATTAAGGAGACATGACGATTTGACCATATTTAAAACTCTCCATGTGATCATTGATATGAATAGGGTTGTAGAAAATAATGTAACCAGCACCCCCAGAGCTCGTGTCTCTAGCTGCATATGTAGCAGAAGATGGTCTAGTCGACCATCATTGGGAAGAGAGGCCCCTTGGTCTTGCAATCTTTATATGCCCCAGCACAGGGGAACACCAGGGCCAAGAAGTAGGAGTGAGTGGGTAGGGGAGCAGGGTGCAGGGAGGATATAGGGGACTTTCGGGATAGCATTTGAAATGTAAATGAAGAAAATACCTAATAAAAAATTGGAAATGAAAAAAAAAGTTAAAAAAAAAAAGAAAAAGAAAATGTAACAACTACTGAGATCAAAGTTAAGCCTATAGTTTGGTTAATGATAATGTGTGTGTTTCCTCTTTGTGATAAAAGCACCATACTACTGTAATATTATTATTGTAGGAAAGTGTGTGAGTGTTAAAAGTATGAGATTGGTACCTGATACCAAGTGTGTAACTGTTTTATAAAAGTGGACAACTCTTAAGATTAAATACTTATTTTAGGAGAATTCCAGCCCCCACCTTGTGTAGAAATCACTTGAACAACAAGAGGCCACATCAGCCACCAGAAATCCTGGAAGACTGCTTGCCCATGGACCTGCCTGACTCTCTCAGTTCCAATGCATTCCACATTTTTCTCACCCTTTCTAACTTACTGTGTTGTAACTCCCAACTCAGACAGGGATTTAAACAAAAAGAAGAAAACACAGAGAAGAAAGAAAGAAACAAAGAAAGAAACAAAGAAACGAAGAAACAAGAAACAAAGAAGAAAAGCAAAACAAAAAAATGGAGCAAATGAGTAAACCCTTTCATAAAAGAAAAAACAAACAAAAAACAGTTAAAGGAAATAAAATTATTGAAGAACTGAAGTAGAATTAGAAGCAATATAGAGAACACAAACCAAGGAAATTTTAGAAATGGAAAATCGAGGTAAGCAAACAGAAACTATAGGAATAAATTTCACCAAGATGGAAAAAAGATGTTAAAAAGGATCTCATGCATTGAAGATACAAGAGAGGAAATACATGCATCTGTCAATGAAAATGTTAAATCTAAAAAGTTTCTGACACAAAACACCCAGAAAATCTGGAAAATGATGAAAACATCAAACTTATGAAGAATAGCAATAGAAGAACTCCAGCTCAAAAGACCAGAAAATATTTTCAATGAAATTATAAAAGAAAAAAAATGTTATAACATAAAGAATAACATGCCTAAAAGGTAAAAAAGCATACAGAACACCAAGTAAATTGGACTTAAAAGAATGTCCTCTTGCTACATAATAATCAAAGCACTAAACCTACAAATCAAAGAAAGAATATTAAATATTAATAGATACAAGGTAAGAGGCCAGGTAACATACAAAGGTAGAACTGTTAAAATTATATCTAATTCATCAATAAAGACTCTAAAACCAGAAAGGCCTGGAACATGTCCTACACACTCTAAGAGACCACAGATACCATTCCAGACTAATATACCAAGAAAAACTTTCAATCATCATAGATGAAGAAAACAAGATATTTTATAGTAAAGTCAAATTTAAAAAATATCTATCTACAAATCTAGTACAGAAGTTACTAGAAGGTAAATTCCAATAAGAGTAGGTTAGCTTCAGCCATGAAAACACAGAAAATGAATGCTTTCACACTAAAATAATCTCACAGCAAAATAAAAAGAGAAATAACACTCACCACCATCACCACCACCACTAACACAACGACAACATCAACAACGATGATGTCACCACCACTCCCACTGCCACCACCACTACAACCACCAATATCAAAATAACTATCATTGGTCATTGACCTCAATCCCCCACAGACTAGCATAATGAATGAGAAAACAGGATCCATCATTCTGCGGCATACAAGGAAGATACCTCATCATGCATTGAAGTCAGACATTACCTCAGAGTAAAGAGTTGAAAAAGGATGTTTAATGGAAATTTATCTAACAAACAAACTGATATAGCCATTCTAACATCTACCAAAATAGACTTCCAGCCAAAATTAATTGAAAGAGCGGGGGGGAGGCTATTTCATGCCCATCAGAGGAAATATCCATGAGGAATATATTTCAACTCTTAACATCTATGCCCCAAACTCAAGGGCACCCACACTTGTAAAAGTAACATTACTAAAGCTTAAACCACATATCAAGCCTCACCTACTGATAGCGATTTCAATAGCAATAGACAAACTATCCACATGAAAATTGAACGGAGAAATACAGGAGATAACAGACTTTATGAAATGAATGAACCTAGCATATCTACAGAACATTTTGTCCGAACACAGATGAGTGTGCTTTCTTGTCAGGAATGCACAGAACCTGATGAAAATGTGAACACTTACTTTGTCACAAAGCAAGTGTCAGCAGACACAAGAATATTGGAATAACCATCCCTGTATCATCTCATACCATCACAGATTAATTTCAAAAGCAGCAAAAACAACAGAAAGCTTGCAAACTTCTGGGTGTTGAACGACTCTCCACTAAATGAATACTGGGTCAAGGAATGAATACATAATTCTCCTTAGAACTTAATGAGAATAAATGTATAATATACCCAAACATAATTATGGGACACAATGAAAATGGTGCTAAGAGGAAAGTTGATAGCAAAGAGCCTTCGTAAAGAAATTGGAGAGACCTCATACTAGCAACCTTAACAGCACACCTGGAAGCTCTAGAATAAAGAGAAGCAAGCACACCCGAGAACAGTAGACTGCAGGAAATAATCAAACTGAGGGCTAAAATCAACAAAATAGAAACAAAGAGGACAATATAAATAATCAATGAAACAAAGAGTTGGTTCTTTGAGAAAATCAACAACATAAACAAACCCTTATCCAAACTAACTAGAAGAATGAAAGAAAATATCCAAATTAACAAAATCAGAAACAGAAAATAGGCTATAACAACAGACACAAAAGATAAAGAATCATTAAGTCATACTTTAAAATTTTGTACTCCACAAAATTGGAGGGAAAACTGAAGAGCAGATATAATATAAGAAAAAAAATAAAGAAGAAAAAGAAGATTTAAAAATTTAGGGAAAAGCTGGGCAGTGGTGGCACATGCCTTTAATCCCAGCACTCGGGAGGCAGAGGCAGGTGGATTTCTGAGTTCAAGGCCAGCCTGGTCTACAAAGTGAGTTCCAGGACTACACAGAGAAACCCTGTCTCAAAAAAAAAATCAGGGAAACAATACCCCTCACAATAGACAAGATTAATATAAAATATCTTGAGGGTAACTAACCAAGTATGTGGATGACTTTTTTGACAAAAATTTCAAAGATTTAGAGAAAGAAATTGAAGAAGATATTAGAAGATGAAAAGATCTACCATTATCTTGAATAAGCAGGATTAACAGAGTAAAATGTAATCTTATCAAAAGGATCTACATATTCAACACGATCCCCATCAAAATTCTAACATAGTATTTTGGGATGCAATATTGGTCTCAAGCATCCTGGAGAAGGCAGCTGTGGCAACACACACACACAACACACATACAAACACATGTGTATGTGTGTATGATATATATCATATGTAGTGATATATATATATATATATATATATATATATATATATATATATATATATATATATATTTCTGAGATTTGATATATATAGTCAGCCATCAATTCTTATTGAATATTGAATTCAGTGATTAATCTTTTTATTAGATATTTTCTTTATTTACATTTCAAATGTTATCCCCTTTCCTGGTTTTGTCTCCAAAAACTCCCTATCCCATCCACCCTATCCCTGCTCACTAATCCAACCTCCTGCTTCCCTGTCTTGGGATTCCCCTACACTGGGGCATTGAGCCTTCTCAGGACCAAGGGCCTCTCCTCCCATTGGTGTACCACAAGGCCATCCTCTGCTACATATTCAGCTAGAGCCATGGCTCCCTCCATGTGTACTCTTTGGTTGGTAGTTTAGTCCCTGAGAGCTCTGGGGGGTACTGGTAGGTTCATATTGTTGTTCCTCCAATAGGGCTACAAGCACCTTCAGCTCTTTTGGTCCTTTCTCTATCTCCTCCATTGGGGACTTTGTGATCAATCCAACGGTTGACTGAGAGTAACCATCTTTGAATGTGTCAGGCACTGGCAAAGCCTCTCAGGAAACAGCTATATTAGGCTCCTGTCAGCAAGCACTTGGTTGGCATCCACAATAGTGTCTGGTTTGGTGACTGGATATGGGATGGATCCACAGATGGGGCAGTCTCTTGATGGTCTTTCCTTCATTCTCTACTCCATACTTTGTCTCTGTATCTTCTCCCATGGGTATTTTGTTCCCCCTTCTAAGAAGAACTGAAGTATCCACACTTTGGTCTTCCTTCATGAGCTTCATTTGGTCTGTGAATTGTATCTTAGGTATTCTGAGCTTCTGAGATAATATCCACTTATCAGTGAGTGTATACCATGTATGTTCCTTTGTGATTTGGTTACCTCACTCAGGATGATAATTTCTAGTTTCATCCATTTGCCCAAGAATGTCATGAATTCTTTGTTTGTAATGACTGAGTAGTGTTTCATTATGTAAATGTACAATATTTTCTGTATCCACTCCTTTGCTGAGGGACATCTGGGTTCTTTCTAGCTTCTGGCTATTATAAATAAGGCTGCTATGAATGTAGTGGAGCATGTGTTCTTATTACATGTTGGAGCATTTGCTGGGCATATGCCCAGGAGTGGTATTGCTGGATCTTCCAGTAGAAATATGTTCAATTTTCTGAGGAACCACTAAACATATTTCCAGAGTGGTTGTACTAGCTTGCAATCCCACCAACAATGGAGGAGTGTTCCTCTTTCTCCATATCCTTGCAAGCTGAGTTTCTGATCTTAGCCATTCTGACTGATATGAAATGGAATTTCAGGGTTGTTTTGATTTGCATTTCTCTGATGTCTAAGGATGTTGAGCATTTCTTTAAGTGTTTCTCAGCCATTTGATATTCTTCCATTGCTATTCTTTTAAGTCTGTACCCCATTTTTAGTAGGGTTCTTTGGTTTTCTGGATGTAGCTTCTTAATGCATCAATTAAATGGATAAGTGAATAGCAGAAAAAGGAGATATATTAGATGTATCCACATTGAAAAGTAGAAAAAATAAAAGGCTCCAGTGACCTCCCTTCCACATGGACAAATTCAACTTTTTGATCCGGACATGAGGCATAAGTTGCAAATGAGGGTTGGCAGGTATTGGGTATCTGTGTGTGTGTGTGTGTGTGTGTGTGT